>NC_057793.1:5018942-5341050 GCF_014905175.1 Aphidius gifuensis
AGGGTGCCGTTTGTCTTCTGATAACCACACACACATAGCATATATACATTAACGAACCATCGATTATGTTACTTACAATGACGTGTGCTATTAATTGTCATTTAGAGCTATAAAATATATATCTATCTTAAAATTTTATCCCTTCTTTATTTTACCAGACTCGATCACATAAATAAAACTCAATAAATTCTTTTTTATTCTTCCTTTTTTTTAAATTTCATATCGTTTTAATATGTTTGTCCTTTTTCCTTAAATTTCTCTCATTTTTATTTTTTTTTTTCTGTTCTTTTTTTTTTTTTTTTTGCTCCCTGCCGCTTCGACGAACAAAACCATCCGGGCGTGTGTGCCAGACTCGACGATCTAGAACTGTTGCGTCATACTTTTTGCTCAAATATCTTTATCTTTTTGTGATACCCAACGGGCAGAAACGGGCGCAATGAAAACGTTAAATCCTAGGGAACACCCCTCTTTTAGTAATTCTATCTTTTTCTAGGCCCATATCCTGGACTGGATGGTCGCCAACGAATTTGAGTGTCTGCTCATACTATACAGTGAAAAAGCCGTATGTGCAGTATAGGGGAAAAAAAAGAAGTGTTTTTATGTGTGTGTATATATATAAATGTATAAAATGTCGAGGGTAAAAGGCTAAATACATGAGGGAATTGCGTTGACTTAAAAGACGATATGAGACACACTAAAAATTTTGTGGTAAAAGACTTTGAGGATATACATTTTTGTCAACAAATACCAGAAAAATGCTCGCCCCAATTTTATTACCGAACTTTCGATGTTAAGTATGTAATAAAAAAAAAAAATCTTTATCATTATATTGAAATCGTATGAAATTTATGATACGTCATTAAAATTTTAATTGAAATGATATCTATAAGTTTGATATTAATTTTTCCTCATTTAAATAAAATCTAAAATCCAAGATATAAATATAATTTGTAATATAGAAAGATAACAATTTTAATGACCATAAAAAAAAAGAAAAAAAAATGAAATAATTGAAAAATATTTTTTCAAATATAAAAACATTCAGAGTGATTTTCACATACGGAAAAAAGTAGAAAAAAAAAATAAAAATCAGCTTAATTCACATGGATGATCTAGGCATATGTGACCAACTCTAAAGCCATGTACGTCCGGCCATATTTGAGAGCTTAAGGGTATCATTTTGAGTAAATCCTTTTCCGTAGCCACGGCTCAATGTGTGGTTTTGTACGTGAAGCTATATGCAACTTCCACGGTGATAAGTTGAGTTTGCAAAAAAAAAAAAAAAAGTAAATTAGAAACCACATTACATATGTAATATTATAAAATCTTGAACAAAGTATGCAATATAAAAAATTGATGGAAGTATTTTAAAAATATTAAAAAAAGTTATTAAAAAAAGAGAATGAAAAAAACGAATTTAAATAAAAAAAATATTTGTGGTTTAAATTATTTAAAGTGTATTTTAAATTTTCGTTGTGTTCATGATAGTAATGGATTTTCCAATTGGAAGAATTAGATGAAGTAAATTTTCTGAGGGTAGTTGGTATATATAAACACTTCGATCGGTGGAGCTTTCCAGTCGAATGCCTTGATCTCTCTTGAAAAAAAAAAGAAAGCTATACATGTATATCGACAATTCATTTATTTTTATTTATTTTTATTATTTAATTTTCAATTTTTTTTTTTTTGTTTCACCAAGTCTCTATCACTAGTGTTGCTCGAGCAATGCCCGCAGCACAAGGGGTTACGTCTACACGCCAAGAGATAAAACCAATCACACGGCGCTGTACACACAGAAATTTATTGCCACAGATTATCTGGCCTGGCTCCAAATACAAACACATTTTTTGCTCGATTCGTACTTTCTCTAAGAAGAGTATTCTTGCTATTCTTTTTCTTCTTCGTTTACTTCTTATTTATTTTATATAATTTTTTTTCTTGCCTTCATGAAGCCAAGAAAAACCAAAAGAATACTTTGACAAAGCAAAGGAGAGACATAAATTGACGTTAAAATAATAAAATACAAAAATAAATAAATAAAAAAATATATTTTAAGTCCATAATAAAAAATAAATAAATTATGTTGTTTGTTATTATTATTGTCATTTTTTTTTATATTCATTGATCTTCGCTTGTTTTTTTTAATTTTACAACATTGACCTATTGCAATAATTCATATCTGAAATATTATACAAAAGTGAAAAAGATTTTTATAATGGCATTCGTGTATGACATTTTATTGTCATTGTAGACAAGTTGAACAACAGCCAACATGTAAAGAAAACCTTCAAGTCTCAGTTCTACCAGTCTTTTTGACCAAGATATTTTTATTCTTATCTCTTTTTTTTTTATTATAGATTTTACAACTCTACAACTCTTCTATTCTTCGATAGAAAATGTAATAGATTTATACGCTCAATTCTGTCTAAGCAGGAGGGTAAAGAAGAATAAAAATACGAATAAAATAGAGTGGACCGTAAATAAAAATAAATAAATAAAAAAATATTAACGGATAAGGTTGCACACAGAACAGAGTACCGAGTGAAGAATATATATATCCAGATCAAACGAAAGGACTGACCAGAAGATATTGGATGTTGATGTTCCAAAAGAAAAATTTTTATTTTTATTTGCTTTTTTTTTTCTTTTTATATATGTATTGTGTATTTATTTTATTTCATTTACTTATTTTATTTTACCTTATGTTATTTTAAAATACAAACACATATGTATATAAAAAAAATAGCCTAAATCTTTAGGTTGTCTATTTTTATTCTATTTTTCAACTTTCAAAGACTATAAGATCCTTTTTTCAACCGGTCATGGACAAAGCTTGTACGAGCTTTTTCTCGCTCTTTACATTGTCATTGAGACAATCTTGGGTTTTTAGAGGATCACTAAAGTTTATTTTTTATTTTTTTTTATTGTTTAAAGTTAAAAAAAAAATTTTTAATACGTTTTCCTTTTGTACTGTATGAATAAGCTAGTAAAAAAAAAATTAAATCATGATAAATTTATATTTTTATTTTTTATATAAATGCTTGGTTTATTCCTTTTACTGAAACAACAGTATATTTTCCCATTTCAATTTGAAAATAAAGAAAAAAAAATAATAAAACTTCTTATATTAAACTTCATTCAATTAAATTATTTAGTTTAACAATAATTTGATTTATAATTTTTATTTTATTTTTTTTTATTTCAGCAAGTAAAGATGTATTCTGTTATCTTGATGCGAGAACTGAGATAATTTCTGGAGTAAATAATTATAAATATTCTTACACCAAGTAAAATTGGTGTATGAAAAATATATTTTAAGTGTAAAGTTAACTTGAAACTTTTAATAATAATCATTTTTGATTATATCAGCTCATAAAATCATCGTAGATCCTAACCATTCATTGTTTTTTATGAAATTCAAATAGCAAGTTTTTAATGAATCTGTCAAAAGTGTATAATATATTATTATTATTATTATTATTATTATCATAATATTAAAATTATTATTATTATTATTATTAATACGTTGTATTTTTTATAAAATCCTCGTGGATTGTAGCTCATTGAAAAAACATATTTCTCTGTAACGAGAAGTGTGAACGAATAAAAATAAAAAAAATCGAATTTTTAAAAAAATTGTCACAATGCTGGCTGGCTATGGAGCTTTAAATTTTACTGTATCTATATACATAACAGTAACAACCAGCTGACGTTGTATACAAAATTATTGTTAATATTATTTTACTCATCTATTTTCAAAGAACAATTTATGAAAAAAAAAAATTCGAAAACTACCCAATTAGTTTTAATAAAATTCTCTTGAAATTTACATCATTAAATTATCATTATCATGAAATTTTGTTTAAAATACATAAATGTCAGTTTTTTAAATTGATTTATTTTTTATTATGTTTAAAATATCGTTTATTGAGAATATTACAATAGACATTGTCTGCATTTATGTAGAAATTCAAATACATATTGATAAAAATATTTAATACTTTAATAAAAAATTTAGGTTATTAATTTTTATTAATGTGATAAGCTAATAAATGATTTTCTTTTTTATTTTAATTGACAGGATAATAGATTTACTTGCTAACTAAAAAAATTTTATATAATAATAACAATAGCCACACAACAGTGAAAAAAAAACAACGATGCTGCAGATAGTTAGCTACAGAGTAGATGGGAAAAAGCTCTAGGGAACTCACTAGAGTATCTACGTGAAAATTAATTAGTTACCCAATTGAACTTTAACGATCGTTCGATTTTACGTTGCTCAGTTCACTGCCGCGAGCTGTGTTCATTGATAATAATTTTAACAGATGCGTTGCTAGAAATGCCCGAAACTAAAATAACTTTCAAATAAAAATAAAATATAATATTTATTTTTATTTGAATTTAAATTTTTATATTCAACTTGCTATAATTAATCAAATTTAAAACTTATTTTTAACTTTTTTGTATAATTTAATTTAACAATTTTCACGAGGTATTTATTTTATATTGAATATTCATAGTTGTTATTTTTAATTATAAGTTTTAGTGGTGTTAATGATTTTCGTCGTTTAAATGCTTATCAAAATTTTCAGATCATATCTTTGATCGTGAAAGCACGTGTATGGTCACGTTGCACTAAAATTTTAAATACAACCACTGGGGCTGTTGTCGTTGTGACCCTACAGACACTCATCCAATCGGCATTGGTCATCGGTAAATAATACTACTGTATATGTCTATATATAAATAAAACTCATTGTAACCGAATAATCTACATCTACAATAGGTAGAAAATTCACGTGACCACGTGTCACGTTTTACCTCGTAATTATATGGTAACAATGTAATTAAGAATAATAATTAACACATAATGCAAATAATTATATAGATTGACTTCGTATATAAATTTATACATACCTTCAGCGCAAAATACAAAGGCGATGACCAAGCCAATACCAAGAAATTTCACAATTGTCATGCTGTATTTTTTATATTTAAAATATAACAATTTAAACTTTAAACTTTATTCAGTAATTATTAATAATAATAAACAGAAAATAAGTCAACCAACTGACTTTAATATAACACTTCGTTTTTTTTTTGTTTTAATTATTTTTTCACCAAATTTTCACAATTTTTTTCCTTTTTTTTTGTATTGAACTAACTTAATTTTCATATAATATAAAAAAAAAAATTTTATTTGCTCACATCCCGGAGTCCAGATGCTGACTGGCAACTAAAACAGAGTCCTGCAGGAGCAACATGCAACGCATGCGTAGATTTAAAACACGTGTCTATCTACACTGATTTTTCTGTCTCACTTTGGCTAAGTTAGTAAAAGTTGTTCTATTTCGAAACTTGACGGTGTGTTTCTGTCATAGACGAGTAATATTAGTATATACCCTTTCATCTTTTTGTTTTTGTTTCTTCTTCAATTGATCGAGTATTACACACCCTACCAATATATATCTCATAAACCTACCTCAATTCAAACTATCCTTAATATTAATCAAAAAGTTTCATGACGCCACCAATTGAGTCATTAAATCATTTGAATTTAATTTTAATTTAATTTTACACAGTACCAATATTATTTAGAAATTTCATATTTAATCATTTTATTATTACATTTTTTTTTTTTTTTTAAATATTCAACTATTATATTCAATTTATAATTTAATCAATACACTGAAAAAATTATTTTACGCTAATTTTATTTTTAAGTTCACTGTTACAGCTGAATCTAGCGATATTCGATATATTTTACAAAACGAAAAACCATTGGATTTTGGATAATTAATTAATTTAAATAATTCATTTTTTTGTCTAGCAAGTTATAAACCAGACACTTAAAAAATGAATGATATTCTATTGGTTGAATAAATTAAGAATAATTTTTACACTCGACTTTAATGATATCATTAAATTTATTATTTATTCAATAGTTTCAATTCAAAATTATAATAAGTATCATTTCTGTTGAAGAATGAAAATTTTGAATTAATTTAATATTATTACTTCAAACAGTTGTTTTATATTTTCAATTCATCTCGAAAAGAATATATTATTGTAAATAAAATAAGAATATTTTAATAATACACCTCGGGAATATATCCACGGAATAATTCATAGTTAATGTATTTATCTATATGTGTGTGTGTTGAGTTACCAATTGCAATTGTGTTTGAAGAAACAAGGTGTGCTTGTCAGGTATGATTTCAGCTGTTGTGTATTTCAAGTTTATAACTCATATTCCTTGAAAATCATGAAGAACTAAAATTATCTCTCATATGTCAGGCTTCTACACATATTATCACTATGCAAAAGCTGAAGACAGCTCAATAATAAAATACATACAACAATATTTAATATTCTATAATATTTGGAATTCTTTTAAATAAAAATTTTATTTTTTTTTTCTTTATTACCACATATGGTTTACTTTTTAAAATAATTTAAAACCCAATCATATTTTTATAACTGACAATTAAAAATCAATACAAAAGTTAAAAAAAAATAATTCATTTCAATATTTTTAATTCAATTAAATCACAATTCAGTCATGATTATCGATTACATTTAATAATTAAAAATATACCTTTTTAAATTATCAGTATCAAATAAATTTAAATTTACTAAAATATATTAACAAAACTCTTGAAAAATATGGAGATATTAAACTTCAGTTGTGGAAGGGGTAAAGGGGAAAAGCTCTACTCATATATCTTGGTTGAGTTTTAATCTGGTAAGAGTATAAATTTATCTCATAAGTATATAAGCTTCACATCCATATCTTCAAGGAGTCTTAATTACTCAATTGAACAAGTTGAATATTATCTAGAAAAAAATTATATTACAGTTTCCTATGAGCTTTATTTATTCATAATTATTATCATAGATTTTTTTTTGATGTAAAAAAAAAAACGATCAAATTGACTTAATGAAAGGTTGAATGAATAAAATCACAAGAGTCAAAAAGATGAAATATTCTCAATGCAGTTTAATCAAAACTTTGGCAACTATATATAGACACATGGTGCAACTCATCAAACATTTATGCGTAAATTTTGATGCTCTGAAACGTGAAATAAAAATATGAGAAATGAATAAAAATAAAAAAAAAAATACGTGGTCAGTGGAGAATAAAACTAAAAAATATATAAAAAAAATATATATATGTGCCAGAATGACGCATGTGTACCTCTGACGGTGATACATAGCCACACCTGCAATACAAATTTGAGTGACAAAATAAAAAAAAAATAAATAAATGAATAAAAAAAAAAAATAAAAATTATATTTTCAACGAATCTGAAAATATGAAATGCAACAAATTTTTAGTACACTTTAAAAATATATTTTAAATCGTGTTTTAACAATAATTTTCTATGATTCAGTGGAATATGATTACAGATATTTTTTAAAATTCATGGTAGAAAAATTTAATATAAAAGAAATCAAAATATAAAATAGAATTCACAGATCAATAACAATGTATCAATGAAATAGCACAATAAAATTACGTACAAGATGCTCGCGTATATCTCAAGGGGGGTAAAACCACCTGGTACGATCTTTTTTACCGTACACTGAAAAGACGTCTCGGGCATATAAAATCGAACAGTTCAAGTAAAATTACAGCTTATCGTCCGACAGATAATCGATCAGGTACAACCTATAAACAAAAAAAAAATAATAATAAATATATAAATAAATAAATGAAATACTGTGAATCGCATTTGAAAATAGGATGTAGTTGGTTTTTAGAAAAATAATATAAAAGAAAAAAATATTTTGACATTTCTGGTTGGGCATTGCAATTTTATGATGACATGACAATATTGTGATTGGTTAGAAAATAAATCTACAATATACACCATCATAAAAATTGATCAAAAAATTTTTTTTCAAATATTTAAAAAATCTTTTTTTTTTTTTTTTAGTTAAAATTAAAATAAAATATGAGGCAAAATTTTTTATTTAAACATTTTTTTTTTTAGTATTTAAATTGTGTGTATTTTTGTGAAAGCAAAAAAAGAGTTTTACGATTATTGAAAATAATAATGTTAATAATTTTATGTAAATAAAAAAAAAACATCAACTTCAGACTGATATAAATCAACTTGATATAAATTGTAACATAAAACTTTTGATAAAAATCTAAAACAAGTGATAAAGTTTGAATGATCTTTCAGTATCTATAATACCGTTAGAAAAGAAATAATAAAAAAAAAAAAAATAAATAACATCGAAGAAAAATGAAGTGAATAGTCTCTGTTACATCGTGACTTGAAGGCTAAAAAATACCTAGCCAGATGTTACAATATTTACGGCCAAACAGATCGATAACGATAACTTTCGATATCATATTAAAAAAAAAAAAAATATGAACCTTCATGTCTATACAAATATGATTACATACTTTTAAAAAATTAAATAATAAATAAACAAAAATATATAAACAAAAGAAAAATTTAATAACATAAATAAACATATACAAAATAAAAAATATATAGAAAAATAAACAAGGAAGAAGGTCACATAATGTATTATTATAATATTATTTTATACATATCAAATAAAAAGATCAATTTAAAAAATAAATTCTATTGTTATTTTTTGATAATAACAGGGTGTGAAAACTTCCGTGTATACAAAACAATAGGGTATATAATTTTAAAAAACATTAAATAATAGATTAATTATTAAAATTTCAATATCTACCGATAAAAATCCATGAATAAATAATTATATGGATAATAAAATGTCAATATCAATTATCTGAATGTTTAAATTTGTATATTTTTAAAAAATTTAAAAAAAATATAAATATACATGACAATTAGACTGATCACCATAATTTACTTTGCATAAAGGAAATATGTATAGTATAATAATTATGGTATAACACCAGCGGTAATGTTATGACTCAAGGGGGTCGTTTAGTGTTACTCTTCATCACTGTAACAGTTGCTTAAGCCCGTCATCATGATCATATTGGTGAATGTCTTTGGATATCTAGCTTTGAGTCCAAGTTGGCACTTGAGGACATACTAAAATCCCCATCGAAAGTAGGTTAATTGACTGCAAGTATAAACCAGTAGAGTAGTATTCCCTGAGGTGAAAATATCTGGGATAACGCGATGCCACATTAATTTGTAATTGGTGGTGAGTCTGCGAGATTAAACGATATGTTTATAGTCATACATGTTGGAATGTATGTGTAATTTTGTATGTCTCCTTATAACGTCTAATGTGAATCGTCTCTCTAAGAAATAAATAAAAAAGCATAAAAAAAGTAAAAACAAATGAAATTAAAAAAAATAAATTGTTGGGTGCATCTCTGTAACCTCTTCATGTCAGGTGATATAGTGGAAGTAAAGCCTGTCGGTAACATGGACATTTTACTCATGGAAGACGCATGGTTTTCGTTAATATGACATTTGAAATATGGTGCGACTCATGACGCTGTTGCCACGACTGAGGGTGAGAATATGACGAAGGGGTTGTAACGTGGCATCCTCACTTTCATATATATATTTTCTATGTATATAGAAAATGGACAAGAGAGATGGAAAATTGAAAGGACAAAATGCTGTATGCTGTATACACACATTCTGAAGAAGCAACGACGGGAAAAAGCTTCACCACCCATCATCTCAAAGACTGAAGGGGCTACAAGGTGATCAAAAAATATCGTTCAAATTATAAAATGTCATTGAAGCGAAAATTGCCAGAATTGGATGTTTGTGGTTAAACAAAGTGGCTTTAATTGTGTCAACAAAAATGCAATTTTTCATCAGGTATATTTTTTTACTTCTCTCGCTACGATTTTGTCTAAAAATAAAAATTCAAAAAATCTAACATATAATATAATTGTTGAGTACGGAGTAATGATTAATTTAGAATTTATATGAAAATTATTGTCCAAGAATAATCTGAAATTTCTGGAAAATCAGAATAGATATTTATAGATTAGAAAAATTATAATTTCAAGTTTTATTTCAATTTAATGAATTTTAATTTATGAATGAGTAATCTGGTCTAGCCAATAATGGGTAATGAATAAGTGATTATCATTCACTGGACACTTAATGAGTTGACATTTGAAAAATGATTCAAATTTTATTTTTAATTCTTTCCCAATCTATTTTCAAGTATCTTGAACGTTACTAGTCATCATTATTTTTTCCCAGTTGGTATTCATTTATTTATTTATTTATATCAAAAATATTTGTTAACCATTACACGAATATTCTGAAAAAATTATAGAGAAAATGGCTGAATTTTTATCCGATTACTACGAGTGGTCGACTTATTATTACTGTCGTCCATACCGAGGATTATATTTCAATTCATGTGCTGCTTCCAATATTCCCTATTTAATCTCATTGAATGCATCTCTAAATATCCCCACAACTCTCATCACCATCCTCTATAGATGACAAATTATAATTTTTTCTATAATCAATATTTTTCAAATATAAAACCAACTATAATTCATATAGTAATCCTATATTTATAGTAACTACTTGAATCTATATGAAACCCTAAAACAGTTATATATTTTATTTTATATTTTTAAGACTCTAAAAAATTACAATTCAAATAACTTTTGAGAAAATAGAAAAATAAATACTGTCTATTGATTTATTTAAATTTCATTTGTTATTTATTTTTTTAACGTGTTATTATTATTTTTTTTTTTGACTATCAACTTTCTGTAAATATTTCTGTTGTGAAGCAAGACCGTTTAGCGATTGAATGTTGTTGCTTCAACCTTTTTGTCCTGTTTTTTTTTTTCACCCTTATATACAATTTCAATGTGGATCTTTATACGTGTCTCAAATCAAAAACATAAAAACTTATTTTTACAAGTGATGGTGTGGCCACTTTTCCATGTGACTTGACACGTATTCTTTCACCTTTATTTATTTAATTTTTTTTTTTTCCTCATCTTAACATTTTAAATTCTTATATTATAAATGTTTTTCGTCTTATTTTCATTTTCATTCAAGTATATCAATACAAGCCTTTATATTATCTATAAATTTTTTATCAATATAAAAGGTTGCTTGTCACTGGGACGTTTGTGCCCTTATTCTTTGCACAGATGCTAGATCATTGCGTATAGTTGTAGCAGGATGTATAAGAAGTGAGTGACAAAGAATATGTATATAGATATAACAAAAAGAGAAGTGAAAATATATAAAGCAGAGGGGATGGCGTATGTTCTGTCAAGCTGTCGCTGGAAGGAAGCTTTTCTGCCAACTTATGAGACACGTAAAATGCGAGCCAAGAATATTGCACCTCCCTTAACAGTTGCGTCAGTCTTTTCATGATTGTTCACCTTTCTTACTAGCTACTATTTATATTCACTATTTTTTTTCTCTCTCCCTTTCTTTTTTTCTTTTTATTATATCAAATTTATTTCTATATCTTTGGAGGATTCATATAGTATTTTTCATTGGTCGTTTTATTTCACTTTTTCATTCTTGTTTTCATTTAAACTCTGTCGTTTCAAAGTGTTACCAATGATACGCTTTCAATTCGCAATTCGATATTGAAATGTCCACTTTCTCATGTCTATAGTTATTCAATGTATATTGAAAATGTCTTTTAAATATACGACATGTCTTGAAATTATTTTACCGAATATATATAAATGTGAGCAAAATTTGTATGTTATCAGAAACAGCTAGAGAACTTTAATGTGTAGATGAAAAGTTAAAGGTGATAAATGATAATAAAATAATAAAATAAAAAAAGCTGTAGAATATTATCATTTATTAGACAAAAAAGAACAGTAGTTTTTTGTCTACGGCCATCTCTCGATAGAAAAAAAAAATATATATAGAGATTTGCAGAGAGCATGTAGCAGTGGAGTAGCCATTAACTTGGTCAGACACTTTGCCAGTCACTGGCAGCAAGCTGCGCCGGTAAAAACGGGACTTTTTGGAATATTATCAACTTGAGTATGAAGCTTTTCTTGGTAACGTAGAAAGCTTTAAAAGCTTCACCATTTATCATTGAAAAATATCGTGATGAGCAACTGTAGTTATGTTCCATTTTCTGGAAATGGTCGTGAGAAATTTTTTGATAATTTAAATAAAATTCCTACACATTCTGTCACTGAAGTGTCAAATGATAACTTTATAATTGACAAAAATTAATAAATTAACTCAGAGATATTATCTAGCTTAATTACTAAAGTAAAAATATTTTTTTAAATAGTTTCTCTTTTATATTTTTTATTTCATTTTCATCCAGATAAATATCAAATTCATTAACTTTTTTTGTACAAATATGAAATGAAAATATACCTGCAAAAATACACATCAATTTATATTCATAACGTTTTTTTTTTTTTTTGTAACTATAAAAATAATAATTAAAATAATAAAATTTTTTTTTTTTATAAAAAATAAACTAATTTCTAGTGATGAGCATAGCAAACAATTAATTGTTTTTAAAAATTTATAGTTACCATTGAAAAATAAAAAACTATTTTTAACAAAGCACCCTATTACAAATGGCTTTTAGAATAATTTATTGTCTTAGCTTCAACAAACTGTCACACTGTCCAATGTATGTCGTACCGTTATTTTTAATTTTGCGTAAAAACTCATCATTCTCACGATAATACACAATCATATAAAAAAAAAACATAAAAAATAGAAATATAAAAATAAAAAAAAAGAGAAAAGCATTTAATGCGTCCGGACATGTCGTGTGCCTCGTTTTTATCTCGTTTTAGTTTTAAAAATATATAAAAAAAACATATCAAACAACGTAAATCTTCTCTTGTCACATTTTTTTTTTTTTTTGTTTCAATAATGGCCTAGATTTTTTTATTAAATTTTAAAAATCAATCAAATGGCTTTTGCGGTGAAAATATAAAAATAACAATTTTCAATTTCCATTTATTTTTTTTTTCGTTATTTAAATTAAATACACTGTATCTTTTATTATGTCTACAAAACTTTCAGGCACACTTACGCAGTGACACGCTCATGTGGTCACCACAAATGCAAATTGCTTGCATAATTCCAATGGAACTTAACAAACGTGAATATATTTGCAGCACACAAATTCGTGGCATCCAACAAGATTAACGATTATTTTTTTACGTTAAAGTATTATAAATAATATATGCAGTTATATAGATGTTATACAAGTGCACACACATATGTATTTGCATAAATATAATTGTAAATTTTACATATATATTACATGTACCAATAAATATATACTTATTGTTATTATTTTTTTTGTTTAATGCATATAAAATGCTGATTTAAATGGTACTCAAGCAATAAACGATATGCAATACCCTAACAATTCAATCGTCACAAAAGCTTGCCTTCGCACAAGCACTTAACGACAAGGCTAACTTAATGCAATTTTTTATAATCCATTTATTGTTGAATACGAATAGTTGTATACAAGCATAACCATGGAAAAGCTTCATGAAATACCTTCTGCATTTAAATACATTCTCTACCATTGGAAATTCTCCAGTGACGAGATGATAAAATTACGTTTTCTAAAATAAAACGTAAAATAAATCAACAGGCTGATGAAGTCAAAAAAAAAATTGTAATTCAATTATGGCTTGTATTTGATTACAATATTTTCCAATTTTATATGCTTAAACATTGCTCGAGGGACCCTCCATACAATAGGCCGACCAAGTTCAGTGTTATGGTGTTGAAGAAGGGTAGAAAATATAAATGACAAAAAAAGTAAATGCAGATATGCAAAAAAAAAAAAAAAATAAATGATATAATGTAGAAATAAAATTGGAAGACTAGTTGAATTGAAATTTCATGAGTGTTTTGTTGAACTATGTATTGATTTGCCCTAGCCCTCTCTAGTAATTCTCTCGTTCGTTAAAAGTATCTAAATTTTTCTCTTTTTAAAAAATAAATACGTTCCATAGGTACCTGCAAAAAAAAAAAAAAACAAGCTGAATTCCATCAACATTATTGATTTTTGTTGCTTTTATTTTGTGGTTTAAATTCATGATCATCAAAGTAAAAAAAGTAATGTCCATTTATCTGGCTGAATGTATGAAAAAAAATATGTGCAATTAATCAGTCAAATTATTTGGCGATTATACGGTGATAAATATAAACTTCTTATTATCACTCACTTATACAATGTCAATTATGTTTTCATGTATATGCGACTATTGAAATAATTTCAATATATCAATTATTTTAGTTTGAATGACTTTTCATATAGTTTTATGTTGTCACTCACACCAACTATATAAACTGAATTTTATCCGATAAATTAATGACACCATTAATGGTCTCAGATTTCACGATTTCTATCATTCTTCTTCATCTCATTTTTCACGAACTGAAGAATTTACCCAGAGTGCTTTTCATTCTACTTGTCACTCTACAATCTTACCTTCATAAGAATTCATTTTTATATATTTCTTTTTTTTATTCTTTTGTTCAATTTCGTTTTTTTTTTTTTTTTTTTTCGTGTTATTTTACTATTATTATTTTATTTCTTATTTTTATTCAAGTGCATAGATATGGAAAAAAACTTTTTATAACTACTATAATCCATCATCCAAGGACGAAAGACTGAACAAGTTGAGTTAAACATTTCAAAAAATTGCCTGATGACTTTGCAAATTGCTATCAGATAAATTTTCGAAACTTAATACTATTTTTATATACATATATTTCGAAATGTATCTCTGTAATTTCATCGCTATATATTTCGTCAGTTTTTTTTTTGCGTTTTAATTTTTTTTTTTTTGCTTGACAATAACGAATGTCGACGGAAGCTCATCAGAAGCTTTTTTCGATAAATTCATTTTCTCAATATTCTTAACGCCCATCATGATGAAGAAACGAATTGAGGTATACGAAAAGAAAAATCTAATTAAAGTAAATTTAAAGTCCGTTTGCTTCATCACACTAAGACTTTTTCTTGGGTCAAATATCTTAGTATGTCGTTTTCACGTAAACTGTAAAATTGTTTTACACTTTTGCTTGACCTCATTCACAAAAACTTATTAAGCTGGAAGGATTCTACTTGGTTAAATGATTTTAGAAGGCGACGTTGAGACTTGAACTTTGAGCCAACTTGAGAGTCCATTGGGACATTGGTTAGACTCCCGATGGTCTTTATCCTACGATGGCTCGAATAATTTCTCTTATTTCTATTAATTTTTCTGTATTTAAATTTTTGAAATTCAAATTTAATATGTAATTTTTTTTAATTTTTTATAAAAAAATAAAAACAACCAAGAATGTAAAATCAAAATTGATGGAATTTAAACACTGTGTGTGGAGAGTATCTTACTAAACTTTCATGATAATGGTCGCGTGTATGTAAAATTGAAGAATAGGTTGACCTGCATAAATTTGTGAGGGTAGATGTATATAGAAAAGATCGAAAGAGTATATATAAGGATGGGAATTTTAATAGCCTGAAGGTAAAGAAGATTCGTGGCGGGAATCAAGTGTATGCCATAGTTGAGCTGTATACAGTGCACAGTGGTTGAGAGATTGAAGGAGATGGAAGAGAGACCTGACGATGAGCTAGCTGTTTGCAGTTGCATCCGCAAGGCTCCGGTTTGCATTAAATTGCATACATAGATTGTCAAAGAACTTAAAAATTTACTCATTCAAACATCTACTATTTCACAAATATAATTATAAAAATATATTCATTACAAATTTTACATATTATAATAAAATAAAACTATAATTTTTCGAGTTAAAAAATGATGAGTTTGCGATAAAATTATAATTAACTAATTAAAAGTAAATAAATTTTCGAATAGTTTCATAGCTACGAATAATTCGACTGTTCGTCATTGTTTGAATAGTCAAATAGTGGCAAATATTTTTTTACTAATATTAATACAAATGAGGCCTGCTCAAACAACAAAATTTTCGAAATTATTTTCATTTTTTCATGTCGGAATATGAGTTTATAAATATTTTGAAAATTTTGTTTTTTTTTTTTGATTATTTTTTTTTTTTTAAATTTATGAAACTACTATTAAAAAAAAATTACTACAATCAATAGTAGCTAGTTTTAAAAGAGAAGTTATTAATTCCGACGCATTATGAAAACATAAAAAAAGAAAAAACAAAAATTTCACGTGTAAAAGGCCTCTCAAGCTTATGGACAAGAATTTGAGAAAAAAAGTCGGAATAAATTTAAGACGGAGAAAGATCGGAGAAATTTGTCCGTCATTTCTGCACCATGGATCATTTTCGGAAAAAAGTGCAGAATAGACGGAGAAAAATTTCCACCAGTGATAATACAAAAATCAATATAATAAATTTACTTACACACGGAGAGAATTTCCTTTTTATGATGACAGGAGGCTCACTTTTCGCCGGATTTTTAAATCAAATATATAAACAAAAAACCACATCGCTTTTGGGGAAAAAAAATAGAATGAAATGAGCATGCTTGGTTTTTTTTTTAAATTATATAAAGATTACATTGAAATTTTTCTTAGTTGAATACTGGTAATTAATTTTAAATCACTTTTTTGTCGACATCCAATTATAAAACGATAAGAGGGTTAGGAGAGAAGTGATAATGAGAATTTGAAAAGCTTATCGAATGCCTGCTAATGTTGGAACAAAAGCAACCGATACAAAAATATATTAAATTTTTTTATCTTTATATTCATCATTGAATTTTTTATGTATGTATATTTTTTATATCATTTATTTTTTGTCATTGTTTTGTCTCTCAATACCTATGAAGAATTATTCGAAATACAAAGCCACAAAAATAGAATTTGCGGACACCATACAGTAACTATTGCCAAGCCGCTAAATTATGATCTGAAATTCACTCCTTGGATTTACGATTAACCTTAAATCTCAATTGAAAACTGTTGGGTATAAATTTATAATATTTTCATTTGAAACTTTGATATAAAAAATTCAATTTAATACATAAATATATGTAGTAGTTTTTGAATCAATAAAATCATAATTTACTATTAGATAATTTTTTTATTTTTGCGAGCAATGATCAGGTGTTTCATGATGATAATAGCAAATTTCAAAGAGTCATTTATTAGAGTATCTACATTGTATTGATAGACAGATTCACTGATGTAGATAAAAAAGTCTTTGCATATAAATTATTAAGATGATAAAGCACGTTTTTCATATATATCAAAAATGATAAGTTATCCAAAGTGAATTAGATGAATAATCACAATCTAAATGAATGGTACTAAAAGTAAATACTTTGCTAAAGAAAAATTTACATATAAAAATTTCTATTTTTCGTATATACAAAAAAATATATACGTAACAAAAAACAGTTCGTCAAAAGAAATTACTTTTTAAATAAAAAGGTAAAATCGAGTTTCTGCAACTCTTAATGAATGTTTACTGTGAGAAAAAAATTTCTAGAGTAGCGTCGACCTCCGTAACTTTGTTCCAAGCAACTTCCATTATTTTCATTAGCTCTCACTAAAATCCCCTTGTTTTTTTTATTATCTTTATATTTTATTTCAAACATTTCTTTCTTTTCTTTTCTTATAGTCATGAGATATGAGATTAACCTTGAACATTATTCTTGAAATAATAATTTTTGTATTTCACTTATCTAAATTTAAATTTTGTATATATATATAATTAATAATTAATAATATAATAAGCATTATTAAAATCGAATATATAAAATATTAAACTTACAAATTCATCATCCGAAATTATTAATTATAATAATTATGATATTATAATTATTATTGAAATTATAATATGAGCATCGTCGTCGTTGATGTGAAATAATTAACATTGTTAAGCTGGTAAACAGTATGTTAAAATTTAACAAAGAAAATACGGTGACATATGTTGACCTTCGATTGATGTGATCAACGTAGTTTCCTCTTGTTCAAGATTCATGACTGGAGGCTCACTAAGCACGAAAATGTCGAGAGTCGAATGCTTGAGTACCATGTCGTCGTCGATTGATTTATATTCTACCGTCTTTTTAAGTAAAATATACGTGAAACTATTAAAAGATATTCCAAACTATACAACAACAAAAAAAACATGATAAATTAAATTTTTTATTTCCATTTATATTTTAAATTGTAAGAATTGTTTTTATCATTATTTTTATCGTTAGAATATATCAGGAAAAATATAAAAATAATAAAATGTAAATAAAAAATCATAGAAAATTTAAAGTTGAAAGATTTTAAAATATTTTCTCGATAGACATGTGCTTAACATGCACTTAGGTATGTCAAAAAGAAAAATTCATTCGTGCGTTTATGTCATTGCACTCAGAAAAATTCAGAAGCTGTTAGACTGGCTGTGTGTGATGAATACATTTTATTTCAATTTTTATATCATAAATTTTTTGGATATTGATTCATTCAAATTAAATTTTTTTTTCAGCTGATTATTATATATTTTTTATGAACATTTATATTTCATAATTGACATATTTGAAATTTTTTAAATTTACGTCGTGGATAGTCGATAAATATTTTTTTGGAAAAATAAAATTTTATATGTATATTAATATTGACACAGTAAGTTTCATAAAATGTATCTGTAATCTATTAAACATGTTGCGTTAATATTCATATAGCAACGTGTAACGATGTACCAACACTATTAGTCAAAAAATCGAATATTTGGTGCATGTATTACAATCAATACTGACACTTTAGTAAGCTCCATATTTTGTGTATTCGATGTGCGTGTTTATACCATGTACACACGATATCTGACACGAAATTAAATCAAACATGTAAAAACAAACGAAGCTTGTAATAATTCAAAAATGATGAAAAAAAAAAAATTGAATAAAATAAATGAATGAATGAATAAAAAAAAAATAACAAAGATACAATGAAATACACTATTTGTATGCATAAATACAAATAGGTTATAACGAATCTATTTAATCAATTCGTAATAGTCAATAAATTCGACGTATATATGACAATTTTTGTGAGTGAAAATTCAAATATTTAGATAGATATAATTCAACGGACATCATCATACAACTCAATAAAATTTATAAAATAGTTTTAACTATATTTGTCTGACATGTTTCATAATTTTTATTATACTTCACACTATGTATAATTTAATTTTAAAACGACTTGTTTTTTTTTAAATAGATTTAATATAATATTTCAAAAAAAATCTTTATTTTATGAAAAATAATAATAATTTTTATTTCTTAAATTTAGATAGGAAGAAAAAAATAAGACGATGAAAAATGAAAAGTTGATATTTTATTATATTTATTTGCTGAATAGTTCTGGCTTGGTCAGCGGCGTGACTCGTAAACTAGAGTGTGGAAAATTTTTGTCGCCGTATTTCTCTTGACGTCAAAAACAGCCTTGCAAAATTTTCGATGCTGCCACAAGGTGGTATTCCGTTATAGAAAGACGACTTGTCTAGAAAATACAGTGGTGTTGAGATGAGTGAAAAGTTGTGAGAGTAAGTTAGAAAAAAAAAAAAAATATATGAGTGTGTGTGGACCATGCAACTTCTGAAAAATTACACTCACTTGGGCAAAATAAATAACAACTGGGTGAGATTAACTGACACGCCTACAGCTACCTCTATTTACTTTTATACATACATACTTTTTATGTTTCATATACACTGAAAAAAAAAAATAATAAAAATATCATTCGTGAATTGAATAAGTTTTTTTTCTCAAATTTTCAAAACATGTAGGTATATTTTTATATTTTATAAAAAATTGAGCAAAAAGAAAAACTTGCTGAATTCCCAAATGAATTTCTCTCAGTGTATGTAGATAGATTGAAATACCATATCAGCAAATAAAATTTAAAAAAAATTCAAGCCAACAATATTTAATTTTCAATGTTTTCATTACACATAAATTATTTAAAATGAAAAATATAATTTTTTATAATGAAAAAAAAATTATATACTGTAGCAAGTCCTGAAAAATCTTGAAATCAAATATTATTTCAAATTTTTCGCTAATGACGCTGAAGCATTTATTAATTACCTCGTTAAACAAACGAGAGAGAGAGAGAAAAAGTGAGAGAGATATGATGTCCTTAGAAAAAGGTGCACAAGCTTTCATGGTGGCTTTGTGCTTTCAATATGCATATATACGTACAGGAGTGGCTAGCCAAGAAGTGTAACCACCAGCCACAAAAGTGACATTAATCAATGACGCTAAAAAAAAATTAAAAAAAATAAAAATAAAATCACTACATAGATCTTATACGTTTATTAGTTATTTATTATTATATATTTACTTTTTTATAAAATATATTTAAAAATATGAATTTAATTTTCTTGAAATTTATTAAAATTAAATTATTTTATTATTTTTTAATTTTAGTTAGTTGGAGTGATTGACTTGGTTCAACAAAACTATAATATTTTAATAATATGCAACCAGTGTAACATGCAATTTAAAGCATGTGATTATCGACGACATTACGGTCCCTGGAGTTAGTCAATATTTGCTCAACTCAAACCTGGATCCTTGAAATATGTGTTATACTCCATCGGCACTTTCCCAGCACCTATAGTAACTATGAAGCTTTTAACGAGGCTGTCTCTTTGGTATAGTGCTATCTCTATTTTGGTCAACGGTAAATTAATATTCATCTGTTCGACCGTACCGTATATTCATCAACGACTCTGACCACCAAATAGACCTTACTTTTCAACACAATTTATCCCTTAAAACATTCATTTTATGTATTTATAATTATTTCTAAATGTTTCAAATATATATAACTTATGGTTACTTGATGATACAGATATTACAGTAGACAAAATTGTATGTACACAAAAATATCAAGATGTAATTATAATAATTTGTTAATCCAAAGTTTAATTTATTTTAATTTAGAGCAATATAAAAGCAAATTTATTATTCAAATTTATTTCTCAAGACACATTATGGATAATGTAGATACATTATGAATATTATAATATTATAAAATTTTATTATTATCATGTTAATAATTTTTTGAAGTAATAATTAATTTTCATAATCAATATGGTTTATTTTAAAATTATTTATAAAATTGAAACACTGTTTTTATAATTTTTTTAATTGAATATTTTTTTGAACTCGAGTTTATTGATATCGGAGATTGTAATTTTTGAAATAACATTTTAATTTATTTTATTAATATTGTCAAACGTTGTTCGCATATATTGATCAAAATTAAAATTATTATTATTTTTTTTTTTTTTCACATTAAATGAAGCATTTTGTTTGATTTTGAATTTTCTGTAATTATAGAATTGATCAAATTTGAAAATACCTATCTTTTTTTTAAATATATATTTTATAGTATTAATATTTAAAATTCCACTGAGCACGTAAAACATTTTTTGAAGTTGAATTATATTTAAATTCTGTTTAATAAAATATCAAATATTACTACATTGATATTTTACATTTCAATTATGATAAAAATTTTAAATAATGCAACTATAATTTTATGAATTGTTTAATAAATTTTCACAAATAAAAAAGAATTCATAAAAACTTTAAAGCAGGTCAAATTTTGCATTTTAAATTATCAATATGATGGAATTCAATCAATTTAAAAGAGTCAGTTTTTTTTTAGCGTTTTTATATCTCGTTTTCATCAAAATAAATTAACAGACAAAAAAAAAAAATATACCTTGCAACATTTTTGAAAAAACACAACTAATACCGTGAAATAAAATTACGTTTTTTGCTTATTGACTTGTATGCTATTGGTACGCAAAAGTTTTCGTGACTGCTGTTATGTAATTTTATAACTTTGCGAGTGACTATTTTCACGCCAACTCTTTTCTTCAACTAGTTAATGGCAGATATATATATTTTTTTTTTGCTATATTACAGCAAAAAAAATCTTATATTTTTAGTTCAAAAACAACAGTAAACGAACGTCTTTGATATTGTCTGGAATATATGTAGACAACAGATGTCCTGTGTCATTCAAATAATGAACGAAAAATTTAATAAATAAAAATATAATAATACAACAACCTAAATTTAATTAACACTCTAAATGATTATGATTATCAAAAGTAATAATTTATATTTTAAAAAACTTATTATTATTATTAAACTATTAGAATTTGTTATTATAAAAATGATATTTGAGATTACTCTATAAAAGGTCGCATTGAAGCATAAGAAGAAAAATAATAAAAAATTCAATAGTTTGAAGGAAACTTGATATGAGTAAAAAAAAAAAAAAATAAAGTAGAAAAAGTAAAGTAATAGTTGAATCAGTAGATGGAAGATGTGCCATTGAAAAAAATATTTATTCTTTAACTAAGAAGAAAAGTTTGGTCGATATCTTCACTGAGGAGCTTTACTTCGAGCATATCAACACCGGGTGTTATCGACGGGTGTCCAATTTTTCACATTTCAATATCAATATTAGGCCAATGAATCGTATATTATCATACACATTAGTCATCAAAATATATTTTTTTATTACTATCAATTTTCTGTTTAATTTCTTTCCGCTTTTTATCTATTAAACTTTTTTTTTTATCTTTCTTTTTACCTTGTACACATGCCGAAATAATTTACAGTTTATCAAATATATTTTCACAGTTAAATTGCTCATTTCATTAGTTACAATTTATAAAAAACTAATCGGTCAATAATGTAAATATATTCGTAAATAAATGTAGGTGATTTAGTCGAGTACAAAAATATTGGAGACCTGGCCAGATGCCGGATGTGAATTCAACGGGCAACTATCCAAAAAAATGACATATTAGCAGGGCCAATGTAAAATAAAATCTTGATTATTTTTTTTTTTTATTCTCGATAAATAGCAAAAGCATCATTGATATTTTATTTACATATTGAAAAAAAAACAATGTCAGCAGATTGAAGTGGTAAATTTAAAAATCTTAAAAAATAACAAATCAATTGATTCTTTTATTTTTATACTTGATTATAATTATAATTATTTTTTTCCAATAACAAATGATATTAAATTTTTAAATTAATTTTATTTAAAGTGTTTATTATCAAATTTCCATGTAATTCTAACTCGTTTAATTCTAGAAAAATGAAGTATATCAATTGAATGCGAGTTGAATTTGATCGCAGGGCTTTTTGTTTTCATTCTTTATTTTTTTTTTTGAAATTTATCGATATTTGCACATATCAATGATTGCCATTGAGCCATATGTATTCAATAAATTATAAATGGAAAATTAACCTATGAAAAATTCATAAATTTTTCACAAAAAAATTCTATTTGTAAAAAAAAAAAAAAAGTATTGAAAAAACAAAGCATAGGGGAAAGCCAATTGGAGCTTCTGTCTTGAAATTTTTATCTTTATTTGCTGCCAAGTGGACAACGTCCAAGCTTCTTTCCGTCACTTTGGTATACAGTCACCAATCAGACATTGCCGAGTAGAAATCGCTGATGCAGTACGTGAGGTTACTTGAATCGTACACCAACACAAATACATACACACCATGACCTCAGTTAACTTGAGCTTGCAATTTTTCCAATTACCCATTCTATTTGCACCTCGTTCCACCTCTGTTATGCTAGCCATTTGATTTGAATTCGTTGTGTTGCTCTTTCCATTTATGGTAGCCACTAAAAAAATAAATAAATAAATTACAACTTAATAACCGTCATACACAATCAATAGTTAATAAAAAAATAAATAAATAAAAATAAACAAAAAACAAATTGAAAAGAACATTGTTTTACTCAATAGATACATGTTTTTTCATCATTTAAAAAAAAAAAAAAAACAGATCGCCCGTTCAGACATCTCGGATATATACGAACTAAAAAAATATTTGAAAAATAAGATAATTAAAAAATTGTTATATTTTATTTATCGAATATTTTTATATTCAAAACCAGAGATCATATATAAATTTTTTTTATTTTATTTTCCACGATATTCTATAATAAACAAAAAATTTTTTTTTTTTATTTGAAGATTTTTTTACATTTCAATGGTACTAGTTCAGCATGGAAATTTTATCCGAGCAACGCGCGCGTTATAAGGTCCCACTGCGGTACAAGGCACTAGGAAAGTTTCAATTTTCCTTGTATCCCAGTGGATTGTGAACTCGGCACCGTTGACGCAGAGTTAGTGTATACCGACTCACAATGAAGCGAGAAAAACGTGTCGTTATGATTTTATAAAATATACATATGTATCTTGTATATATATATAAATATATTGCGTCAAAACATGAAAATATTTGTATTGTATAGAGTGAAAATTTCACAGTTTTATTTATGATATTACATTGTTTGTTTTCATGCAGTAAAAAATGGCAAATAATTTAACTGAGTATTTTCTTAATGAAAAATAACAATATTAAAAAAATCTTTATGTACTGAAAATTCAATTGAATATATGAATTTAATTTTATTGCATATGATGCATTTTGATTAATGAAATAAAAAATAACCAGTCAAAATAAATTATCACCATTGAATTGAAAACAATAAAGCACATTTTAGTTAAGACTATAATTAATTGTTTTTGTTACTACATAAGCCTTTTAAATTATTCATTGTATGTAATTTATTTAGCACGATATTTCCATTTATTTTTGTTTATACTTAACATTGATATTCAATTATATTTGGTAAATTCAATGAGCTGAAAAAATTCCATTGTATTATTTTTTATTATCATAATTATTATTTAAAATGTAAAAAGACCAAAGTTTTCGTACGTAAACAAAAACAGTTCAACGAATTAATTCATATAGTTTTAGTTTGTACCAATTATCTTGAATAGTATTGGCTAAGAAATTTAAACATGATCTTAATTAGTTTTGTTTAATTATGGTATACGAGAGGAAATTCCAAGTGAAGGTACTTGAGGTTGAGTATCAAGGAATTACTGAAAACTATATTCAACTTGTTAATTGAATAAGCTATAACAGGAATTTTTTTTTTTTTTAAACTACGATATTTAAGATGCTATTTATGAAAATTATTTTTGAAAAGTGTTTTAAAAAATAAAATGCATAATCCACTTTGAAAAAGCAATATAATATAATTTTCTTTATTATTTTGATTTTTTTTTTTGCATCATATATAAACACTGCTTGCTCATACGATAAATTCTATAAAAACAGAATTTGAAAAAAAAAAAAAAATAATAATAAACTACCCCAGAAACGTGATCGACATTAAAAAGAATTTTATCGTTCGTGAATTGTTGATATATGAGTCATCGAACGCATATTCGAGGCGTGTTCTCATTGTTCGTTCAATTCTTTCTAAAATTTGAAAGCTTGCAAATTCCGGCAATTCTGATTACTACGAAAACGAGCAATATGAAAAAAAAAATTATTCATTCAGCAACCATCAAGTGTGTGAGAAATAAAAGAATATATTGAAAAATAAAATTTTTTTTATTTGAACAATATTATTCATCATTTTTCTCTTTATATAAAAAATGAAAAGAAAATCTTTATTGATTTTTCAAATTAAAAAAACAATAGAAAATTTATATGAATAATTTTAAAATAAAATATTTAAAAAAAGAGTACTGTTAAAATTATGTGTTTATTCAAGCTTAAAAATAATTAAATAATTCATCAAAACAAGTTATTATGTTGAAAAATAATGTTTTTATTTTTCTACTAAATAAGAAGATTTTAAGATTATGTGCATATACAAATACAGAGTTCTATAATTTTCGTCAAGTGGATTATATGTTCATCCAGTAAGTCACCTCATTAATTCATAACCACGTTTAGTAAAATACGTGGAATAACTAATTGGCCTTAGTTTTAAATACAAGAAACTTTTAATTTTAATTTTTATTGTTTTTATTTAACATGTGGTTATAGATGTAAATAAAAAAAATTGACACGACATTTTTTAAACTAATGAATTAATTAAAAAAACAAACGAATAATTTTTGAAAAAAAAAAAAGTATTCCTCTATGTGTAGAAAATTGACTCTTTGTGAATGTTGCTTTTTTTTTTTCAATTATTTTATTTTATAATATCATTTTTTTATATTTTTCAAACACGATATGAAAGTTCACTATGATATTGCAACAACGTTCATACAATATCTATCAACTGCGTCAATATGTGTATATGCATCGGCTGACTTGTGACGACTGAAATTCGATGGACCAAAACCCGCCTCGGTCAAGCTATTCTGTTCGAAATCAACTAGGCGTTAAACTATGCCAGATTGAAAGTCGATATTTCATTTCGGCAGCTCGACCACAGCCTCACGCTCGACTGATACTCGATCTCAACATCATCCTTCTTTTTCTATATATATTTTATTTTTTCAAACTGTCTATCAGTCTCTGTGTATGTACATCAATATAGTCCTGGAATGGTCCAATGATTATTTAACTTTTTAGTTATTCTTTAGTTTTTAGTTTTCAACACGGATCGTTGATTTAAATTCAACTCTTCAGTATATTTATTCTTTCTGTTATTTTTTTTTTCCCCATTTTATTTTATGTTTCAATTGTTGTTATCATTATTATTATGTCAATTTTATTTTCATCAGAGTTTGTTATTGATGTATGATGTATATTGAATATAGAATATAGATTTTTATTTTCTTGTCAATAATCTGTAGAGCTGATTGAATTCATTCCATCATGAAATATACAATACTGTAAACTTGACGATACTTTATATAAAAAAATAAATGAATAAATGAATAAATGGAAATAAAAAAAATTCACTTTACGTTGACGTACACATGAATTTATATAGATAAAGTGATATAAAATATTTTACTGCAAATACATTTGGTTCTGGTCATCGTACTTAAAATTTATATCATCATCATAAATTTTCAAATGATATTTTTTCATTTTTACCATCGTCAAGAAACTTTAAGTCAGAAAAAAATTTTTTATATACACAAAATTTTTGGTGAATTAAATTAAATGTGTTAATAACGTTTTTTTTTCTTTTGATAAATTTAAAATTTTATAATTAAAATATTATAAAACAATTTAATTATTTTTAATTTAATAATTCAAATAATTAATAATATAATATTTTAATTTAATAAAAAGTTATAAATGAAGATTAATTTAAATTTAATTAATAGCATTATTTTATTAAAGACAATGTTTCATGATGAAAAAAAAAAAATTTGAAAAAAAAATTAAAAATAATTAAGTCAATGTGAATTATAAATTTTTAAATGTCAAGTGTTGATATCAACTTAACTTGGTGTTATATTCAAAGTTGTAAAGCAATTAGCTGTTGTAAAAATTCTTAAAAAATAAGTGAACAAAAAACATTAGCCGGATTTACGATCTTAACGTTTGTCGCAAAAGGGCAATTCGCTTAATTTCTCTAGCAAGGAACATTCCATGTGTATATCGTGCACTCAACGACAACGGAATAATATTTTAACGTTTTAACTGCTCGTTTACTTGTATATATATATAGTCTAGTTAAGGATGAGAGAACTGGGATGCTGTGCAAGAGGGAAGGACCAACAGTATAATCAATTTTCTTCGTTGTCATCGAGGTCGGAAACAATGCCGTTACGTTGCGCGTGGTAACAAAAAACTAAAAACAGAATGAAAAAAAAAAAAAGTCTGTTAGAAACACGGAAATACCTATATATAGAAAAGAAAATGAAAAATAAAAAAAAAAAAAACAAAAAGCAATGAGAATAAAAAGTATAAAAATAAAAATACTATACGAAAATAGAGAGAATAAAAAAATTGGTGAGTGTATGGTAGAGAGGTTTTGTATGCTTCGACCCGAAACACGTAACTTCCGGCTAGTGATGTACAAGAGGACATTCAAAAAGGACAAAACAAACTGTACGTACGAACGTTTGCCAGTGTATTTGACGAAGTGTCGAGAAACGACGAGACAACGTTACAAATCAGTCGACTAATTTTAGTGATTGACAAAAGGCTAATTAGTGATGGGTGAAAATTGTCTGTCTACATAGTCCAACTGGCTGATTGTCCTCATCGTTTTCCTTCTTTCTAGTTGTTATTTTATACATATAAATTATTTTCTTTTCTATGTTAGTATGTTACAGTATACTTTTCGAAATAGTTTTTAGATACAAACTAATTATGTAATAGTGTTTTTTTTTACGAATAAAATTGAGTAAACATAAACTAGGTTTTATACTATTGTATCATTATTACATTTTACTTTAGTATATAAGAGAATAAAAATAATAAGATTAAAGAAAGAAAAAAAAAAAAAAATTAAATGAAAAACAGAAAAATAAAATTTTGTTTTATTAATATAAACTTTATCAAGCTTGTTCAACGTAGTTTTAAATTACTTTAGAATTTTTGCTACCATCACGAATATACCATTATAATTTATAATAGAGGAAAAATATTTTTCCTTAATTTTTTGCTCTTTTTTTTTCTTCGAGTTGTCAACTGATTAAAAAATAGATAAAAGCTAAAAAAAAAAATATACAATAAAATATAAAAATTACAGTTTATAGAAAAAAAAAAATTATAATTTAATTAAGAAATAAACAAACATTGTTATTATGATTTTGAGCTTAACATAAATTTTCCAAAGCTACCATAAAACAAAAGTTTAAATTATTCTCATAATAATTATATAATTCTGTAAAGTAAACACCTTTAAAATAAGAAAAGATGAAAAAATAGAATAATAAATACTGAAGAGTCAACGAATAGTCAGCCCTAAACTGACCAATTTACTATGCAGTATAATTAACGGCTCAACAAAGCTTACCATTAAATTTCATTGTTGGCTATATTTGCGACTTTGCCTAAAATATTCTAGAATCTATTGTTCATCAATTATTCATTGATATGCAATTTACAGTGAACTATATAGTGTAACTCGTTCAAAACCCAGCACAATATTCAACCCGTCATATCGACTACCAATATACATACGCATAATAATCATATACATATATATTCTAAAGTCAACTGTAAATAATTTGCAAGAGAGAGAGAAAAAGTAAACATCCAGAATATTGCGTGGCACAGGATATTCTGTTTCGTGTCATATATATACGTGAAAGTTTATGGATCAAACTAATACGCGTGAGTGACAAGGGGATGAAAGGGCAACATGAAGATACGCTCTCATCATCATGACTAACAGTCGGCCAGTTCAAAGTAACCATGGTTCACGAGAACCTGCAGAACGTCACGAGAATCATTTCAATCTATTGAATATATTTTCTCTTTGATCATATTTTTTTCCAGAGAAAAAAATTGTAATTATAAAATAATTTTTCATATAAAACTCACGAGAGTCACATGAATGTCATAATACCAATTATTTCTAAAATACCAATATCATTGAAAAAATATATAGGGATTATTTAAATGATAATAATTGCATTCTTCATAAATTATCGTATAGACAATTGACAATTATTAAAATAACAAGAAGTTAAATTTTTTTTATGTTACCAATTAAATAGACAAGCATAAATTATCAAGCTCACTCGCCTGATAATGGCACTTGAGTAATTGGTGCTGTAATTATACGAGCCTTGTCATTCATATTAAATTTACGCCGTCAAATAGTTTCATGGCTTCAGTCTATAGAAAATAAAATACAATCTAATTTGTGTACTATATATTTGAATGTAATAATATATATTATATTTTGAACTTTATCAATATATTGAATGGTATACATACATATAAACCCCTCAGCTATCATAAATATGTGACAATGAAATGAGACAAATTATAGTAATTCAATTTGTGATATAATCAAACTTTATTATCATTCATTGTATTCTCGATGTTGTCTGATGTGATGATTGATAGCCAATTGTCAAATTGAGCAATTTGTTTTGCTCAATAATATGATGGACATATGATAAACATAATAACTTGGTAATATAATAATATATAAATAGTAAAAAAATAATAAAAAATAACAGTAAAAGAGACAAAAATATATGTATAAGAATAAAAGTGTTGCTGATCTTTGCTCAACGTGTCTAGCATAAAAATACCAAGTTAGTTGGTTGTGGCAGGGGGAATTGAGTCGTTACATTCTTGATATGTAACACAAAATCCATTGTCGGATAAGCGAATGCCAGTAGAAGAGAGATGAAGAGAGGAGAAGGACTGATGCTTTGGTTGTGGAGAGAGGATAGAGGGGTTTGAAATATAAAGGAAGAGGGAGGCGTTCTATTGACAAAATGAATGATGGTTATATGGCGCCAGTGGCCTGCCACCCTCTTAGCTCGCATAAATCGTTTTTCCTGCACAAACCTACCGGATTCAAACCAACTGGTACTTCCACCTCTTTCATGTATATATGTGTATGTTATATATGTTACACGCGCCCATTTATTTTATCCTGTATTGTTTTATTCTTTTATCATCAAATTTTATCAATATTCTCTCTGAATATCATAAATTTTCTTTTATATATTAAATATATGACAAATAAAAATAAATAAAAAATAAAATAATAATAAAAAAATGATAAAAGAAAAAAAAAATTCACATATAAAATCACCTTGTATTTTGTAAATCCTCATTTTTTTCAAGTTTCATCATTCGTAAAGACTTTTTCAGATATTTGGATCTTTTATATATATGTATGTATTTTATTTATTTTTTTTTTCTTTATTTTCTTCTTGTACTTGTCGTACATAAAAATATAGAGCACCAGAGGATGAAAAACAGACGGCTTTATGCTCGGACTAGTCTTCCGGTAAAGGGATGTACTGTAAAAGCACAGTCTAGTTTTGCTGCGAAATACTTTATTCCAACTTTCAACTTTTACAAGATTTTACGCTGTGTGATAACTATTTTTTTTCATGAAGATCATCTTTTTTTCTTTATCAAATCAAAGTCTACTTTGATGTTTTTTCATTTGCGATAATGAAAAAAAAAAACTAAATAAATAAATAAAGTTTAAAAAAAAATATTAATTCAATTTTATATGAATTTATAAATCAATTTTCATTAAAACAGTACAATATTATTTTAATGAAAAATTCGGAACAAGCTACATCAGTATTAAATGAAAGAAAAAAATAATACTAAAATTTATTTTTAAATTTTTGTTAGTAATTTAAAATTGATTATTTTTCGTAATTTTCAAATCTCAACTATAAATTTGTATGAGATGAAGCAACGGTACATATAACGTAGAAAAGAAAACGTCATTGTTTAACCGAGCGAAAAGTAGTTGAGTCCAAGTTTTATAGCTATTTAATTTATACGATCAAAAGAGCCAACAGGAAACGTCTTATTCTCAGTTGAAATTGCTGCCAAAGAGGATGCACATCCGTTCTTGAATATTTGTGTGTCATCAATATTGAAATTTACTTTATAAATCAATAGTAATTTTATATGTCAAATAATGAATTATAAATATATATTACTCTCTATTGAATGCGTCAATAATAATAAATGTCAATATTGATATTTAAAAATAAATATATAAATATCTGTTTATATATAAAATATAAAATATGTGTGATGTGATTTAAAAAATATTTTGAATTTTAAAATAGAAAAATATATTGGCTATTTGTAAATAAAGATTTGAGAAAAACCAAAGAATTTTAGTATTTTCAAACTGTGAAAACGAGTGACTCGACACGTTCTTTCCGACGAATCCTCGTGTTGCGACAACTTGTACTGAAGCTTTTTTTTTATCCAGAACCTTTTTCCATTGTATAGCCAACAAATTTACAATATGTCGCGTGCCAGATATTTTTGTGACTTGTATCTATTTGTTTTTATACTATCATCATGTGTTATTTTTCTTTCAATATTGCATTTACCACATGACGAATTGAAGATACAATAAAATTGAAAAAAACTTTATCAATTTGAAAAAAAAAATAAATAAATAAATTATACTTTGTTTCGAGTAGGTGTTTTTTTTTTTAAATTTTTAAAACATCTATTTATCAAGACCATCGTTATTGGAAGCAATATAAGATTTTGGGTGCTGACGCAGTACAACGATATATCAATATCAAGATTGCCTAAAAACTTTGAATGCACTCGGTCTTTTTCAAAAAACTTTTATATATATATGTATGTAACTTTCCAAGCAAGTCGCGTTCAAGTTTTTCCACTGGTTCCATATTGCCTGAACTTTTACTCGAAAAAAAAAAAAATAAAAATAATAAAAATAAATTTCTTACGTGAAAACTCTGCAAAGAATACGCTGTCATCATACAAAATCGAGTGACAAATTTAGAATTTGTTGTTGAGAGATTGATTGTTTTAAAAAACAATAAAAAAAAAAAAATAGTAATAATAATAATCATTAATGAATAAAACTAAACTATAGTAAATGTAGTTATAATTCAATGTAAATGTTAACAGTATATTGAGCAATGCATATGTTGATCCAATTTAATCAAGATAAAAGCTCACGGTGAATTTTTTTTTTGTTTTCAAGATTGAGTGACTTGGTTGATAACTTTTGAAAAGAACCATACATAGCCACAGCTGTTTACTTATTTTATTTTACTTTACTTTAATGAAATAAAAATAAAAATATATAACTGTATTATGATGCAGTATTTGAAGAGAGAGAGGGAAAATATTTCACCAGATAAAAATATTGAAATACATCGTCATGTATACAGTGGGCTTTTGAAAATTTTTGAGTATGCTTAATATTTCAAGGTGCGTAAATATACCCCCAAAAAAAAAATACCTTTAGGTAAAAAAAATATTATACTCTTTTTTTCAACAGTGAACATCATAAACACCATTCAGAAAAATCTATAAAAAATATTTAAACAAAAAATACGTGAAACTAGTTGAATATAAAAATGTGAAATATATATATTTCATTTGTAAATCAATATCAATAGAATATTTTATCTAGACAAATTCAAGGTTAACCCTTGAGTGACCTTGTTTTTTTCCCTCATCTTATTTATTTATTTTTTATTTTTTTTCTCTTGTTATTCAGACACTCTAATTTTGTGGTTCAGGATCCATCTCCTCACTCGACTCCACACGATTTCATCATGTTGGCTATAGGCGCATATATAGAATTTCATTTTCTCGGTGGTCAAAAAAAAAAAAGAAAAAAGCTAAACTTTTGCCCTCAGATTTTCCGAGCGTGACATAAAAAAAATATCCAACTTGTTTATTGTGACTGTGAGAGTGTGAAATACGAACGTATGTCACGCTCCAGGAGACAACAGTTAATCAGTCGTGTTCCATTGGGAAAAACGTAATGAAAAAAAATATATAACTGGATACAAACAAAAAAAACTAAAAATATTTTTCAAACTTATGATAAGTTAACATTATTAATTGATATAAAATTGATAATAGATTATTTCAACAAATATTTATTAATGTATATATAAAAAAGCTCATAAAGTTTATTCATTTTATTTGTCTTTTTTTATTTATAAATAATATACTCTAAAATATCTAGTATATGAAAATCACAAATAAATGATGAAAATTAATTAACAAAAGTCTTTGTGTATAAACATTGAAAGATATGACTATACCAATTTCATTTTCTTCAACAAGCAAAAGCCTCATTTCTCGTCATCTTTTATTTCATTGTTACCATGATGATAGCGTTTTCTATTATTCTCATTGTATTCTGAAAACTGGTAATCAGCACTGAGAAATGAAGCATCAACTTCTCCTAATGAAAAATTGATTAAAGCTCTTACATCAATGTTGATAAATATTTAATGTAACTTACAAGAAAATAATTTACTGCGAATAAAAATTGCATTATTGTTTTATTTTATTTTTATTTTTTTTATGTTCAATCAATATAATGAATGAGAAAATTTGATTTACCGCTAATGTTGTGGTCCATTGATTGTATAATAAAAAATACTAAAAATAAAATATTATTCAACCACGCCCAACGAGTTTAATGGTGCTATAACATTTCAGATTTAAAAGTGTTTTTCTTGAATGCTCTGCGCTGAAAGTTGAGGTAGAATACGTTGTAAAAGGATCAGAACTTAAATGAAGTTAGCACGACAACTCAACGAAGCTAGAAGACGAGAGAGTAAAGCCAGAGGGTAAGGTGACTGAATTGGTTTGGCATAGGACTCAAGGGAGAAAAGGCACAAAAGCTATGAAAAGTATATGCACGTCTTCTAGATTTTGAATAATATTTTCTCTGACAGTACTTCTTAGTTTTCTATAGTTTATACAGTAATCCTTTTGGTATAATGAAATGTCATTCAAATACTATTAAATTCAAGACTTCTATCAACCTTTATTTTATATGTATATATTTGTTATATTAATAATAGTAATTTTTTTTTTATAAAACAACAAACTGTTGGCGCTTTTGTTGAAAAATTTTCAACTTGAAAAAAAAAATAAAATAAAAATAATAATTATTTCAATTAAAAAAAAAATTACATAGCTAAATTTTCTGAATTTATGTTCATTATTTATTTTAACAACAAGTAACTATAATTTAGATAATTTGAAAAAAAAAGAAAAAAAAAAAAAAGACAGTTCTCATGTTTAAGTACTTGACAACTACACTGAAGCTCAGAGGGTGGTTAACGAGACTCTTGACATAGGAAAGTAATTTTTTTTTGAAATCGCAATAAAGATGCTTATTGTTAAAATTGACCTGCTGTCAAGTACAACTTGTTTATCTGTTTAATAATTTTTTATATTAATAAATTAATAAATTTTTTTAATAATTGACATAAAATAAATTTATTTGATGAAAAAAAATTGACATATTAATTTCAAATGACATTAGACATTTAAGAAATTAGCTGTAATTTTTTTTCTTTTTATATTCAAGCGTAGAATGTGGTGACAATGTTGTATATAACGTTGAGAAAAACATTTTGTAGAATACAAGTGTTTATAAAAAAGTAGCCAGGCAAATGAACGAGCGCCAAAAGTTTTAGACATACATAAATATACACAGAGAATAGAGTCTTCTCTTTAAGTTTGTACGATTCACTTGCTTGAACATGAAAGTGGTCTGTTTACTCTAAGTGTTGTAAATTCCACATGAAAACTTACCATTGAATTCAACTGTCAGATTAGATTCAATATATTTTGTGATAATGGTTGTTTTCATTTATCCTTGTATACTGACAACATAATAGTTTTATTACTTTTTTATATATAACAACAAAATGAACAATAAAATAATCGCAACAGATATCAGCTAATATTTAATTAAGTTGTTAAATGTTTTTGCTTTTCTTTTGATAATAATTAAAATTATGTGGATATATATATTTTAAGATTGATCATCAAATCATCTGTCAGGCAATTGGCAATTTTAGTAAGCTCAACAAGTTTACCATACAAATTGATTTATATCAAATCGTATCCTGATTAGATTTGGTGAGTCACTGTCTAAGGTGCTGATCCAACACAAACGAACTGAACGTGACAATTATCTAAATTCTAGATTAGCTCATGTACCTATTGGATATTGGGACATCCTACATGACTGAATACGCATTAAGCTTCAATTTCCTGATTATTGGTGAACAATATAATGTTGTCAAAATGCTAATAGCTCATCAACAACAACAACGTCAATTTTTAATTTGTTTTTTTTTTTGTTTTTGTAATTATCACATAACTTTCATTGAAAATGTCATTTTAAAAAATGTACAAAAATATATTCTGCAATTACTCAACATGAATAAATTCAATTGTGACAATTATATGACAATCATAAAGCAACTGAGCATCAACTCATGTACAAATGTGACACAAAGGATAAATGAAAACTCTGGTAACTTTGGTAAGCATCATTATATACGAGAAAATGAGAGAGTCAACCAAAATAAAGTTTCAAATGATGTATGCAAAAAGGGAGACAATCGAGGAAAATGTTTATATATCTAGGCAGAGAAAAAGGGGTTGTCGAACAAGGCAAAAGGACCAAACCACAAATGCTATGGAGAGGGATGTTGGGATTCGAGTATAGAGAGAAACCTCGGGAAAAGCGGACTAAACTGAAAATTGAGTTCGCTTCTACCAATTAGTGAATCTAGGATGGTCACCGCGTAGTACATGACGACATAGTTTCTATGCTTTATCATAAAAAGAGCTACAAATGAAACTTACATAACGAGCATACTTACTCAACTGTGTCATACAATTTTTTTTTTTTTTTTTTTTTTTTCTTTATAAATATTATTATTATTGTTTTGCTGGACTGTATATATAAATATGAACATTTATACACATACGTCAGCATCCTCATTAAAATTGATGTTCATTTTTTTTTTTTTTTTATTTGTATATTTTTATGTCTAACAGTATCATTAACACACTGAAGTAATTGAAATTTATTGAAACCTGTAAAATTCAAAACTTTTGTATAAATTAAAATGGAAAACGGTGATATTCATAGTAACTATATTTAATTTTTGGAAATATTGATAACAGTCGTATTGAGTTTTTAAAATTGAGGGAACATTTGATGGAAGCAACAATAAAAATAGAAAAAAAAAAATTCATTATTTGTTGTAATATTATGTATAATAATCTCCTGCCAAAATGATGAATATTTTTAATTTTTAATGATCGTTATTGATAATGAGAATCACATTGTTATATTTTTTTGACATCAAAAAAAAAAATTTTCTTTCAAATTTATTTCTTCACACATAAAAAACACATAATTCGCACAAAATTTTAAGCCCAATTGCATCGAGATCCGATGATTATTAAAAAAGTTGTGCTAGCTTAATATGTCAATTTTAAAAAAAAATATAGAAAATATTTTAAAAAATTTTCTTTTAAATTTATTTCTTCACACATAAAAAACACATAATTCGCACAAAATTTCAAGCCTAATTGCATCGAGATCCGATGATTATTGAGAAAGTTGTGCTAGCTTAATATTTAAATTTTAAAAAAAAATTTAAAAAATAAAAATAAAATTTTCTTTCAAATCTATTTCTTCACACATAAAAAACACATAATTCGCACAAAATTTTAAGCCCAATTGCATCGAGATCCGATGATTATTAAAAAAGTTGTGCTAGCTTAATATGTCAATTTTAAAAAAAAATATAGAAAATATTTAAAAAAATTTTCTTTTAAATTTATTTCTTCACACATAAAAAACACATAATTCGCACAAAATTTTAAGCCCAATTGCATCGAGATCCGATGATTATTGAGAAAGTTGTGCTAGCTTAATATTTGAATTTTTTTAAAAAATGTAAAAAATAAAAAAAAAATTTTTTTTTAAAGTTATTACTTCACACATAAAAAACACACAATTCGCACAAAATTTCAAGCCCAATGGCATCGGGATCCGATGATTATTGAAAAAGTTGTGCTAGCTTAATATGTCAATTTTAAAAAAAAATTTAAAAAATAAAAAAAAAATTTTCTTTCAAATTTATTTCTTCATACATAAAAAACACATAATTCGCACAAAATTTTAAGCCCAATTGCATCGAGATCCGATGATTATTGAGAAAGTTGTGCTAGCTTAATATTTGAATTTTTTAAAAAAATGTAAAAAATAAAAATTTTTTAAATTTATTTCTTCACAATAAAAACACACAATTCGCAATTTTCAAGCCCAATTGCACGAGATCCGATGATTATTGAGAAAGTTGTCACAATATGTCAATTTAAAAATATAGAAAATAAAAAAATTTTTTTAATTTATTTCTTCACACATAAAAAACACATAATTCGCACAAAATTTTAAGCCCAATTGCATCGAGATCCGATGATTATTGAGAAAGTTGTGCTAGCTTAATATTTGAATTTTTTTAAAAAATGTAAAAAATAAAAAAAAAATTTTTTTTTAAATGTATTTCTTCACACATAAAAAACACACAATTCGCACAAAATTTTAAGCCCAATTGCATCGAGATCCGATGATTATTGAGAAAGTTCAAATTTGTATGAGAGTAAGTGAGAAAAAAACAATGACCAATCAAATGTCCGGAAGACCGATGATGTTTGTCCTTTTTATATTAGGATATCAAGTAAGTTACCTATCCAAGAACATTTTAAGTTAGGCAAGTAACCAGCCATTAATGAAAATCGATTACCTATCAGCAGATTATGTTCACACAGAGTCACGTCACAAGCTCATAAACGTTAGAGCTCGAGAAAGAAAAAAAGATATATTGATAAAAATTTGCTGTAAAATTTTATTATTTACTGAGTATATATTTTACTTGGATTCAATCACAAGATTATCAGATACTTTTTCAGGTATTTATTTATATTTTAAATTTGTTCATAAATTATTATGAAAAATAATATTTATCGACGCAATTCTTGACAGGTAATTTTCAATTTTTTATTTATTTATTTTTATTTAAAACAATTATTATCATGGTGTTTTAGAAATATAGAAAAAAATCATGTTTAAATCTATTATTTCAAGGAACTTCAGTGAACCGGAAATTGCCGATATACGCGTCATAAAAACAGCTCGTAATTCACATTGGTACATGTACATTGGTAAATTCAAGTTGGCCTATCTTGATATATATTTTATATGTTAAAGTGTACACATACATAAAAAGGAATCAAGAATCGTTCTGTTTAAATTTACCTCGATAATTTAAACTTTTCTGTATGTAAAATGATAACTCAGCTGGAATTTCGAGTAGATCAATATAAAGTGCACAAAGTATCTACACTTGAATGAAGTCATAAATATTTTCATTCGAAGAATAAAAATAAAACCGACGAATTATTTCAATTTTTATTTATTTTTTTTTCTTTCTGCTATTAAAATTTAATTTTAAGATTTCAATTGTCATAACTGCAAATCGTTTTATACATAAGAAGATGATAATAATCAAAAAAAATTAATTTCAATATTTAAAAACAATAAAACAATAAAATGTCTGCTGCTTATCTTTTTGAATAATAATTTTCAAATAATTAATTTTACTTCCATTTAATTAATTTCAAATAGAAATTTTCAATAATAAATTTATAAAAAAAAAAAAAAAAAATCAGTTTATATATTTGAAGAAAAAAAAAAGAGTATAATAAATAAATAAAAAAACCCATTATTGTTCGACATTATACTTACTCAGGATATGGATTATACGAAACGATTAATTTTTTATCGACGTTCACAATTGTGCACTTGGTCAGTTGGAAAGATCTTGGTCTATACAGATATAACTGTATATACTAACTTCTTCTTTCTGTACCGGAGATCAACGCCACCGGACGATTTCCAATTGAGTGATAAAATTCGTCACTTTACGGGTCAATGAATGCGTTTACTCTCACATCAATAGCTATCGTTTAATCAACCACAACAAAGCATCATCAAAATCACGAGTAGTTGATTGATTTTATTGATGTTGGTCAAGAATAAAGACAGACAAATTGTCAAACTTTTAAAAACCATAAATTAATTAGTAAATTTTTTTTTAAATCGACATTTTATAATTTTAAAAAAAATTCCTAATTTATTTTATAATCTATAGATATATATATTTGGTACTGATATTTTTTTTAATTTTATCCTTCAAGTGTTTGATAATTGGTTTAATTTTAGCATATCGTTTTCCAGCACAAAAGGTAAAATTAATTAGGAATAGAGAATTATATACTATTCTTGTTGAAATCTGGCAACGGTCCAGTAAACAAGTAGGTATTGATTCAAATGGCAATGGTGCACGTAACTGGTCTAGTTGTACTTCGATATAGTGACGACAAACGGCATTGAATAGTATAGATGGTACAAGAAAGACAACATGAAAAAAAAAGAACAGAGAAATTGAATTTGCTTGGTGTCAAAAGAGCCCAAGTTTGTGTTAACTGGCTCTTTTATATGTATATTTATATTGGAAAATTCATGTTTACAAGTGTCTCTATATTCTTCGCAATATTTTTATACAATAAAATTAAAAAACAAAAGAAATAAAAGATGCAGACAAATGATATATTGTTTAAAACCTAGCTCAGCTGATGTTCGTCAATTATTATTAATTTATGATGATTTGATTTATGATACAACCAAATGGATATCGTTGGGATCAGTTAATGTGAATTTTACCATACACTGTCATTTTATAGATTATTTTTTAATTCATGATATAACGATCATAGTCATCAATTAATATATAACAAAATCGAATGACCAACAAAAATTAAGCTCGGTCAACGATGGCTCGTTATTATCAATGGTAGCTGTATGCCAACATATAAAAGACCAATCGATACACAAACCAAATGAGTTGCAGAGTGGTTCGACATCGAAGCCATCAGACTCGTTTAGGTTTCACCAATTACGCCATACCCCTATGTCTTTCCAATCAGTTTTAAAAAAAAAAAATCTTTTTTTTTTTTTTTTAGTTTCGTGGTAAATTCGTTTCGATTATTATTATTATTTATTTTTTAAAATTTTTTAATAGGAAAAATTGTTATTGCAAAATAACAAAATATAAAAACAACTGGGGTATGTATTTTTGTTTTTATTTTTAGTTATATCTGTGTTGATTTTGAATTGAGATGTTGAAATCATTTTTGTACCACTCCAATTTCTTCCGGACAAAAGTCATCGTCTAGTGATTCATTGTTGTCTCAAGAAGTTCGTTTGTAGCGGACAACAAGAATCTCTACTCCGAAACATCTAAACTAAATTTTTTCTTAAACATACGATGGTCATATCCTTCCTTTGGCTTGATGGTCTTTCCACTCGGCCAAAGGTTTTTGTCCTTAGAAAAAAAAAAAAAAAAAACAAGAAAAAAACGCCGGAAGATTGGGTGAGTTTTGTTATATATTTTTCCGATATACTCTTTTCCTTTTAACGGTCTTGGAGACATACCAAAGTTTGTTCTCTTCGCATGGTCCAACTTCCGTACATGAGTGCAAACGAATGAGTGGACGCAGTAGTCCATGTCTCTCTCCGTTTCTGACCGTATTAACTTTTTGTTTTTTTTTTTTATTTATTTATTTAAAACATATTTTTGTTTTTTTTCTTTTTCTACTCTTTTGGCGTTACTGACCAATCCGCGAAAAAAAAAAAAAATAAAAATAACATTGCTGTTGGTTAATGCAATATAGATATCAGCCTCAACTGTAAACTTAACATTTGAAATTCCATACACACAAACATGTGAATACACCCATTTTGAACTTACTCATAAAGTTATGTTTTCGAGAGAACTTCTCTGGCACCGTACGAATTTTTTCTTAAAACTTTTGATATTCAATAAGTAAGTCTGTTCTTTATACTGGTCGCAGAATTTTTTTTTTTTTTGTTTTTTACTTTTTTACTATATAATAAAATAATAAAAGATGAAAATGAAGAAAAAATATAAAAAAAAGACGTATACATAGTGAAGAAAAAGTTGAAGAAAGTATTGAAAAATATGTAGTCACTAAAAGTACATCCGTTCGTCCACCACCACATTTCCGGTGAATTCAATGTATAGATGTATATATATCCTACAAGCTTAATTCACTTACATACGAATGAAAAGGTTAATGTACATATGTATAAGCCCCAATGGAATATACGAGATAAAAATTAAATTTACCAACATTTTTATAAAGACGAAAAGTGAGGATACACTGAAGATGAGTGAGGTCGTCGCATTGTGCAAACTACAGCCATGGGAATATATATACAATAGTTCGTCAGAAGTTTTACAACATGAAGAATAACGTCACCGAGAGAATCAATGGTCCAGAATTCTGTAGTAATGAACCGGTGTCTACGTATCCACAATCTGGTGGCATTACCAGAATCACAAACTCGATAGATCAATTTTATAAAAATTTTCTTGATATTCTTGGCACGTTTATTGCAAAAAAAAAAAAAAACATTTCTTTTTCATATTTATATCTTGATTTTATATTTACTAGATTTATTTAAAATCTTTCTGTATTAAAAAATAAAATAAAAACAGAGCTTTTAGTTTTTATTATTATGTGTTTATAATTTTTAATTTTTAATTTTCTAGTGTAAAAGTTTTAAAAGCCATAACGTTATTAGTACAAATTCTTAATGTAATATTAAAGAATGTTAAAACAAATGAGAACTGAAACAAATTGAATTTGTAGAAAAAAAAAAAAAAGAAAAAAAAAATAATAGATAGAAAACACTACCAACAACAACAAAGTTAGAGAAGAAAATAATTTACTAAAGTTAAGCATGATATCCCCAGATAAATAAATGGAATCTGTCCTTCTGAAACTTATCATTTGTAAAACAAAAATTGATACATCTAACTGTACTAACTATACAGATGTTACCGATATTATACAGCTCGAGTTTTTATTATTATTAAAAAAAAAAAGAGAAAAATATTTGTGAAAAAGCTTTCAGATGAAAAACAATTTCAATCTTGATTCAAACCAGTTTTCAGTGACGCTGATATGATGTTCTCATTCTCAACTCACTGAACCACCCTTGCATTTTTTTTTTTTTTTTTACTATTCTGCAGACCTACCGCATGCAAAGTCATCAAAGTACCGTACCAAATCCCTCGAGGGATAGAAACTCGAGTGTCATACTGGAGTAAAATTGATCGATCAGAATTCAACGTGGATATACATTTTTTATTATATTTTTTTATTTTTCATCCCTTCTCTCAACGATTTAACCACATTCATTTCAACTCTTTCTTTATTACCATTCGTCATGAATAACCATTGTCAAAATTAAATCACTCGACTACTGTGATTGGAAGAATTGATCGATTTGGTCACAAAATGAAACAAGACGACCACTATTTTACCAACGACTTACTCGTGGTTACAGTATATATGATTAAAAAGAATATAAATTGAAAAACAGAATAAATATTTATAAATTTGAATATATATTTATTAAAAACTCCAGTAAAAGTTAACGAGTGTATTTTTCAAAAACTTTCTTTGTATTCAACTGGCTTCACTCACTGTGACTGGAGCACTTGACTTTTTTCGTTATCTAAAATTATGATAACAGTATATACAATATCTTTTTTTTCACTGCTGAAAATATGACAAGAGAAAAGCCAGGAGTACTTTTTTGCGTCAATAGAATAGTAACGAGTATATAAAAATGAGATCTTTGTGAATCACACAATGTCAGGTCAAAAAAAAAATTATTATTTTTCGAACAATTCTCTATGAATGTATTTTCGTTTTATATATTAAATTTAATGATCTTTTATTTCATGAAATTATTGGTTGAATATTTTAAAATATTAACTCAATCATCCTATGACAATGTATTGCAATAATATTTTTTTTTTTTCAAATATAATATCCAATTTATTTGAAAATTAACTGTTGAATATATCTATGAATAGTTTGATGATTTATTTTATAATTTTAGAAGTGATACTAGGGTCAATCATCCATCCACATGTTGGTACGTGATGAAATATTATTATTTCAACGGTAAACCAGAATATCAGCTCATCACCTCGGGCTATGTAATCATAGGCTCGGTTGCCTTCTCGAATATCCAGAAATTAGGTTAGACACATTGCCACGCTGGACCGTGATCGGAAGGTATAATCATCTATCCAACATATCTCAACTAATCAGTAATATTTATACATCCAAAATTTGAACTTCAGAATATCAATTAATATTTTAAATAATATTTATAAAAACATACTTGATAATTCAAGTCAACCAACGATGTAAATATAAAAAAAAAAAAATTCTTTTTAATAAAGTTTTATTTTTTTAAAACAAAAAAAGACAAAGTTCGTAGAAAAAAAAAAAAAAACTACTTGGTAAACGTTTTCCTGAATTTCAAACTCAATTCAATTTAAAAAAAGTTAAATGTTATACGAGCTGGAAAGTGAATTTTCATAATTGGCCGAATCAATCGACAATGTGACAAGAATATTTTTCTTCACAAATTGATCTTGACTGGTTTTTAAAGTTTTACTTGAATTTTTTTTGAGACAGTGTATAAGTTTATTGAAAAAATAAAAAATATACATATTTTTTTTATATTGGCAATGTTTGTCGTCATTTTATGTTGATACTGAGTGGAGAATGTTTAACATGTGAACGATGCGATGAAGGAAAACAGATCGAAGATAGTTTCAAGTCAAATTTATCGTGCAACATTGAGAATTCATCGTTGAAGACCAACCTGTAGATGTTTCACAAATCAGACATTCAACGCAGTAAATTGAAAATTCCACACGAAAGTGTCTTTGTATATTGAGCATAACGATGTACATTGATATCGTGTTTAAACTTAAGATTATAAAATTAAAAATATTTGAATAATTTCAAGTAATATAATACATGCAGCACATGTATCAAACATATATTATATATATATTTTCAAGCAATGAACCGTCAAATATATATTGATGTAACTAACAACTTATCACGTTATAAATTTTAGCTATTATATACGATGTACCATTTACACTCCACTGACCCCTATCTATGAACAAACTATACATGAATATTTATTCACAAACTTATATTGTATATATCTACATCCTCTGATTGCATGTAACCAAGTCCCAATTTACCATCATAATATCAGTTTAAACTTTCACAATTTTGTTTTCAAGTATTGAAGTAAAATCAGATTATAAACTTTATCTATATGTTTAATCACAAAGAAGTGATTTACCAACCTGACCATTATAATCTACTACAAGCTTAGATTAATTATTGCTTATCTGTTGGTGAATCTACTGTTAAACTACCAACACACATATTTTTTTTCCTCCATTTATTTTCAGGCAATTTCTCTTGACACAACAGCTGCTTTGACAAGACTCCTTTTTTTTTCAAAGTTGTTCATTGATCTATTTCTGATTTTATCGAAGAAAAAAAAAAATAAATTAAAAGGAAAAACTATATGCTCATATAAAAAGTAAGGAAATGATGGAGAATCAAAGTTTCATTTGATGACGAAAACTCTTGGATGTGTTAGTGGAGGGTGTCTTAAGGAGTTAGGTTTACAAAGTTGGGTCGACAAAACGGACAGCGTTATAGAAGCTTATTGGTGACTTTAGCTTTCGATAGAACTAGACCACTATGAGAAAAAGTAAAAAAGAAAAAAAATTAAAAATCAGAAGCTTTTTTTTCTTCGTGTGATCATAGAAAAGAAGTCTTTAATTAACTTTTAGTCAATTTTGGATCACGTGTGTACTGGTGATGAAAGCACAATCAGTTAAATTCATGTTTAATTACAGTAATGGATTGATGGAAAAATTGTGAATGATGAGGTCGACTATATAAACTGGTAATGTCATGACTTCTGTATACGTATGTAACTACGCATAAAAGTCACGCAACATGTTAACTCATGTTGTGTGTACAAGAGAAACCGAGAATTGTGTATGCTCAGCCAATCCTCTTTGGAATTTCGGTTTTTTTTTTTCGATTTTTATTTTTTATTCGACATCATTTTTTTTTTTTTTTTTTCCTATTCAATATTCCCTTGGTGTCACATATAGAAGCTCCAGTTGGTCGACCAAAGTTACTACTTTGCATGCCCCGATTTCTTTTATCTATTTTATTATTATTTTTTTTTTTTCCATTAACGTGATTAAATGTCTTGCTGAGTTATTTTTTATCACCTATGATTTTACGTGGCAATATATTTGTTATTTTATTTCAAAGTAAATATATGTGCACTAGAAATTTTACATCAATTTTTAATTTAATGCTGATGATAAACTTTGAGATTTCAGAAAAATTACAAGTATGTTTTTAAAAATATAAGTATATTTTATTCATGAGTTTATTGAATCGTAAATTAATTGTTAAACTAACACGCCACGTATTCATATGACAAATGACAATGAATATTCAACCTTTGTAAACATTATTGAAGTATATCCTTTTTTTTTTTTTTTTATCTGCCTTAACAGTATTTATGTAAATAAAATAATACAATTTCCAAGTGACATTGACTTAAATAAAAAAAAAAAAGAAAATGATTTTAAAAAATTAGAAAACTTGTCAAAGTTAAAGTGAACATTTTGATATAAATTACCTGTTAACTTAATTTGTGAGTTGGAATGTACAATATAGTGTTTCAAGTTTCGTATTACTTTATTGTTGCATACAATTAACTTCAACTTTATATTTTCAAGGAGAACAACTGAGGCCACCGAAAATTTCATTAGCATAGTTTCTTTCGTTTACAACAAAAAAAAAAGTCAAATATATAAAAATAATATTTATAGAAATAATAATAATAATAGAAAAATGAATTTTTTTAAGATAAATAATCTTCATGATAAATGCCGCTAAGCGGATGTAATTTTAAACAATCAAATTGATTATAAATTAATCAATTAATCCATGGAAAACATGGTCAGTAAAAATTAGATGATGATTTTGTTTAAAAAATAAAAAATAAATAATAGATATTGTGAGTGGTGGTGCAGCCAGAACAATTTGAAAAATTAGCATCTTATTTTTTTTTATTTAAAATACTTGTAGCTTTGTGCGCAGTTGTATAATATTTTTTTTTGACTCGTTTTTTTTTCCAAGCGCCTTTAATTTTACCCTTTTAATTTAATTTAAATTCTCTTTAAGCAAAATTAACAAAATTTATATATATATTGAAATGTAAAAGTTTAAGTATTATGATTAAACTAGAAAATGCACTCAAAAAGTGAATATAATATATACATTGTGAAAATTTTGTCACTGTAAAGAAAAGAAAAGTTGAAACGAAACTAACGCAGTATGGTTCACGTTTTATACAAAATGTACTAACTCCAAGGCAACGTGTTTGTGGTTTGTTAGAAGAACGTAACAAATAAGGTAATCTTCCTCACATATAGTCGGGTCGTTGAGGTTGGTTGCCGAGCTGACTGTAAAGCAGCATCTCCAGTTGGTGAAACACTAGAGAGAAAAAGAGAGTTGGACCACAGTGAATAAGTACCAACACATATACCTACAATGCTACTGTTTTGTAGCAAAAAAATAACACAAACAAAAAATAAAATAAAGAATGAAAAAAGAGGTTGACTAAATTGAGTTGAGAATAAGCTTGACGAGGACAATGTCAAGATGTACTATCTTTCTCAGTATCTTTTTGTTTTTATATGTTTAAATTGATCTCTTTCTTGCCAACTAAAAAAAGACATATGCTTACATCTATATAGATAAGAAAAAAAAGAGACACTTTCTGAGTTCACGCATGCAAGAGAGACTTCGCTACGTGAACAGAAAATTCAAGTTTTCCTTTTATTTCATACTTTTTTATTTTTTTTCTTTCACTTCTATATGCTGGATTTCTTCATTACTGGATCATGTAAGATGGTGTCGTGAGTGGCTTCAAGAACTTTTATCCAACCTTTGCTTCTTCCAACTAGTATCTAGTAATCCACCACATATTTCCTAATTTTATTTATTATAAACTTAATTATAGAATAAGAAAGAAACTGACCATATAAAATTTATTTTGCTCAAATAAAATAAGATAAAAAACTTCTACAGGTGGTAATTGTTATAACATTTCTTTCTCAGTTTATATCTATATATCTATATAGTTAAAAAAAAAAGTTTATTAAATTTCTGTATATTTATTATTTATAGTAGATATTTTAAATATTCTTTTGGCATTTTTTAAATGAATATATTAAATTCATAATAAAATATTTTCAAGTATATTAAAATTTATAAATAAAATAAATTTCAACTACATATATACATAGAAGCAATCTATACGAAAAAATATAACAACTGTATCATCTAAAGCATGAAAATAAATATGGAAAAAAAAAAATTGTATATAATAAAAATTGAGTATTCATATCCCAATGGTCATTTAGAGATGACAGTAAATAGCGTAATTATGTGTCAACATAAATTCCCAAGTGTCATGTAGGATGTTGATGCCATGAAGACCCCAGAGGTATCACCTCCTATTGCGACTTCACAAACATACATCGGCCCGATGAGAGAGACAGATAAATATCTAGGTGTGACGACAGAGGGTGAGAGTTATCAGCACTGTATGACTTGTGGCTTGCAATCTATTTCAACAACAACTATATATAACTTGGCTTTACCTCATCCAGAGGGGATTTAAACCATACAATACGATTGCATTATATCTATGGGTATACATATATATTTTTTGTAAGAGGATTTAAAAGTTTCAAAGACCACATTACTACATAAAATTCAGGTTGAATCAGTCGTCTCTTGAAGGCATTATATTGATAAAAACTGTTGTCCATTTTATTTTATTTTTTCTTCCAAAACTTGAAGCGACATTTTTGGAACGATATTTTCTGTAATAACAAAAGTCCACTTGATAAAATCGAGACTTTTTTTTTTCTATTAATAAATTGTTTTGATTGATAGAAAATATAATTTATTATTTTTTTTTCCTTTTATATTGATTTAAAAGTTTGAAAAAAAAATATATAAAGTTTCAGAAAAAAATTTACTATACTGATATTTTTTTTCAGGATAATTCATTTTTGAGAGAAAATAATTTTAAGAAGATAATAGAAATATAAAAATTCTAGTACTTTTGGTATGGTAGACGCTCACAAGTCCTTGAGAATTTTACTCATTTAAGTCTGGGTTTAGTAGAGGGTAGAAAAAAATTTTGATAAAATTTTTAAAGCACCCTTCTTGGCATACAAAGAGTATGATGTCGCATTTTTTTGATTATTTATTTTTATTTTTTTACTTTTTTCAATAAAAAGTTAAAATAAAATATTAAAGATAATAAGAGATAAAAAAAACTAAAATTTAATATTTTTTTTCACTATCAAAGTATTGGAATTTCTCAAAAGATATTTTCATTTTTAATTAGAGTAAAAATTTTTTCTTTTAATTTTTTAATTTCTAATATTAAAATTTGTAAAAAAAATTTATAATTAAATATATTATAATTAATTTTTTTTATCTACTTTGTGTTTTGAATTTTTTAATTATTTTATATACAGTTGAAAAATGAAAAACAAATTAATTAATTAATTCATTGTTACGATTCATGAGAATCATATCTTTAAAAAAGAAAAAAAAATTATTTAACTGATATTATACACGAGAAGAGAAAATTTTTTAGTGATGCATAAACGACTAGAACGTCAAGAATATCTACTTCTTCATCTGAAACCAGACAAAAGAAAATTTCTGAATGATGCACTGAAGGCTTGGTAAGTTACTTTCTCTCATCTTAAGCTCGTATTATTTTCTGCAATCAGCTCTATCATGATAAAAGAGAGTGAGAGAGAGAAAGGAAGGCTCTCTTTATGTGCCTAAAAGAATTATCACTACTAATTTACCAGTTAAAAAAATTAAAATATTCTTGAAAAGAATTATTTAAATATCTGAGTAGTACTTGTATAAATATTTCTGTTTGTGAATATTATTATTTCTTTATTGATAATAGTGCTGAAAAAAAGTTAAATTTTAATATTTTTTATTATCAAAGTCTTTTTTATATTTTGACAAAGCTAATCAATTGGATGCCTCAAGCAATTCTATATTCCAGTCACTTGTGCAGGTAGTCTTGCCATTCTCCTGTCACTCTTCAGTACTCTCTACGAAAATTTACACTGTTCTCTCTTTTCATTCCATTTGCCTTCCTCATTACGTGAGAAGTTTTATGAATTTCGTTTACCAACTGTACCTACTACCAGTAGCTATACTGGTGATTTCATAAAACGTCCAACGGCATATAAAATTTAAAGTAACGCTTGCGAAGACATAAATTTATACCATGAAATTTTTTTTTGAATCATTATGTATGCTCACAAGGTGTTCGTCAATGGTTTATAAAATGTAATTGTTATTTATTCCATATTTTTTCACTATCATTATTCATTCAACGAAAATATATCTATTTATATTATTATTATTATTGATAAATATTAAAATTGAAAAATTTATTTATGATATAAAAATTGATAAATAAAATACAACGCTTGTATGAATAATTTTATTTTCAAGTTATTTAATTTTTAACAAATAAAAAAATTATTTTTATTATTTAAAAAAAATAAAATAAATATTTAATCGCATTATAAATAAAAGTATTTATAAATTTTTCAAATTTAATAGGATATTGGCAAGTGGACTATGTCAATTACCTCGAGCAGAATGCAAAAAAAAAGTCAATAATAATGGATATTTTATATTGCCTGGGGGTATATATTTAGAGAGCAAATATTGCTATCGACAATATTCACGTCTTCCAATCGATTGTCTTATTTATCATGAACTTTACTTTACTCATTTTTTGGTTATTTTATTTTATTTATTTTTTTTGACTTTTGTTAACTTAAAAGTGGCAGTTGGCAGTTGGCTAGAGACTGAAGCAAAATAACTCATTTATTAGCTCTAAAAATAAACTGGAGATAACACTTAATATCGAGTGTTTAAATAAAATTAAATAAAAAATTTTTCGTGTCTACTAAAGACATTGACAATGACTTGTAATCTCACATAATAACAATTTATTAATTATTCGATTTTGATTTACGATGAATTTTTTATTTTATATCTGAGTAATAAATTTTTGAGATAAAATCAAATTGGAAAACTAATCAGTTTCTTATGGAATAAAAAAATTACTCTAAGCGAAAAATACTTTTAAAAATTATATTTTGTTTTTTTCAAGATATAAAATATTAAATGATTTAAAATGAATAAAAAATCATTTAATTTTCAATTTGCCCTATACATATTCAAATGTCAAAAATAACAAATTCTAAGTTATCAATTATTTGTACCTTTTTCATTTTTCATTATTAATTTAAGTCGATGTGGGATTAATTTTTTAATTCCCAATACGATTTAGTTTGACTTTTACTTTCGTATTCTAAGCTGAGTACCACGACCTTCCCACTAAATTCTCGTAAAGATAGTATTCAAAGTCAATTGAATAATTCTACGGGGGTTAAACCGTTAAAGTTTTAAACTTTTACCCGAAGCTTTTTAATAAAGAAAAAAAAAACATTTGAAAATAAACCTGCAAGCAAGACCATGGAATAATACCATCAAGCTTTTTATTTTTCACTCAGTGATTTAGAAATTTTAACCGAACAAATTCAAATATTTTTTTTTATTTTCTTCTTACATCAAGAATTCTTCTAAAAAAAAAAGAAGAAACCCAAGCATTCATTCAAACATAAAATAATGAGTTTCCAATAAAAAAAAAAAAAAAATTTTATTTTATCAATTACTAGATTCAATCAAAGAAAAAAATATTATTTTTCTATTTTTTTAACAAACAAAATATAAATATTTAAATAATTAAATAGTATAATTATAAATTGCCATGACCAAGTTTGTTGAGTGTGACCAAGTGTCTATTGAATTAAAAAGTTTACTCAATAAAATTTGAATGGTTTTACTGTACAAATAATTTTAAAGTTTCAAATTTTAAAACAATATGAAGCATTGAATGAAGCTGCTAATATGAAACTAGTTTATCAACAAGTTTTGTATATTGAGGCATTCATAACAATAAATGAGCATCACAAACATCTAACAATACAGACGAAATTTGTAAATTTGTAATATATATATATGAATAAATTAATTTATACCACATATATATTTTATGAACATATATGATTGTATATATTCATTAGTGATATTTGTGTATGTTCAGTCACAGTGACATAGCCTTTCTATCTCTCACCAATTTCATTGAAGGTATTAAGCCGTACTAAATGTGCGGATTGCATTGAATCTGTGCTAATGCAAGACCGTGTACACGCTATGGTTGTTCCATAGGTTTCAGACCATGTAATTATCCTAAGATCCTTGCACATACACTACACTAAGCACACGACACGTAACTATGACATTAAGTTACACACCAACTATATACCTTGTACGCGTACCAAAAACAATATTATTATTTGAGAATATATACGATTTTAGAGAGAGAATATTCGATTTGCATTAGTACGACATTGTGACCAATCAAGATACCTCACTTTGACATTCAGATAATCAAAGAATACTTGATTATTTTGATAAGACAGATAATTAAGTAAATTTTAATTTAAAAAAATATTAATATAAATATATATTTAAATAATAATAATAATAATAATAATACTCTTTAAATGTCCAGAATTTATTAATTGTTTTAAGCTGTTATTGGTTTTATTTATTTTATTTAAATTGAGTATTGAGATCATTTATTATTGCAACTGAGTGACTTGTTTCAATTATATACGATAAATTATGTTGACCGAATGAACCGATACAATCACACTAAAGTCAATTTTCTATTGTCAATTAAAGTCCAATTATTATTAATCAATCAATTTACTAAAGGTTAATTTTTTTTATTTTTTATTTAAAATTGTGCTTTGTATATAAATTTTTATTTTTTACACAAGAAAAATAAAAAATCATTCTTGCAAATTGTAATTTTAATATTGATTGTTATTTTTTTTTCTTTTGATTTCTTTACATGTCAACAGTGGATCGTCATTTATAATTAAAAAATAAAAATAAAATGTTCAAAGTATAAATATTTATTTAAATATATATATATGGATTTTTAAGCTCCAGGGAGACGAAAAATAAATAGCCTAGTCTAACTAACAAACAGGACACTAGTCAGTCGAAAACATGCAAACTCACTTGACAAACTACACGAGTATATTTGAACAATTCTAGGTGGATGAAAAAAAAAAAAAAAAGTTATCACTCAAGTTCTCTACGTAGCAATATCCCCACTGGTACAACAAACGTTGAATGTATCCCGTGGCTCGTATCAAGCATTTTCATTCAACATTGTAAAACGGCATCATTTGTTCGTTGAGGGGGCGTGAAACAACAATTCTACTGTTGTTGCCATTTCTGTTACTGTTTCTATACTGTGGGTAATCCCTGCCTAGAATGGCAAATAACAACCAAAGACTCAAGATCGATTTCTTTTCACTTGAGAAATAATCTTGTGGTATTGGGGGCAAGACTATTTGTTTATTTTTTTATTTTTTCTTTCCCTATTTATTTCATGAAATCTTTTTATATACAAGTTTTTACGTTTTTTGTAACGGTCTATTTGTATCACTTTCGACAGCTTTGAAGAAGGGTTGCTGTCACTTGATGAAGCCATGTGAAAAAGTGCTAAATGAATGTGGCTGTTTTCAGAATGATGAGAAAATAGTGCAAATTAAAGTATATAAAAAAAAAAAAACCCATCCAACCAACTAACAAAAAATTAATTATAAAAAAAAAAAAAAAAATAGCATCGAAAAGCTAAAAATAATATACATGAAAAAAATAAATGTATAAATAAAAAATAAAGATATAAAATTAGAAAAGTCATTTATTTGAAAAAAGGTGGACGTTTAAAGTTATGTAAGATAGAAGAGTGTTCATGAAATTCAAAAAATAGTTTTTGAAACATGAAGATAAAGTGTTGCTGACTTAACAATAGACTTACCCGATTTACTTTGGGAAAAAAAAAATTGTTGAGAATGGGTGGATAGCTGGAGAGTCATCGATTCGAAGGACAACGATTCACGACTTCCCTCACGGAAATACATATTTCTTCTGAAAGAAGAAGACCCCTGGTATATGTATAAGCACTGAAATTCCCATTTATTTTCTATATTATAGCTGTGGATCCAATGTTACAAAAGAGACGACCACCTATTTGTTATGCCATTGCAAAATCCTGGAGCCGTCTAGTGCAAATCACTCGTTGTGGTATACATATATAACCATGTATCATTTGTATATCTGCGAACACATAAACAAATCGAAAAATATAAAATATAACTTATTCATGTTATGATAAAAAAATAAAAAATACAAATATACTTATTTACAATAAATAATAAATAAATAAAAAAATTTTCTAAAAATACGTCTGATTGTTTTTCAATCAAAACTTTTATAGCCAATATAAACTTTATATTTAATAATAATAATAATAATATAAAAAAGTAGTATACTGGTCTCCAAGAAATTTATAAAAGTAAAAAAAAAAATAAATAAATATTTAAGAAATCAAGAAAAATTTTAAAATAAAAAAAAATAGCAATAAGATATAAATGGTGTGGGTAAGATTGAAGTTGAACAAAAGCGTTATTTTTCGTTGAGTGTAGTAAGTTTACCGAAAAAAAAGTGGCTTTTTTCTTCCATGATTCAAGTAATATTTTAGTGTCCTTCTTTTACCAGTAATACCGCGTGCATAGACGACAAAACTTTTCACTACTTCATACTACAACTCGTGGCTCATTCCCCCGTGGCACAAGGACTTTAACGCTTCGAAGAATAGCAACAGTGGGTAGTAAACTATATCTTGGTTTGTTTGTTTGCTTGTTTGTGTTGTATATTATTCTGTGCATGTGTGTATACTAAATATACAGATATATACAGCAATAAGTGTACACAATTCTGCAGCTTTTGTGTTACTACTGTTTGTTGTTTTTGTCTTTTTGTTTGTTGAAAAAAAAATCCAAGGTTTTTTTGTCTACTATTTATTCTTTTCTACCATCTTGGGCTTTTGGTGAGAATATGATGTAGAGTGTATGTTTCATTTTCTCTAGTACTGACGTCTTAAATTCCACACTTTTCAAAGTTTGATCTACAAAATTCTTAGCTGTTACAATTTATAAAAAAAATTTATATATAATTTTTTTTTATATATTATTTGTATGCGTTGGCTTATTTTCCAATTTTCGTTTATTTTTTTTCTCTTTTGAAAATATAATTTATGTATATATATAGTGGCAGGATGCTCAAGATTGATGAAGATATTCATAAAGCGATATATACATTTTCCATCAACGACGTAAAAAAAAAAATACGTATATATATTTTTGTTGAAATTGTATTTGGAACGAATCGAAATGGTAATGGGCCAAGAAACTTTGTTCACGGAAGACGCTGACGTCATTCAGCCTTTCAGTAAGTACAGTTTTTTTTTTTTTCATTTTTATTAATATTAAATATCTGAGTCTATTCCCTTTTTCAACATGACATCATTGCCAGAACGCTAAAGTGGTAATGGTTAAAATAAAAGAGGAAAAAAAATATTGAAAAATGTATAATATAATATATGCAAGATAGAAATTAATGAAATATTAAATATATTCAAGTATATTGATGAACAAGTTGAGAGACGAAAAAAAAAAACAACAAATGTTTACGGTACGCTAATCACGATTATGTATAAGTGCTCTTGCAAGTTTTACCCTCAGTGCTAATTACACTTCTCTAGTAACCGCTTTTCTCATTTTCCTTTCTATCTTTCTTCTTATGTAGAGGCACCCGCTTAATTTTCTTATACCCCAACACAGAATATTTGGCAAAATCATCGTCTTCTTCCTCTTTTGTTTTCTCCTTCACTTTAACTATATAAATTTCTTCCTCAGCCACTACAATTTTTGTTCGTTTCAACCCTCATCGCCTAACATCTGAACCAACCCCTGTTCAATCTATCTTACTGAAATTATTGCTCTCATACTACTCTGTCGCGATTGCACTTTCCATTTTCATACTTTTCAGTGTATTACAACATATATATATACCACCATATTTTATTATACCCCACGACAGCCTGCTTCTTTAAAAAAATAAGAAAAAAAAAGATTATCTTATCACGTTAAGTCTAGGCAATGTCGAGGAAAAAAAAAAAGCGATATCATCAAATTTTTATGAAAATTCGTTATGATGACCGTATAAAATTCAACACCCCTGAGATTTAATATTTTTCAAAAGATTTTTTATTTTTTAAATATATATTTTTTTTTATTTTTGACTATACAAGGGAAAAAAAAATGTATGTATATATATTATCAAATAAAAATGAAAAGACATAGTTTGAAGGGGAGAAAAAAAAAAAGTATCCTTATACTGAGTGAGCTTTTTGGAGTGGGTTTAGAAAAAGAAGGAAAATGCGTCATCAGGGAATAGGGTGTCGGTAACGAATGGTAAAACTTTTCAAGCTACTTTCTGATCGTGGTAAAAATATATTTCAAGTTGAAGAAAAAAAAAAAAAAATGTAATTTCGTGTGCAGGATGAGTTTAGTATCTGGTGTATGTCGATAAGTATCATCTTTTTTGTGATCAGCAGACTTGCCTGATAGAACCTTGATAGTGATTTTTTTTTTTTTTTTTTTGAATATTTAAATCATGAAACTTTAATAATACAGGGTAAATTTTTATTTCTTCAAATTTATTTTCTGTTATTTATTTATTTTATATTTATTGATTGAATATTAAGATTTTTAATATAGGAAGGATTATGGATATTATCATTTCTCTTGAGGGATTTAGAGGAGAAAAACATTTAGATTCAATCATGTAACTCGATCCTTCATGATCCTTTGAACACGATTGAACCAGAATTCTCGTATACTCATTCCCATGACACAGACGTGATCTAAGAACAATTGGACCAGTTAATTTCAATCCAACAATGAAACAATTTCAGTATTATCGGTGTTAAAATAGATCCAAGAGAACTATTTAAAACCACCTGTTTGTCATAAAGACTGGTGTGCTGGCAAATTGGAGAATGAAAAAAAAAAAATAATAATAAGAATCAAATAAAATAAGAGAAAAAAAAAAATAATAAAATAACTTTTTCTTCCGGGAAAAAATTCAAATAACGTCGGTGACTTTTGATATTGGATCCTTCAGACGAAATCCCTTCATGCTCACCCAACACGGTTTTCGTTTTAAAAATGTTAAAAAAAACGTTTATACTCTGGCTTCAATTTTTTATTTTTTTTGCAACTAATAAGCTTTTCAAATTATAATTTAAAGAAAAAATATTTCCCCTTTGTTAGAAAGTAATTTACTGCAAATATTTTTCTCTTTGTTTTCGGTGAAATAATTTTTAATATATGTACAAAATAAAAAATAAAAAAAAAAATGCAAATGTTTTAAATAAACAAAAGACAAAAACAAAAGGTTGCATTTTTTATTTTATTTTATTTTGAATTTCTCAAAGATACAAAGGTATGGAAACTGTTTCCAGTTGATCAATTTGACTGTCTTTGAATGTCAATGTACGTAGCTTTCTATAACAATATACAGTAAATATATATTTTGATATATTATTTAAATTTAATTTTATTTCCTCCTGGTTTTATTGTTTACTCAGGTTTGAATATGATTGTTTTAAAAGTAAAATTTAAGCATGCAATAAATGACAAAATTTTGTCATATATTTTAATTTACTGTATCAATCAAAACCATTCATTACAATTTTAGAAAATCTGTTTAAATTTACTGATGTGATAGTGCATAATTTAATTTATAAAATTTATAAAATCAAACTCTACTTTATCGCAAAATTACCGACTATTACTTTGAGTTCGATTTACTGGAAAATTTCACCAATTTTTTTTTTTTTTTTCGATGATATGGTTAAAAGTTTTTAAAATAAATATTAAAAAAGTTTGAATAGAGCTTCTAGGCCATTTTGTAATAACATTCTATCGTAAAGTTGAGAAATGAAAAATAAATTTTTTTTGTTTTTATACATGATAGTGAAATTTATCATTTTTGAAAGATTTAATAATTTAAAAATTATATCTTTTTGATCATGAAAATGAATTAACAGCATAATTCATTTTCATTAATTATATTTTTTTATTATTATTTTCTACCAGTGTTCATTTATATTAAAAAATTAAATACATTGCAGATGAAAAATGGATATAATTAATTTTTTTTAAATTTAAAAATAAAAAAAAAATACAATACAATACTCACAGTAGATTAAAATAAGTCTCAAAAAGAAAAAAAATTTTAAAAAAATAATAAATGAATAAATAACAAAATAAAAACAAACAAACAACAATGTAGCGAATGATAAAGCAAAATAATAACAAAAATGTTTTTAAAAAATGAATAAAGGTAGAAGGTACTTTTGGTTAATTCATATGCAAGTTATTCGTTTAGGGTGTCCTTGTAAATATGGAATACACAAGATAAATATCTAGGATGGTATTCCAGGATAAACTGTAGAAATTATCCGGAGCTTTTACTCTCTAGAGACCAGAAATTCAACCACCTACCAATCCTATTTTCTCCACAACCTCTCAACTATCCAACCAACTTTACTTTTCTCCCTTCTACTGTAGTTCTATCATTGTATATAGAGCAACCGTGTTTCAGATTTACCATAGGATAAGTGTCCATTAATTTTAGCAACGGCATTTCTACGGATATATATATACGCGGAAAAAAAATCAGCAGAAAGCACGTAATCGTGCGTCCAAGAATTCAAAAAGAGGGTCATTCATGTATTTTTTTATACATATAAATATATAATATACTATATACATTTATATATACATACAATATAAATAATATACACCTACAACTATACTTGTGGTTGTTAAAATAAATTCACAAAAGTCCAGTTTCACTAGAGTCTGTATCGTTTTTCGAGATCTTCGAAGTTGAAATATCCATTGGAGAGGATACTGCTGTAGTATAAAAATTGAACGAAAAAAGAGGTGGGATACTGAATTGAGAATACGAGGGTAAAGAGGTCCAAAAACGTCATGAGGTTTCCTTATTTTTATCGACGATCGTAATTTACGATTTTCCAAGTGGGGCCAAGGCTGACACTAGAAGGGAGACGATGAAAAAAAAGAAATGAAAAAATAAAAAAAACTATAGCATAAAAATAAATAAAAAAATAAATAAAATAAAAACCAAGTGCGAGAGAAATAAAGAAAGAAAAGGAAGGAAAACAAAAAAAATAATAATAGCGCGATAGTATGAAAAGCAACGATGGGGTCGCGCGTTAATGCCAGGAAGGAAATAGTAATTTTAAAGATACACGAGCTTCAAGAAGGGCACAACCCCCCTCACCCTATTTCTACACCATTTTATGACAACACTATTTTCCTGTTTATTTCATATTGCTAATTTATTTTTTTTTGTAAATTTTATTAAAGCAAAGTATATGCCTTAATTTTTTTTAAATCAAACTTTTTATATTTCAAATTTCAATTTATAATTTGTGATTAAATATATTTAAAAAAACAAATAGCTAAATTTTTAATGGCTCTTGGATTTTTATATATTTACATATATACACAGTATATTTTCAATCTACAAATAAAAGAGAAAAGAAATATTATAATAAAAATACCATTAAATAATAATAAATTCAATCAGAAAGTATAATGTAGACTGAATCTTTGTAATTTTCCGTATAAATATACGATAATTCACTTTTCAAAATTGAAAGTCTGCCGAGGATATATACATACATATATATTTAGTGAAAAACAAGAAAAATCGGAAAGAGAATCGTCATAATTATTGCCAACTGAATGTGTACAAAAGTTTATTTTTTTGTATGTATACACTCTCATTTCAATAACAGGAAGAGGCAATCGGGCGAGTCGGTCTTTCCGGCATTCCGGCGTCCATTTCCCTTCTCTCTATCTTCCAAACCCTTCTCTTATAAATTTTTATATATTTTATTTTATTCTGATATTTCTCCTTTTTTTTCATCTTTATTTTACTCTGTTCATAGATATACTTATGCAACCACCAATCGAATATGAAAAGTTCGACTTCTTCAAAATATAAATAAGCCATTTTACTCGTTCCATATCGAATCACGCTTCTATGAAAACTTGCAATCAATACTATTTTACGTGATACAACATTTCAAAAATGCTTCAATGAATATGATGAATCATACAATTCACGTATTCCTAAATAATTTTCCGTATAATATATTATCATTTATATTTATTTATAAAGAATATAAAAATAACAAAAAAAAAAAAAAATTTAATAAATATTACTGCTGCATTGAGATGTCTAATTTTTGATAAAATATAATTACACGTCATAAAATTAATTGACATTTAAGGTTTTATATTTTTTTAATCTTTTTTTACTTTTTCATTCACTCATTTAGTTTTACCATCATCAAAGAGCTCCACTGTGATATTATTATTAATTTTTTCATTTTCACTAGACCAGAAAAAACAAATATTATATACGCACACATACATTAAATGCCGCACGTCACAAAAATTTCACATTTTTTATAATTGCTTTACATCATATGCAGAATATACTTTGATGTAATTAATTAACTAGGATATATAAAATAATAATAATTAACAAATAAAACTTTTATATTCTTTAGTTCTATGTAATTACAAATTTCATGTGAAATTTGCGGAATAAGTAAATAAAAATATTGTTAAATACATCTTTGTTAAAATAAACCTCTTTTTGTATGCGGGATGCAAGTTGATGGAGAATTTCAATCTACAAAATGAAGATTTACATTTGTGAAGATTACTAGATATTTATATGTGTGATAAAGTAAAGAGAGTATTTACTGTAGAATACACAAGGTTATGTTTGGCAATTCGAAGGAATGATATGTACCTATGACAACTGGGGGAAAGCGTATATAAGGAATCATTGAACGACAAGAAAGGGATAGACAAACATGAACGATGTGCCCAAAACAACCAAGCTTAACAATGCTCCCGGCGATGACCTTAACATATAGATATATATCCTCAAGCTTTATATATCTTATAACAAAACCCTTCCAAAACACTACCACTATCAAGCCAATATCCTCCCTATTTTCTCTGTGCATGCCATGTACAACCACATGTGTCTTGCTCGTATATATTGTACACGTTATAACGGCATGCCGAAGTTGAACACACATACGTGAAACTAAATGCACCGTGTGTGAACATGAGCATCTTCTTTGTAGCTTTATTGGTGAAGGCAAAAATCTCTCTTCTCGGCATTGATGCGTGGTGCCCTTTTACTTTTCTAATATACAGTCACGTCACTGCATAACTCGTCTATCTCTCTCTCGCTCTTTTTCTCTCTGTTTATATCTATATATATATACATATACATGAACATTGTATGCATATAGAATCATTCTGGAATTTCAAGTCTTTTTGACACAATGATGAAGACGAAATTTAACGAAGAGTGAACGACAAAATTACAACTCAACTTTAGGCTGTAAAAATAAATTACATTCTATCTTGTCGTATGTGCATATATCAAGTGTAAGTGATTGTTCTGAAAATATGTAAAAAAAAAAAAAATGAATAAAATTTCGATGATAAAATAGAGAGAAAAAATTTTCACAAATTTAAATGGAAATATTGAATGATGTCAGGACTAAAAGTTGTGTCAGGTATCGAATTTATAATTCAATTAATGCCTCGTTATCGATAACATTCGATTACATTTCGAACAAAATGCCATGTTAATTGAATTATCATGTAATTTTTATTTTGAATAAAAAATAATAACGATTATTATTATTTTAATTATTTGTTAGGTTAAATAATAATTATATAACTTTTTTTTACATTTTCAGTTTTGTTTTATCCCAAGTGGAAAAAATTTGTATAAAATATATATGGAATATATATAAAATATGTATGGATTTGGACGTAGATTTTCCATACATATTTTATATATATTTTATATATATTCCATATATATTTCATATATATTCTATATATATTTTACATTTATATATTTTTTATATATATTTTATATATTTATATATTTTGTATATTTCGATATAATGTATACATTTAAACTTATAAATTTTCAATTTGATTATAAATGAATGAATCATATACTAATGAATGAATTTATACAAGATTAACATAAAATGAATAATTAGTTTGTAGCAATCACTTAATTATAATGTACTTAGTGTCAAATATATATTATATATGGAATATATATGGAATATATATGTCTACGTAAATATACATATTCTATATATATTCATATATATTCAGTTTTGTTTTATAATATTATAAAAATTTTTAATTTAATTTCTTTGAATAAATAACTTTTTCAAAAGTTTCAAAAAATATGAATAACGTTTAACCACAAAAAAATTATATGGCGTTAATTAATATATGTGAAAAAATTGCATGTGAATACAATTTTGTTTTGTTTAATTATTAATTATTTTTTTTTGTGATAATTATAAGATTATCAAAGCGGTAAAAATTGTTAATGTATATTTAAACGTTGGTTTTTTTGACGTAAATCGAGTGAATGTTTTGAATGAACAATTTTCTATTCATCCAAGCTGGTGGGAGGAGACTTTGCAATTAGACGAAAAAAATAAAAAAAGCGTGTTACGTTTACCAAGCTTGATGGGGCTTAGCGGGTTGTATAAAATATATATATAATACTGCAATGACGAGCGTTTGTAAAGGGTAGATGTTGGGCTCTAATAATAATTTGTGGTAAGGAAAATTAAAATGCCAAGAAACCTTGGCGCGGTTTTTTACTGCTACCAGAGTAAAAACATGTTGAGTTGCTATTATACAATATAATTATCATTGTTATATATATAAAATATTTTTTTCAGCATCAAAAGAAGAACATTCGGGTATATTTGTGTGTACTGTCATATTCATGATGCAAAAAAAAAAAAAAAAAAAAAAAAATTAGGACAAGTCAAAGCAAAAAGGAAATGCATACAGAAGTCGTTAAAAATATATATATTTTTTTTTTTTTCATATTACTATTTTTTATTTTTTGCTTGACATTAGAATGAATTTTTTTTTTCTTTTATCCTTAGCCATGACATTTTCTAGTATTGTTCATTACTGTAACGATAAACTACATGAAAAATTTAAAATTTTACTTTCTAAACATTTAAATGAAAATAAAAATATTACTCTGGATAATTATCATAAAATAGTCAACAAAAAAAATAAATAACGAAACAAACCAAAAAATAAATAATATTTTAATAAAATATTATAAACTTGTAATGAAAAATAAAACTATTGAATCACTGATGAGTCAGTGATGGCAAATGACAAAAAAAAATTAATAATTTTTATTTTTTGTGAGAAATAAACAGATGAACGATAAAAAATTATCAGTATTCTCAAAAGAACACTTTACTCATGTGTACAATTCAATGAGATGTACATAAAAAAAAAAAAAAAGAAAAAATGCAGGAAACTTTTATAGGCGTGACGAGAGAATTTTTGAGACAAGCATCGGATGTATATCAACATGTCTAGGAAAGAGCCCGGCGCCTCAAGAGTGAAATGTGATGTCTTTTTATGCGCGGGGTAAGAAAAGGCAACCCTCAACCTTTGCGTTCCGAGCAATGCTTACTATCTATCCATTTTCCCCCTCTATTCAGCAGTACAAGTAAAAAAAAGGACGATAATAAAAATAAAATAAAAAAACAATAAAAAAAAAAAAGTTAAAAAAATAAGAGGGTGCGTCATTTCATATTGTGAAGTTGAAAGCATTGAAAGAGCACTTTGTCACATAATAAAGGACACCTACAAATGAACATTAGTTGTTCTATAAGCAATAACATGATGTAGTTGATCTCTCGACATTCAATATACATTCCCTCAGATAAACTTTGCATGATAATAAATCTATTTGAAATATATTTTTTTATATATACATTTCCTTTATTTGTTTTTTTATTTTTATTTTTAAATTTTATGTCAGAGTGGATGATCTCTTCATGCCCCTATATTACATCGAGATCATAATACATATAAACATATAAATGGATGTATGTTGTGGTTCACCGACTTCAAAATAGTCCGCAGGTATATCATCTGACGACGAATAATATTCAAATGGTTGATCAAAGAATATGTCAAAACCATATATCAATTAAAATTTTACAAACCACAAAAGGTCAACGACAGAAAATAGAAATCTCATTTTGTAAAAATATATGAGGTTTATTTTCATATATATATATTTTTTTTTTTTAATAATGCAAATAACAAATAAAGAAATAAGTATTTTAAAAAATAAAAATAAAAATTATAACGTTGACCGGAAATTAAAAAACTTCTATTGCAATCGGTCAAGCTATTGTTTTTCTTTTTTCAATTTTTTTTTTTTAAGGTTCTATTATCGTTTTATAGCGCTGTTTTTTATTTTAGTTTTATTGTTTTATATTATTTATTTTTAAAGAAAAGGGTACGTTTTTAACAGCACATTTATTCGTATTGCCCTGGTCAACGACACGAAATATATATAGCCTATAGCCACGTATAAGCCTCGTCTCTTGTTTTTGGCTTGTAGTCACGTACATGAAGCACATGGAATTTATTTTTTTTTTCCTCTTACGTCCGGCAATTTTTCGTTCTACCATCGTCTCTAAAACGAACGTGTGACTATGCCCTTTATCCAAAATATTTTATTATATATACTATCGTTGGAAATAAAAATATAAAAAAAAAAAATGACAAAATTAATACTCCATGATTCGATGGACTGCAGCTTTTCTATCTAGTTTGATTAATTATTTATTTTTATATATTTTTTTTTTTTATCAAACATCAATATATTCCATTTGATAAAAAAATCAATTATATCTGCATTTTTATTTTTTTACTCCTGTATATATATTTTGTACAATATTCAAAATTCATTTTAATTTTTTAAAATTTTTTATAAAATTCACCATCACATTTTTTTTTTTAATATTCATTTTATGTTTTTACGAGTGTAAAAATAAATAAACTAAAATGTCATAAAGATTTTCTTTCTAGAACCAAAAGTTTTCACACCCTTTTGTAAATAGTTGAATTTGACCTATTAAAGCTTGAAACCTCAACATTATGTTTATTTTATAGTTGCTGACCTGTCATGAAAGAGAAAAATTATATAGCAATTCTCTGCGTGTCGTTGCACCTTCGGGAAAACAAGAATGGAAATAGTCTGTTTGTATTGCACCCAGCGGGAGAAACCCAGAAACAGGACAAAAAAAAACACTAGATTTATTAAATAGTTACATTTTATCGAATCATATAAAGATAGAAATTCTTGAAAATTTTAATCACATACTTAAGCTTTGTAATATGATAATTTCCTACATTTATTACCATTGTTTCTCATTATTTTAAAACACATACATATATTTTTTTTTTTTTCTCATTTTTATATTGTTCTATCAATATAGTGAGAGAAATAAAATAAAAAAAAAAAACAGTTTTGTGCCCTTGACGTGTATTTATATATTCACATATATTTTTTTAATTTTATTATTTTGTTTCCTGAAACATTTATACACGTGTTATGTGTGTTTAACATCTGGGTCTACGTATTTGTGTTGTATTACAAAATTTCAAAAATTGTGGGATCATGTTCAGGTCGTCAATATGAGGCCCTATAACTTAAGAGTCCTCAAGGTTACCTTTGTCACCCGATAAAATAAATAATTTGTAAAAATTATTTAATCATAAATGTTAAAAATAATAAATAAAATAAACTTTAATTTGAAAAAATGAAAAAACTTTCAAAACGTGCTGAGATATCATATTTATAAAAATATAAAGCAAAATGTAAATAAAAATTGTGTTATAAAAATATTATAGTTCATATCCTTGGTACGTGATATTCTTTCTATAAAAGTACCATGATCACATCGTTTTGCTTGACCATTTGTATACATATCTATACACAAGAAGTAAACTAAAAAAAAAAGTTATAAATATATGTATATCCAGAGGGTAAAAATGTAGAAATGCTATACTGACTGCATAAAATCACCAAGAGAGCACATGGCCTGACTGGAGCAAAAAGTAAGGGCCACCCAATTGCATACACAGTGAAATGGAATGAGAAAGAATGAAAAAGAACAACAAAATAAAGTGAGAAAAAAATAATATAATAATAAAAAATAAATAAATAAATAAATATATATTGGGGTAGGGATGTGATGGGACTAGTGGATTGGACAGACGAGTGTGCGCGAAGAAACACCAGTGGTTACGTTTATATGTCATACGTATAGTTCCCGCGCATGTGCTACCAGTAAAATGAGACTTCTATTACACTAGCTTTGCGCGGCGACGTTCAGTCTCGTTTGTTCCAATCTCGCGGCTGTATGCGTTTAATTATCTCATCTAAATTATTTTAATTTCAAAAAAAAAAAAAAAACATTTTTAATCAGTCAATGAAATTATTAGATAAAAATAAATAAATAAATAAATATTTAAACAGGTGTCATTATAATTAATAATAAATTAATATTTAATTTTGTTCTTTTAAAAGTTTAATTTTATCATAATAAAATAAATCAAAAAATAATTTTTTTTTATTTTAAATATATTATTATTTCAATGGTTATTTGTTTGTAATTTATTTATAATTAAAAAAAAAAAGTGTGGTAAAATTTATGGATTGAGAAAACAAAAAAGAAAACTAAACGAAAAATGAGTGTTTTAAGATTTCGATATTGTTGACGCCCTCAAAAACACATGGATGATAAAAATTGATAAAAAAAAAAAAATAAAATAAGTGTGAAAAGAGTGATAAGTGAGAGAGTGGTGTGAAGGGGTGTGAAAAAAACTTAAACAGTTTAAGGGAAATAGTACACCCTGTGGACCAATTCTCTTGGGGCTTACGTTAATCTTGCTGTGATCGAAACTAAATTTAGGGGATAAAATATCAAACAAATTATTTGTCCTGATTTTAATAAAATAAGTTAAATAATGATCAAATAATTATTTTTAAATTAAATAACAATAATGTATTATTTTGTTATTTTTTTTAAATTGTGAAAATTGTGTATGACGTTTAATGTACTTGTACATTAATAACAATATTAGTTATATGATTTTTTTTAAACCATCGTGATTTATGACATTTCATATTTACATTTAAAGTTAAAATGGGCCGTTTAGATTGGATAAATCTAGTAGTGCTTTTTGCTATCATTGCAGGTGAGTTTAATTTATTTATAATGAGTGTTTAAGTCTCATTAGTACGATTCATGAAAGGATGTTTAAATTTTTTTTTTGTATGAAACGTGTAAACATGTAATTTGAAAGAAAAAAAAATACATGTTTTTATTTATTAAATGCAAGCTATAATTTTTACATACTAAATTATTGTCGAGTTTTCAATTTAACAAGTTCACTCAGTGAATAACACATGAATCGTGGGTAATCGCCTGTGTCAAGTTTCAAATACATGCTTGACTGATAAATATGAAAAGTTTATATTTGAAAATTTTTTCAGATAATCTTATGAATACTTTTTTTTTTTTTTTCTTTTATATTTCATATAGTTTTATTTATTTTATTATTATTTTTTTCGTTGAATTTTTTTTTGGCGCGTGAAAAAGTTGTGATATATTTCAATTGGCTGTGGCGTCGTCTGGTCTAGTTGATTTTCTATTACAATAGCATGCGCCACCCAATATAATTCTCAGCTATTTGTTTGCATCACACTTTGGTCCTTATGTAAACGCACTTGTCTGTATATATACACTCAAATTGAGTGTATTTTCTTTGCGCGGAAATTTAAATCGTCAAGGCGTTCTTTCAACTTGATACGTATCGCCATTGGCTAAAATAACTGGGTGCCTTGATTAAACTTTTACCAAATGAAAGCTTGCTTTTTTTCGTTTTAATTTGATTTTTTTTTTTTATCTTTTTTGCTTAATTTTTTTTTTTTCTCTTTCAGTTTCCGACATTTGATAAAAATGTTATTTTTTGTTTTTTTAACTATTAAACTACTTTTTGCTCGTTTGAATGAAAAACTTTATTGCTGAAAGATACTTTTAACACTTGATAGAGGTTTATATATATAACCAAACTAAAAAAATTTACCCTGATAAAAGAAAAATAAAATAAAATTGAACAACGATTGTAGGGGAGTAAGTCACGGTTTGTTCAAGTAAGTCAATCCAAATGTCGAAAGCAGTTACCAACAAAGAGTTAATTAACAATTCTAGAATTAATGAGCAAAATCATGTAAGCTTGTGATCTAATTTCATCTTTCAACTCAGCGTAAAATCTTTTTTTTATATATTTCAATCAAATAAGTTCATTAAAACCAGACATTCATAAATTAAAAGAAAAAAAAATACCCAGAAAATAAAAAATAGTTGCCTAAAAAAATTTATTTCCAATTTAAATTAAGAACTTAATCAAAATCAAAAGTCCATTTTATTTTTCTTTATCGAATTTTGCATTATTGTTTAATAAACTGGTAAATTATAATAATGATGAAAACATAACTACGCATAATTATATATAAATAATATTCATATGTAATTTATACACTTGAATTTTTTCGTTTGTAAATAGATAGATTATTAAATAACACTGTTATCAGTATTTGCAAAATTCTCTGGATAGTGATAATAGTCTAATGATGACTTCGTAGATGTAATATAGACCGAAACTGTTAATGAGATTGACTTTATTATGATAGTCCACAACTTCGTATATATAATACTACCAAATATATATGTGTATAAGCTGAAATGATGGAGAGATCACGTCTTCATCATAGTCTATATACACTAGTCCCTTTCCATTTATAGCCAGCATCAGGTTTACGAGAAAACACTAAAGAAGTCATCTCAAATATAAAAGATATTTTCTTTGAACCACTTTAGATTTTACGATTTATCGAATAACTCAATTTTCTCATTGTCGTATATGTAATCGAAAATGTAATTCCATATTATATCATGACAGCTAAATTAAAAAAAAAAAAATACCAACTTGATAAATGTTTAAATAATCATAATTATTATTTAATTAATTTTATTCTAATTAAAAGTATTTTTTTTTAATACCCATTATTAGAAATTATAATTAACCATTAAAATTTAATTAACACGAATCAATATTTCGCTTATTTTACATTTTAAAAATACGAAAATTAAATTAAACAAGCAAAATTATTTAACTACAAAATACAAGTAGTAGCTGGTAATTCAAAATTATAAAAGAAAAAAAAAAAGAATTGTGGTGAGTCATTTGTATGTACTTTCACCCTTTTTTGGCGGAAAGAATAAAAAGAAATAAAAAAAAAAATTAACACACAAGACTCGTTGAATCAAACTAATGAGCAGAAAGGGGAAACAAAAGAATGATAAAATAGACCTGGCTCATATTGTAATTTATCCATAATAAAAATTAAAAAAAAAAAATAAGACAAAAAAAATTCACCATGATGCAAATGGTCTAGTGAAGGAAATGGCGACACGCCACCCACAGTTCTACCCTGGTGATTTCACCACGGATGCCAACATCAGACATGGAATGTCAAAATGTACAACAGACATACATAATCTCCCTACCTCCCTTGCTTCATCTACCCCTTCAATATGCTGGTCTGATCGTAATCATATGACTCGTACATTACCATAAACCCCAAGGGGACAATAATCAACAATATGATGGAGATACAATATTTTAACTAACATGAAATACATAAATATGCAAATACAATTCAAAAGGATTTGCAACTAAAAATAAAAAACCACATCACACACTTTTATCTATATACATATATGCACAAAAATAAAAGGGAAAAAAATCAAACCAATTTAATAGAAATACTTTGATGCAATGCTGAAAAGCTCCATTTAACTGCTGTGTTTTTTTAACGAATCATAAATTACTTTGTGAAAAAAAAATCCACATATACATAATATATATAATACAATGAAAAAAAGATAAAAAAAGAAAAAAATACATGTATAAAATAGTTGGTCTCTGAACTGAATACGATTCTCAAGTAAAACACAACCTTAGTCTCAGTAAAGCTTCCTCTTTGGGGCTTCCAGTATAAAACGCCAAAGAGAAAAAGATAGGGAGGAAATAAAAGTAAAATAAAGCGTTAGAAATAAGAAAAAAAAAGTTTAAAAATAAAAAAAAATACTAGAGGGCAAATAAGGGCTTTGAATGGACTACATTTTTTTTTTAGATTTTTCTAGCAAAGCGTAAATGCTTGGTCGCAAAAAAGCAGTAAAAGCTCAAGTCACACACAGTGAACTTTTGTCAATTTTCGACTTGCTGCGAGCCACACGGGACTGAGTATATGACTGTGGGAAACCAAGACAGATAGAGAGGGTAAAAGAAAGATAGAAAAATATATAAAAAAAAAGAAAAGTTAGATAGATAGTAAGTGTGAATGTCGAGAAATAAAAGAGTGAATAAAAAATATAGAAAAAAAAAAATCTTTCTGCTTAGTCATATATAGAACTGAGACAGAAAACTCGTGCCAGAGTTTGGGCCAATTGAAGATAAAAGGTACCAAAGAAACACAATTGTCTGAGACACACGCTGATCTTTGCTGTCTTACTGATTTTTTTATTTTATTTTTTTTTGTTTTTTTTTTATTTTCCGAGTTTTGAATGAAGAACAAAATAGACGAAAAGTACAAAAGACATAAACGTTTTTCCATCCCACGAAATGTCAAATGTCGTATAACCCGCGATTTTTCACAGCTTTCAGAAAAAAAAAAAAAATAATATATATGGATTTAACACTGTGACCCTGATGCACTCTCTTTTACACAATATGAAACGGAAAAATAAAAATGAGTATTTTTATTTTTTAAAGTTTGTATTGTCAAAAGCTTCTTTAAAATACCCGAGCTTTTTTATTTACTTTTTTTTTTATTTTTTTTATTTTTTGATCATCAATTTTATACGTAAAAATATACATAAAGAATTTTGAAAGCTGTTTTTCGCTTGGAATTATGGACCATACAAAAATAAAGTGAAAAATAAAAAATATGTGTAAATAACAGAATTAAAAAAAAAAAAAAAGGGATAAAGCCAAGGATTTAGTCATCCGAGTGTCTAAGTTTTAATAGTGAAGGAAAAAATATGCAAAAAAAAAAAAGTAGCATTTTAACTCTTGACAGATTGTGAGTCAGGTTGATGCTGCTCTTTCAAAATTTCACGCTATGACGAAGTCGACGCGCTGACGTCGCACACCAGTCATACAACTGCGCCAGTGATATATACTCAGGACACATCCTCTTTTCCACAAGACTGACAGTAAAATGTTCAAAAGACAAAAGAAAAAGTCTTCATATCTATTTTTTATTATTGTTTTTTTTTTTCTTCTCTTTATATCAAATATTTTCTTATCGTTTTGTTTGAGCAGAAGCAAAAAAAAGAATAAAGATTTAAATAAATATTCTGGCCAAGGGTTGTGGGAAAAAGCAATAATTTTAGATGACTATTTAGTACTAAATGATGGCTTCAATAATATACATACCAAGTGCCCAGCTGTTTGAATCACAATCATAATAAACACAGCTTCACTCAGCAACCGTTTCCACTCTGTTTTTGATATTTGTATAGCATTAGTTTGATTGATTTTTTCCCTTTTTTTCAACTCCTTAAAATTACATTTCTGAAACATAAAAATTATATTTTTCCACTTGAAATATCTCATTTGTCAATAAACAAATAAATAGATAATTAAAAAACGTTTGAAATAGTATCAAATGTCAATGAAATATATAGCTAAATGAATATTTTTGAAATAATTTTATTTTATATTACATAAAATTGGTATGTAGAAAATTTCATTGACATAATTTATTGAGGCAAATTTAACTCAACTTCATTCAAGCATATATATAGTTTTTGAATTTTATCCATGTACTAATTAATAACCCAGAATAATGGGGCTAAATGATATTCGATATTCTATAAATACTTTGAGTTATTTTTTTTTAATCATGATGGTGATTATATTGAACAAACTTTTTTACAGTACATCATTATATAAAAAATTTAATTCATTTTAATTAATTCCGAGTGTGAGTCAGGATATGTTTGTGCCTGAACATGTATCATCACTGAAATAGTCAACATCAAAGCACCTGTATTATGATGATATAAATATATATTTGTAAAGTGCAATTTGCTGCTCAGTTACTGCTAGTCGAACATATCGATAAGCCGACTTGTATTATGTGTACCTTGTTATATTTGATATCAACATTCAGGGGGAATGAGATTATTAATGTGATCCTGATGAGCATCAAGTAACCAGTATAACGTAGATAATCATCAATATATTTAATGTACACATCTGTCTACTATTACTGTATATAAATATATGTATTTAAGTATAACTAGGTAGTTTTAGCAACGAAACTTCAACCCCACAAAAATTAGTTTAGCTGTGCACTTCAATATTAATCTGTTCACTCTGTTGAAAATTAATTTTTCATCAATTTAAATAGGAAATGAAAATGGCTTTCTATTCATTTTGTGGTAAATTTTTAATATTTTATTTTTTAAATTTATTTTTTCTTTATTTTCAATTTCTTTTTCTTCCGCTATATAATTTTTTTTTTATACTTAATTATTTTTATAAAATTGTGAATAAAAAATTGAATATAATTAGTATATTTTTATAATAATTTTATTAATTGATTTCAATAATTATTATAATTGATTTTTCCAGTTAAAATAATTAAAATAGAACTGCTAAATTAATTATAACTATTATTCCTATTTTTAAATATTTTATATTTAGTATTATAATTTATTTAAGTTTAAAAATATTTTCAATTCACTCAGTAGTCAAAAAATAAAATAAAAAAAAATAAAAGCTACATTGTATAAATATTCCCTGCAGCTCTAGTTTTTCATATTTATTTATTCTTTCTATTTGCTTTAAATAATTGTAACAACATAAAACCTTTAAAAATGTATTATTAAAACTAAAACAAAAGTAAAATATATAAAAATTAAAATCCAAGTAATTTAATTGTGTAAACATAAGAATATTTACTGCACCATGCAATTGAATATTAAGTGTGTTTAAAATAATTAAAAATACACTGTAGCTATTATTGAAAGTGAATCAAAAAATATAAATTAATATAATTGTATAGATTAAAATAATAAAAAACATACAAAGTAAAAATTAAAAAACTAATGAATGTAGACAGTCTACTTGAATAAGTGTTGTATTAAATTAATTATCTGATATTATATGATGATACATGTTGCATACGAAGGTGCTTCCTAGCGTGAAAAGTGGTTGAGGTGTATCATTCATTAGCTCTTATTAAGTTGAATTATGCAAAAATGAATCAACCAACCATGGAGCGAGAAATTGGGCAGAGGCATCAGTAATTCTATCTGAACCCTTTTAACTTTACTGCCTGTTTTATTCGTCACATCTATCATCTGCCTGTACTTTATTTTTATCATTTACTATATTTTCTATATATACGTTTATTTTTTTTTTTCTATATATCTGCTCTATATTGGAAATCCCAAGGATCATAGATAAGTGACACCCGATATGATTATCAGTCTTGTTTCCCCAACCAGTTTACCCTCGTCTTTTTTTTCTCTTAACCCCTTTACCCATGAAAATATAAAAAAAAAAATAAAATAAAATGAAAAAAAACACTAAACCGTTGAGCTCCTTTAACACCATCAAGATTTTTTTATGATATTGAACTTTTAAATAAATACTATACTTTTGTTTTTATTTTTTTTTTCATTTTAAATTTATAAATAACTCGAGACAGTTTATTTCTATTGAGAACGGTTGTATAAAATTTTTCGTTTGGTATTATATAGCAGTTTGGAAAAGCTTACCGACCACTCATCAAATAGAACATAACCATGAACATAATCGTTTCTTCTCTCACAATTTCTGTAAAATATATCCTATAAACCGGAAATTGAATTCAATAAATCAAAGTATATATATTAACATTATTCAAAATTGTATTAAATTGAAAAATAAAAATAACTGTCAACATTATTTACTTTTAAACTAGCATGAAGAAAAAAAAAGATTATGGTGACGATAAAGAATAAAAAAAATAAATATCAACATTAAAATATTTATTTAATTTAAATTGAGGATCGATCAATATATATAGTTGTTTTTATCATTTTTATTTTTTTAATCTTGGGATCATTGAGGCTGCATTTTTTCATTAAAATATAATTTTTAATAATTCAGGCTGATACTTGCTGACTAAGATATTATACAATCTGAAGCATCAGCAACAAAAGGTTACTACTATTAATCGATCGAACTCAATATTTAACCTCGATGTCAACACTTGAACGCGTGACATCGACATGAACCCATATTTTTTCTCTCTTGCTATTTTTTATTGATATATATATTAAACCTAGTCTCGCATTAATTCCATGCTTCAGTTTAGACACTATTATTATCATTGCATCAAGGTATTAAATATTCATCTATACACCATGTATATTTAGTTTTGTTTAATTTTCAAAATAATTAATTTTCATTAATTAATACTCATATTATGACAACATGTCATTTTTTTTAATTCGTTTGTATACTTTTCCTTTTAAACCGTAAAATAAATTAAATTAAAAACTAAATCACCTCGGGAATAATCATTTAAAAATATTTTTTGTTTCGTTTTAAATTTTTTTCCCACTATTTATGAAATTGATTGACAGGTTTTTTAATTAAAAATGATATTTAATTTATAAAGATTAATAAAATTAGAGTTTTAATTTGATTAAGGTCGTAGAAAATATATTATTATTTTTTTTTTTTGCTTTTTTTTTTTCAATTACATTAGTTGATTACTACTAGAAACCACATTTCATATGCTCAAATTTCATTCACCATACATTTCACATTGTACACAGCAAACGTTTTATTTTTATAATATTTTTTTTTTATATTTTATTTTCTTTCTGTCATCTACAACACCTTGAGAACCCAGAAACAACTTCGTTTAATGAAAAATTAAAAAATAAATAAATTTAAAAAAATAAAAATAAAAAAATTAAATGAGTTATAGTAAGTTGTTCAATGCAATTTAATGTTAACTATATTTTTTTAATAGGTTTTTTTTTCTATACTATTTCAAAGCTACAGTTCGAGAAAAACAAAACTTTTTGTTGCCCTTATTTTTTTTCCATCTCGAATAATAATTTTTCTATATTTTTTTTTTTATTTTAAAACCATCGTGCCCTCTTTTAAACTCGTCTTATTTACCTCATCCTCTTCCTACTTACTGTCGTCGATGCGAAGTTTTTAAAACTTTTGGTTTGTCACGATGATAATTTTTTTATTACCTCTTTTTATCCATCTTCTTTTCAATATATACACAAAGAGAAAGATATGTTTATATTTTTCTCTTCATCCATTCGACGAGTTGAAAAAGTTATTTTTTTTTTTTTTCCATATACAAACTTTATTTTTTTATGAAAAAAAAAATAAAAATTGCGCAAAAAAAAAACGAGAAAATAAAAGATATGAAAAATAAATAGATAAACGCAGATAGAAAAAAATACTCTGCATCAATGGGAAGGAAATGAACGCGGACAAAAATGTGGTTGCGGATATACGAGTTAACTATACTATTCATGAAAAAAAAAACCAAGGGAAATATTTCTGACTTGGTTATGTCATGAATCAGAGCAAAAGCGGAAGAAATGTAGTCAAGAGTTTGTTAAATTACCGCTTTTCATACTCAGAAAAACCAAGGGGATGTCATTCAGAGACATTCACAAAATATTATATAAAAAAAGGAAAAAAAAATTAACTTGAATAACATAACAATAATAGTATTAATAAAGAAGATAAAGTAAGCATTGATAATGTAAAAAAATTGGTAAGCATCTCTATATACACTGAGCTGGAATATTTTTTATCTTATTGTTCCGTAATCTTCACACAAATTTTTTCCATTCCGCAACCTTACCCTCTTCAACTTTCACAAGCGCTTCAAGTCCATGATATTTTCTACTACAGAAGCAGCATTACCAGAATAAAAAAAAAGTTAAAAAATTATATGAAATAAAAAAAATTGACTCTCTGATTAACAGAATTTTATCAACAGTGATTTTTTTAATCATCCAGATGTTGAAGAATTATTTGACTGTGTATCTCGTCTAGCCCAAAAAACGCCTTTGTTTTTTATTTCAATTTTTTTCTTTCTCTGATTTTGTAAGAGCTACTTAGGACTCTTCCGGATAAACATACAAAAAATAGAGTGAAAGAGTGAGAGTCATGACGACTCTCGAAATATTGATATATATCTCAACTGACGTATAGACACACATATGGAACTGGTCGAGATGGTTTTGTTGGAATGAGAAAAACAGACAGTTTACATGAACGGTTCGCTTGTAATTGCCATTGGGATGTGAGCTATGTGTAACAGTCACAAGGGTGGCATCTCTCTTTTTCATTGTTTTTTTTCTTTTTTTCTTTTTTTTTCTACTGTAGATAAACCCGACACGTTAAAGCGCCTGTGTACACATTCTGTCATCTGGGCTTTAGCGTATTTCTGTTCATTTAAAAAAATAGAATAAGAAAAAAATTTTAAAAAATGTAAAAATCACTGTGTTCATTCAAACAAAGACATCAACATATTTTTTGATTATATTTTTATCAAATGTTTTAGCCATAAGAATTTTGAAATATATATTTAAATAAATAAACATATGTATTCTCATCAAGTTAAAAATTTAAAGATAAAATAACTTGCAAATGCTAAATCTCGTCAATGAAAGCTTAAAATAAATTTAAGAATAGACTTGGCAGCTGGATACAGATGTGGCAAAAGGGTTTACGAATTTTTTTTTTCTTTATTTTTCCAGGATTTAAGTCGTACTAATTCTCGCTAGAGTCGCAGGGATTTACGTGAAGATTTTCTTCTGGCTTTTGAAAAGCCCAAAACACATATAGATATATATTTATCTCACTCGTTTGTTGATCCTTTTTTTAATCACCAGTGAATTTTGATGACGGATAACTTGAAATTGATATATCAAAAAATTGCCACGTGCTTAATGTTAAAAACAGACGTTTCACTTTATAACCAGTTTATTTTTTTTCTTATTTTTATTTTTACAATATACATATATATATTTTTTTTCCTCCATCATGTCGCACATATGCTCGACCACAAATCAATTCACGTTCTCGTCAACATTAAGATGTATATATGTATTAGGCACGTATACATTTTATGCCACCCTAAAAATAGTCTATGACACTTGGACACGTTGCTTTACGACATGATGCGAAGGAGGAGTTGAATTTTTTCCTGTTACCTCATTTGTCTTCACTGGAATACAACTGTGTATATATATATTCATAAAGGGGAATAAGAGCTTTCACACAGAGTACTCAATGCACTTGATGATGATCTTGGCCCTTCAGTCTATATTTGACAACTCAAAACACTTGGGAATAAAATTAATTGGAATTGTACGCGTGACTTACACCATTGGGACATGAAAAATTTACCCAATAAATTGAATTTATTGTTCTCTATCAGTATATATAATTATATATATTTATTTTTATTTTATTTTTTATAAATATATTTTTTTTAACAGTATAATTATGTACAAGAATCTATATGTATTTATATATAAATTTGTCATGAATAAATTAATCATGATTCATAATAATTATGAAGAATAATTTATTCCATTATAAGATAATGAAAAAGATATAATTTTGTATATGTTGACCTGATTCTTGACTGTTCAATTCAACTGAATAGAAAATTGTCAGATGTTTGGTTGCTATGGAGATACTCGTTAATGTTTCTCTCTGTGATAAAAACCAACAAGCATTTACTTTTCTCAGTTCATGTTTAGTTTTTATTCAAAAAGTTTGATCAGTTTTGTTGGTAGTATAAGTAAACGTGCGTTGCATCAAGTATTATACTATATATAGCTATCTAATATGCACTTACACTGTCACAGTGTAACTCATTACTACAACATCAATACTAAAAGAAAAAAAATATTTCCACAAACAATATACCTTATCCGGGATCAATGCTGTTAAATTTTCCATCTTTTTATACGAAGAAAATATAGATTCAATGGAAAAATAAAATGAAAAAACCAAGGTATATATTGTATAACGTAATGACTTAGTAATTTGAAAAAAAAAAAGAAATAATATGTTTTAAATATTGAAATAAGTATGCACATATAAAATCGATGTGTCATTAGAGTCATTTTATTTTTTTGGCCTACATATGCATCCTCATTAATTTTTTCTTTTAAATTTTTAATTAATTTTTTTATATTCACTTATATCGAATAGTCGAATGCACATCTTATTTGCTTAGAATAATAAAAAATGCAAAGCAGTTATACATGCCAGATGAAATAACATAGACGCTTCAATTATCATGGTTATTACGTGGTCTGCATATTCGTTTGGGTTAGTATATGTTCATCCAACCTTTAACGACATGTATGTCTTGCATTACATTGAGTATACGACATATTCGGTTTTGAGAAATTACTATTATTCACAATGCATATGCACATGTTGAATTTCCAAATAATTTACAAATTGAAATCTTCAACAATGCAATTGGGTATGTTATATGTAACAATTGATGCTGAGAGGCATTACTTGCTAAGTGTGTTGATAATTAGTTAATTGGATTTTCGAGGATTTAAGTGTCAAATGTGTTTCTACCAATCGCATGTGAAATTATTGCCAACAAATATAATTATTAAATTACGAGAATCATTAATAAAATTATTCAACAATTATCAAGTACCAGAAAATTGAATACATGTTACTTTATCAATTTTAATTAATTTTTTTTATCAATATTTGCACGATAATTGATTAAATATTAATTTAATTATTTTTTCTTTTCATTATTTATGTTATTATATTTTTAAAAAATTTATAATTAAATTTTTAATTCTCCTAATATAAAAAGGACAAACATCATCGGTCTTCCGGACATTTAATTGGTCATTGTTTTTTTCTCACTTACTCTCATACAAATTTCTTTCTGTTTGCCTTTTTCTATTATTTTTTTATTTATTTCGTTAGCAACGAAAAAACAACAAAAAAAAGCGAGTAAACAAAATTATTTTTGATATTTTTTATATTTTTTTAAAAAATTGACATATTTAGCTAGCACAACTTTTTTAATAATCATCGGATCTCGATGCAATTGGGCTTCAAATTTTGTGCGAATTATGTGTTTTTTATGTGTGAAGAAATAAATTTGAAAGAAAATTTTTTTTTTATTTTTTACATATTTTCTACATTTTTTTAAAAAATTCAAATATTAAGCTAGCACAACTTTCTCAATAATCATTGGATCTTGATGCAATTGGGCTTAAAATTTTGTGCGAATTATGTGTTTTTGATGTGTGAAGAAATAAATTTGAAAGAAAATTTTTTTTTTATTTTCAAATTTTTTTATTTTTAAAAAAATTATATTGCTATAGTACAATTTTTAATAATCAATTGATCCGATCATTATTCAAATTTTGTGCGAATTATATGTTTTTCTGTTCGAAGAAATAAATTTGAAAGAAAATTTTTTATTTTACATTTTTTTATTTTTAAAAAATTGATATATTAAGCTTAGCACAACTTTTTTAATAATCATCATATTTCAATAAAAATATTTAAAGTTTAAAATATTTGTAAAAATGTATGATGTGTTTTTATGTATCAAGAAATAAATTTGAAAAAAAATTTTTTTTTTATTTTTTAAATTTTTTTTATAAATTCTAATATTTAACTAGCACAACTTTTTCAATTATCATCGGATCTCGAGTCAATTGGGCTTAAAATTTTGTACGATTTTTGTGTTTTTTATGTGTTAAGAAATAAATTTGAAAGAAAAATTTTTTATTTTTTTAAATTTTTTTTAAAAATTCAAATATTGCTTAAGTACAACTTTCTCAATAATCATCGGATCTTGATGCAAATTGAGCTTAAAAATTTTTCGAATTGTCGTTTTTTTTATGTTGTGAAGACAATGCATGAGTGGTATAAAATTTTTTTAAATATTTTCTATATTTTTTTTTCAAAAATTGACATATTAAGCTAGCACAACTTTTTTAATAATCATCGGATCTCGATGCAATTGGGCTTAAAATTTTGTGCGAATTATGTGTTTTTTATGTGTAAATAAATAAATTGAAAAAATTTTTCGTCAATTTATTCATTCTTTTTTTTTTTTATGATAATACTTGTGTTTATAAAATCAATGAACAATGAACCTTTTAGAAGGTATAGATACAGGCGCGCGTAGCGCGCCAATGTGCTCGTGATTATAAAAATAAAAGAAAAATAATAATTGTGATAATGTAATTTACTGGTCGAATAATAATAATTGTGTAATTTTTTTTATTTTTCAAGTAAATGTATCGACATAAATAAAATAATGAAAAATAGATAGTAAATTCCTGCAGACGATTTTCAACGACAAGAAGAATCTGGTGAACGCGCAGTGAATATAATTCTTCGTTGACCGTAGGAGACAAAATTCTTTTTAATATCTTTTTTTTTTTCTTATTTATTTTCTTATTCGCTGTCCACTCGAGGTTCTCTATCAGAAAAACGAGAGTGTGTACTTGTCGATTTTCCACCCCTTATGCAGCCTTATACCGTTCGCTTAGCTCACTTCTCAACCTCACCAAACTGCTCCATTGCATTTTTTTTCTATACCTATTTTATAAGCCACCCCTTTGTGATTTATTTATGTCGGCCATCGTTCTCAGATTACTTCGCGTTACTTTTTTTTTTTTTACTTCATCCTTTCTATTTTTTTTTTTTTTATTTTCATTCCTAAGCTATATAGCTACAGTGCACATTTTCACGACAACAATTTTACTACTATCGATGTATATTCATTTATTTATTTATTTTTTATGTTATTTTATTTTTTTTACACCTACGTGCTTTTTATATTAAAGAATTCTTTTTATTACTTTTTATCTTGGTTTTTTTTTTTCTTTTTTTCTCTCATGTTTTATTATTTTTCTCTGCGAGAGATCGTCAGATGGAAATACCGAGAAAATGTTTTCCGATAACGAAATCAGGTAACACATCGATCGATCTTCTTCACTATAGTGTATTCAAGTATATATACATGTAATATTGTAAAATACTGGGGAAAAAAAAAATTGTGAAAGATCGTGCATTGTGAAAAAAGAAAAAAAAACTACCACACCTCTTTCATTTGGCTTCAGTATCAAAAAACAAAATGGTCAATTTATTCTGAACCAGTTAATTAACAAGCTCTCTATTTATTTATAAATTTTATTCTTTATTTTTATACTCATCATCCAATTTTTCATTCATTCTGTTAAACTTTGATCGTATTATATTTATACCAAGCAATGCCAAGATTTTTTTTTAATTTTCTTTTTTCTTTTCTTAAAATTCCAATCTACAAATCGTAAATATCTCATCTCGTAATATAATTTTTTTTTTTTATTTAATAGCATTTATTTTAAATCATGTTCTTCATTGTGTTCATGTACAATGAATAAAATGATAAAGAAAAAAATAAAAAATTTCTTTCATATTTTATTATCATTTTTCATTTTATTCATTTAAAATTTTTTCTTTATTTTATAAACCCCCTTTTTCACCCTTGGATTGCATTGGCTCGTTCAATTGAAATAACCACTTTCTCAATTCAACTGACTTTATTTTCCTGACCTGGCTGTATTACTGATCTAGAAGTACACATTCTCTGAGATCTAATAAATGACTTTCCGTCCCATTCTCCAATGGCTCAATGGTTTTCCTTGTCCCTTTTTCTTTCGTCTCTTGGTCTCAGCCAGTTTCTTTATTTTGAAGAGGGCCAAACCTCTCTTGAGACTTTAACCGTGCAATTTTCTTTTTCCCCAGGCGTGCCAACAAAATTGGCAAAATAAATAGTGAAAGAAAAATAAGAAATGTGAAAAAGGGGAGGCAAAGAATAATAATATAAAATAAATAAATAAAATAAAAAAAAAATACCTCACCCCCAAGATTAATGAAAATGTTATATATTTAATGTAATAAATGTATCATTCAAAATGCTACAGTATACAGTCCTCATATGTTTTTAGTGATTTATTAATATTTTATGAAATACAGATAATATAAAAATACATTAATAAACAAGCAGATAAATATAAATAAAAAAAAAATTATAATAATACTTTTATATTACTGTGTGTGAGCAGGTGTATTTATTTTGCAATTAATTTGATGAAGTATTTTATATACACGTATTATCTTAATGACTCAACTACCATCACGTGCAGTCACCTGCTAATACATACGCATGAACTAATATATCTAGAAAATATATGACTTACTCAATTATAGTGTAGCACTACTGGCCATTAGGTTATTAGATTTTAATCTCCACCTCCACACCCAGCAATAATGTGCCATATATGAAATGTAACATACTACTATGATAGAAACACTCGCTCGCACAGTGTCATGATCTACATTTTAATTAGAAAACCAAAAGAGTGCCTTGTAAAATTCAACTTACCAAGCACACCGGTAATTAGCTTTTTTTTATTTATTTTTATTAGCTTTTTTTTTCTTTTTTTTTTTTCCTTTATGCTCCCATTGATATCATTGGAAAATTGTCAACTAATTACGACACAAATTATTTAATATAATAATTTTTTTTTTAACGTTTTTATTTTATTTTTTTTTTATCCCTTTGAAATTAATTTTTATTTTAAACTGTATATGGTTTTTATATATACGTATAATTAAATTTTTAATAGAAATCGATATAATTGTGTTACATAAATTTTGTATATTTTAATCAAAACTTTATAAACTAGATAAAAAATAAAAAATAAATTAACGACATACTGGCATGGTTAATGTATGCATTGACCCTGCTTTTCAAGCCTCGGGTCAGGTTGATAAACTTTTATATAACGATTTTTTTTATTTTTTTTTTTTTATTCTTTCGTTTCATTAGATATCTAAATACAATTTCATATATATATAAAATACCTATTGAATATAAATGTGGCTAAGCTGTGGATGTAAAGAAAAAATATAAAAATATAAATAAATAATTTTCTTTTGACTTAGTTTATAAAGAATCTGAATTTGTAATGATGAATCAATTAGAATTTTACGTCTACTTGGACTCAAAGTTCTACTCTAAAATCTGGTATAGTGAGATGTTTTTCTTGGCAAGTTTTGTATGAAGATTACAAAATGGGATTCAAGAAAGTAAAATCTCCGTGCAAGCTGATAGAAAAATCGTTGTGTGTGGAGCGTAGATATACTTATATAAAGCTGTAATATTGAGTACACGAATAGTGGTAGATATAGCTTCATGCCAATGGGGTTCTTATACAAAAGTAATAGAGGGAAAAAAAAATGCAATAAAAATAGGAAAAAAGAAATATTACGAAACTAAGTGAAAGAAACTAGTGGCACGGGATCTGACGCGATTGCCTTTTCTCACTGTTGAATTTTCTGTAGAACTGCGAATCGAATTTATTCTTCGGGTTCTCCCTTCCATAATCCTAGATCAGCCGAGAAATACGATCAGACGAGAGAAAGCAAATAAAATCAAAAAATTAAATAAAATGAAGTAAACCCTAAGGAAGCTGAGAAAAATAAAACTAAAAAACAGATGACTCAAATAATACGTAAATGCTACAAATGAAAATAAGACTTTTATATTATAAAAAAATTCAAACACATACATGCTGTATTTTACTTTAAATTTATATATATATAACTTATCTCTTATTTTTTTTATTTTGTAGATATAAAATTACTTTGTGGGACATGCACGTACATGTATATTACACATAAAAATAAATAATAGTAAAAATGATAATATGGAAATTTAGTAATAAATAAAAACCAGAAAAAGAAAATATATTTTTTAGATTCACATAAGTATTTTTTTTTTTTTTTTATGCAGAAGGACAACTAGGAAGTGCACACGTGGACTATTCATATATATATTTCCATTCCAATTGGAAGTTTAAACTTTATATTATTTTTATTTTATTGTTAGCGAAGATTTTGTCGGAAAGTTCTTTTGATGCGGGTTTTTTCGTCATCTTTTTCTTTCACTACTTTTTTTTTTTTTGAGCAAAGAACGGGTTTGGAAGAGTAGAAAAACGATTCAAACGACTGTAGGGTGAATCAGAGAGAAGATGGATTGTTCTTTATCGTTAGAGGATATGCCATAGAAATGGCAAAGAGAAGTTGGAACTATCATCAAGCGAATGCGCACACCAGAAGTTGAAAAAATATTGGCAAACTCGCTTTTATTTTCGACCAGTGAAACCCTAACTTGAAATTGAAAATTGTCATTTGAATGCAACTGAGGAAAACTATCCATTTATACTAAGGGGTATATTTTAATACTCTAATTTATTACAACATCTTTGTAGATTTTTATATAAAATTATATTCAAGTTACTTGAACTTTGGACTTTTATCAATTTTTTTTTTTTGCTTTTAATTCAAATAAGAACTAAAACACTTCAATTTGCGTAATTAAAAGTTGCCTCTGACGAGTATGGAACTATCGCTTTGAATAACCATTGACAATTTTTTTTTTATTTTTATTTCCACTTCATGCTTCGTAATATCAAAGTAGAGAGAAAAAATATGCATCGAGAGTGACACTTACTGTATACATGTCCACGCATATTCTTTCATATGACGCTGGCTATTCACTCTCGCTTCATAACTCTCGGTGATTATTTTTTTCATTTTATTTATTTTTTTTAACCAATATAAAGCATTGAAAAAAAAAAAAGTTTGTCCCGCAGTGCGGAAACTCGGACCAGAAATTACGAGGGTTGAAATGGAAAAAAAAAAAAAAATCGGAAAAGGAAAAGAGAGTATAATACGTCAGCGAGAATAAAAATCGTCTCATTGTAACAAGCTCACTAGCCCTTCATTATACCATTAGGATTTTCATTTAATGAAAGTTTGATTTTCAGTCTAACAATAAGGCCGTATAAAAATAAATATCATACGTCAATTGAGAAAATAAAAAAATATAAAATGATTTTTTAAATAACTGACACAGTGAATTTTCATATTCTCATTTCCTTTATGTACTTTTATTTTATATGAAAAGATAAACATATAATTCATACGATGTTGAAACTTTAATTGAAAAAAGGTTAACAATTCACTTAGCTTACATTATACCTCGTTTCCCTTCATTTTCTATTTAATGAGACCTTTTTTTTTTTTTCTTTATACACAACCATTTTTTCCAATTTTTTTTACATTGTATAAAATGTAAAAGGATATAGGAAATGCAAATAAAAAGAATAAAAAAATAGATTAAAAAAAAAAAAAAAGGGCAATACATCCCGTTAAGTACATGCGCTTTTTTTACCGCACCCTTTAAAAGTTGTAGCTTTTTGCAAGCTTCATCGCCATAGGGCACTTGGTTTCTTCGAGCGAAAAACCAACACTTTTTTTATTTATTTTTTGCTCAGTTTTGACACTATCCAAGGTTTTAATCTTCAAAGGGTCATGAATACAAAAGTCAAACAAAACGCAGTGAGCATATGCTAAGCGTATGGTGTGTGTGATGATTCAAGTATAAATATAACTTTTGTCTATTGTTATAAACTGGTTGGAAATTAAAGTTTAAAATAAAACAAATATAAACGCATATGAATATTTATGTATAACACTGTATTCTCTAGAGAATTAGAAATAGCGGAAAAAAAAATTTATGGATTAACATCCGGCAGAATGAATATTGCAGTTAAAATAGTTGATGTGACGGGATTAAAAATTACTGTGTGAAACATAATAAAAAAATAATCATAAATATGTTGATGGTCAGTAAATGAATGAATACAAAAAAAAAAAAAAAAAATGAATAAGTTTAAAAAAAAAATTGAATTGAAGTTGAATAAATTTATTTGAATAAAAATATAATAATTTGTATAACTGAAAACAAAAAAAAAATAAATAAATTAAATTATATACTGAAAAACATTGTATAAAAAAAAATATATATATGAAATATATAACAAATACAATAAACTCATATACACTCTTAATCATTCGGATGACTAGACATGCGTTTAATCCAAAATAGTTACTTCGTATAGAGTGGGCATCTGGGTCACGTACTAGCCATGTCGAGGTATTGTGTGTGCAACCAAAACGATGTATAGGATCAATGAAACACAAGGATAGCCATTCGACTGTAGAGTGCAGTGGCACATAGTGCTCTAAAGATTGTATGAATATGCCGACTGTACTTGTGACCGTAAATCAACGTTAAAACCAGCAAGCCCAGACTGTATATACTAGCACAAGCGAGAACAGCGAATATATTTATATATATATATGAATATATACAACTCTGTTCTCGTCGCTTGTATGACTCACACTCTACCATCGGTTGGAATTTACACTTTATCATCGCCAATGACGAAGACCAGCCGGCCAAATATTACCACCATACTGCGACAAAAGAGCTAACATACGTTTTGTAAAATTGTCTGAATTTTCATTTTATAAAAATTTTATCTTCACTTGACACTTATGGTAATTGAAATATATATATATTTTATTTAGTATTTTAGAAATTTTATCGCGAGACGATGGTTTTTTCAAATGAAAATATTTAAATGTTTTATAAACGTTTAAAAATATTAAGAGAGCTATTTTTAAATAACGTTTTTTTTTTTTTTTTCTTTCGTATATTTAAAGCAATTTTTTATATGAATATAAAAATAACAGAAATGATTTGGATGATAAATAATCATCATTAATTAAATAAAAAGACAGTGATAAATTGCCAAAGTGATTATAGCGTTCAGGATTGGAGGGAAAAATAATTGGCCAAGGGTCAAAATCCAATTGCATTGTCAAATATCTTTATTTTTAATCAAATATTAACACTGTTTGTTATTATATTTTTTCTTTATCAAATAATATTTTTTTTGATTATACAACGTATTGTGTATTTTAATTATTAATTTATAGCTATTCCGGTTTACCTAAATACGCAATATACACCCAAAGTACATATTCAAGATTCGAGTGCGGTTTAGTACATGTATTATAAATTTATACACCCGCTATTGCTGGAAAATATAAACTAAATTTACATCGAATTTATAATGACATATTTAAAGCTTTTGTAATTATAATTGAATAATTAAAAACATAAAAAAAAAATATTTAATTTTTAAAATTATTTTATATAAGTGAACTTTATAAATGAAAAAAAAAAAAAAATAAATTAGTTAAAAATTGTTTGTTCATAATACTCGAGTGCGAAAGCGTAGATAACTCTAACAATTGGTTAGTTATATTTCGTTGATGGAAACACACCACTTTTGAACTGTACAGTGGTCGCAAAAGTGTACTAGAGTTATCCACTTCATACAACTGTTAAGGGAGCTATATACAGCTCGACCGAGTTTTCAGAAACTCTGAGAGTTTGGTCTACGCCTGGTCGTTATAACGATAGCTTTAACCATACAATGTGTATAAGTCTGAAGAATATAATGCGGTCAAGGCATGTACCTCTTATCATGTTTTTGAGTTTCGTGAGTCTTAACGAACAAGAACTATGTATACATAACAACATGAGAAATAAAAAAAAAAATCATTTTAAATTTTTCTACATGTAACAAACTATGTCACTCGTTTTAATATTTTTAAAATACATATATGATAAAGTCCACTTTAAAAATGCTATAAAAATAATTACGTGTTGATTTTGATTTATATGTAGAAATCATAAATTTTTTATCATTTGAAGATCTTTTTTTTTTTTTTTTTTTGTGATATTTCATTAAACTCGAATAAACTGAATTTGCGGTCTAGTGCGCTGAAAGCAATTACTTGCAAGTTTTTCAAACGATTCAATTCGACCTGGTCAGTTGAACTCAACTTGTATATATACAAAGAAAAGTGAATTTCAAACTAAAGCGTGAGGTGCCCAACGCCTGCAATTTTAAAAACTTTATCCAACCAAAAAAAAAAAAAAAAAAGAATCGAAAAAATAAAAAAATAGTCATAAAATAGTTTGAACTTTATTTTAGATTTTTTAAAGACTTTATGTTGTACTTTAAAAAACCCTAAAATAATACCATAAAGTAAGAAAAAAAAATTAAAATAATAATAGTAATGAAAATAATATGCATGACTTGCAATTGTAATAAAAAAGGACAAATTTCAGTATAGTAATATATAGTTAAAACGTATTTTTTAAATTTCATGAGAATCAGCTCTTTTCTACCCATCAAGTATACCAAAGTCAGTATAACGAGCTTGATTCAAGTCTTTCTCGTTCTCATTTACCTCATTTATTTTTCTGTCTTCTTTTTTACAATGATATTGAGTAGTCTATACTCTTTTCTTCATCATCTACTATATAACTACTATATATATACTCTATTTTACCCCACAGCAGTGCTTGTGACAACAAGGTGAAGTGAACCCTTATTCTCTTTAAGACCATGTACATGCGCAGCCGCAAGCTTTTCTCATACGTGCACCCCATATTTTTTTTCATCTTTTCTAAGAAGTCTTTACATGTTCATATACGTTGTACTCATTCACAACAAGCAAATCAACCCATGTCACTCTATAGCTGGTTCGTGTTAATGTATATACCGAGTAATAATTTCATTTAATATTATAATACTCAAAATAAAAAAACCATGTAAATATTTGTCTATTATAATTTAATTTTAGATAATATATTTTTTAATTAAACTGTTTTACAATTTAAATTTTTTCTATTGGTTCTGGGTTTTTTTTTTTATATTCTGAATATAGATTTTTACGATAGCAAGAGATAAATGGATTAATAAATTGATTTATTTTTTTTTTTATTAATTAAATATTAATTTTATAAATACTGATATAAATCAACGAATTACAAATTTACAAAAAAAATTAATGGAATTGACTAATGGAAACTAATGAAATTTTGTTTACAATTCGTTGATGAAATTTTTTGGAATATGTATATATATATTTTTCATTTGTAATAAATGAAAAACAACTTTTTTTTCTATCTCTCTAATTGGTCGTGTATTATTTGGCTGTTGAGTGATTGAATAACATTGATTGAATATAATCATCACTTCAGGCAGCTTTTGTAACATAAGTTTATTATCCACCAAAATTGAGCTTATTATTATTCACAACAGTTGAGAAATTATAATACAAATGCTTGACTTACACTGAACAAGTAAATTTAGTAAACTTGTAAGTAGTACTTTACAAATTTATAAATTTTCTTAAACTTTATTATTATTTAAATGAAAATATTCAACTGTAAAATTTATTAAACTGAAAGAATAAATAATAAATTCAAAAATTAAAAAAGACATAAGAAGATAAAATTAAATGAATAAAAAAAGTTAACAAATTAAATTTTAGATAAGAATTCAATTGACTTAACAAAAAAAAAAAGAAAAATAAATTCTACTAAATTGAAAAACATTGCGTGTTTTGTCCTAATCAATCGTTTGTTTTATAATATATATATTTGTTATTCTACTCGAAGCATGTAATTTTGATATGTGCATGGTTTCATCACCGGAAAAGTCGACAGTATGCTATTAATTTCAAATTCAGCCCCTGATTGCTTTGCTTTTGATCATTCACCACTCCAAAATTTACATATAAATATAATTTAATAACATTAACTAGGTTACACACATATATGTTTCATTATTATTATTATTATTAAGCCAATGTATGATTGAGATTATAAGCAAACGAGTACCAAGATGTTACTTGGCACAAATTCAAAATATTTGTAGCATTATAATTATCTTAATGTGTCCAACACGTAATTCACTACAAAACTTGTTTGACTCATTGAAACACAGGTTTTGTATAACACATGTAATACATAAATAACATAACAAACTTATTCATTAATGCTGAGTGAGTTTCAACTTGGTTTTAAACATTAGAGAAATTACTAGTTTTACTTTGTATGTTTCATTGAAATCACAAATATCAGCATGTTATTCTCACTACCAAGTTGACTTTTTAGTTGAAAATATTCATCATTATACACTTTGAAATTTCCAGATAATTTTCGTTTTTATTATTCTTTTTTTTCCATTGTTTTGGAAGTTTTATTTCGTTTCTCATAACAAAAAAATGATCAGAGCATAGAGTGCATATGTATTTTGTGTTATTTTACATGCTGACATTTTATACATAATTATACCTATAAAACTTGTAGAGAAAAACAAAATTTTTACGCATGATTGCGTCCGCAGTTGAGCTCGTTCATGCTGATTTTTTTTTTTTTTATCATTATTATTTTCATTGTTTTATGTTTTATCATAATTTATTGTTTCTGCTCACTCTTGGGTTTTTTTTATTAATTTTTTTTTTTTTTTTCTATATATGGGGGGAATAAAAAAAAAAAAAAAACAAAGATGTGGAAGCAGGTGAATGGACGCAAATGTGACGCCTCAGACGAAATAACAGACGCATTCACGAGGGATATTGAAAAAGGAATTTCTTTTTTTTTATTTTTACCTATGTTCGTTTTGATTTTCATTCTTCAGTGGTTCATGTTTGTTAATTAAGCAAAAAGCTTGCCATAAATTATCTACTTTTTCAGTTTTATCTTTTGTTTCTATTTTTATTTTCTTGCAAAACCAAAGGAGCTGGAAATTTCAATGATAAATCCATGCTGTTGTTTAAAAATCTCCAGAATTCAAATTACATTTGTCGTGATGGTTGTTTATTCGCATTAATTCTCTCCGATTCATTCTCAATTTTTGATAATACAATTTATCATGTAATTGAAAAATATATTTTTCATAATATTGAAAAGATATTGTAAATAATTTTAAAGAATTCTAGTATAATGTTATTTATCTTTGGGTTTTTTTTTTATTTATTCATACAAGCTTATTTTTTTGTATCGTTTTTTTTTTTTTTTTTGAAAAATTTGTTACGTTTAAAGCATAACGCATGACAAATTTTTATATAAAAATAAACCGCTATATAAACTCAATGATCGTCGAATTGTACATCTATATCGACAGCATTATATAATATTGGAATTCATTTTTTTTTTTTTTCTCAATGAGCAGAGATATTTTCTTCCCCTCTCATATCAACCCACTCACTGGAGCATCAATATTACGGTATATTCAAGAAATTTCCAAACGATGAATCTCGTTGAATGTTGATAGAAAATAAAGATGAGGTTGTTGAAAAAAATATTCAACTACACATATAATAAATTTTTTTTGAAAATAAAAATAAATTGAAAAAAATATATAAATAAATAAAAATAATAAAAAAACATTATTTTTCACCAAATATCTTTTCTTTTGGGTTTTGTTCGTTTTTATTATTTTTTTTTTTTTTGTCTCAGTTGATATTTATTTCAATTCATTCTCTTTGTGTGTGTATACTAAATATTGAAGTTACGCTATTCTTTCAATTCGTCTGGAGACTTGGAAATACTTAAGTGTATACATACATTGAGACCCTTTGAGAGGTCTTCTTTTGGCAAATGCCAAGACGTTTTTTAAAACTAAATGAATTCCGCCTTTTATCCAAACGTATTTTTTTATTTATTTTTTTCTCTGTAGAGAGACAAGAGTGACGAAGGCCGAGTTTAAAAGAGATAAAATATATAGTATGACAAAACGATGGAATAGAACAAAAAAAAAATAAAATAAATAGAGTAAGAAAAAAAAAAAAATGGGCCCTCGGGAGTTTAGTATATGTTATGTGTATATATAAAAATAAAAGGGTAAGAGAAAGAGAACAGAAGGAATATATACTGGTCGTAGAAATAAGCACTGACATAAGTGTGCTGAACAAAGGGTTGTTGGGACTTTTTCTGGTTCACTGGTCATAAGAAAATGCAATAGTTTCATCGTAGTTTGAAGAGCAGAAACTAGAAGACTTAAGTTGCTGAAGTTATAAGAAAAATCGAGGTTTTTCATTTTGTTTGTTTTTCATTTTTAGTTATTTTATTCGTTTATTTTTATTTTTTGTTTTTTTCTATCTTCTTTTACAATATATATATATGTCATTTTAAATTTTTTGTCCTTTTTCAATTCGAGCCTTATACATATAGTATTTCAATGGTCTACAAAAGTCGCTGCAGTGCGGAAGTTTCAAGTTTCTGGGAGCTCATTCCCCATCTTGCAATCCTCAAATTCTCAGGATACAATATATACATATATACTGAACAAGTTATAAAAAAAAAATTTATATTAAAAAAAAAGGGAAATTTATATATAGTTTTACTGTTATTTTAACATTTTGTGCAGACTATATTTTTTACAATAAAGTTTGTAAACAAAAATTGGAAAATATATATATTATTTTAATTTTTATAATTTAAAATAAAAACTTGTTTATTCATTTTTATTATTATAGTAACAATAATAATAATAATAATGATAATTTTTTTATATGAAAAAATTAAAAATGCATTTGTCTTTTTGTTTTTTTTACTTTTTCTCTAATTGAGTGTATAATTAGGAATATACATATATTTACAGATGACATATACGCATAAATTTATTTCGAGATGCTTACTTATATACGTATTTATTCGAATCGCGTGCAAGAGACACGATGCTCCTTCACACCTTCTGTCAGTGTTTTCGTGCTGCATACAAATGATATAAATTCTATATGAATGTTATTTTCTCTGAATGTTTTTTTTTTTTATAACATACGAGTGAAACACGACAACTGGAATTCAATGACGCGTAATAATTGTAGATAACTGATGATGTGCTGCTGTTATTATTTTATTTATTTATTTGTGTATTTTATTAAATATATTTGTAATTTTTACACAACAATTGCCTGTTGTAATCAGGGATAGATAATTTTCCAATATTGGCTCGTTATATATTGTCCAAGAAGATAACCAAAAATTCTGTAAGTAATGGAGTTTCACGATATGTATAAGTACTTTAAGGGTAGTTTAAACCAGAACGTTGCAAATGCGGGCACCTGGGTTAAGTACACAAACACGTACAATATAAACTCATAAAATACTTTTTCTACAAACTATCGTAAATTTTATTTACAAAAAAATAAAACAAAAATTGTTTTTCTTTTTTTATTTCTCTCTTTTTTAAGAGACAAATTTTTTTACGTAAAGAAGTAATAATATTATGTGAAAATTTCAAATAAATGTGTTGGATAAATAAAAATATGCTCAATTAATTTTTCTGCTAATGAATGAAAACAAGAAATATAAAATTCATGCGTTATAGATGAAAAGTAAACATCTAGTTTTTTTTTTTACTTTCATATATATGACAAACTGAGTTATTTTTAAATTATTACCAGTTATAATTATTCGTTTCATATATGAAACCACTAATTAATTAAAGTTGAAACTTTTAAATATCTATCGCTTTGAAAAATTTGTTTGCATTTATAAATACACTTGTTATATAATCTTTGAAACTTTTTTTATTAAAATAAATTATAATAATTTTAGTTTCTTTATCAGTGCATTTGTTTTTTATTAGTGTGTAAATTTACAAAAAAAAAAAAAAAAAAATACTGATAATAAAATATACGAGTTTGTAATGACTTTGAATGAGTCCCAAACGTTTGACGTAAACTTGTAAAATCAAGGTGTATCGTGAATTTTGTAAGGAAACGGTTATTAAAACTTTTCATTCATCTCTGGCATCACTGATTCATAAGTCCTAAAAGTTTTATTATTTTCAAGAGGAAAAGCAATTGGCGGCAAAAAAAATATCCTATTAAACTACGTTAAAGTTCACGCAAAAGACTATATATTATTTTAGATGAGCAACGTAACAATCACATAGAACAGAAAAAAAAAATTAAAATTAAATTGAAAAATTAAAAAAAAAATAAAATATATAGAAAATTCTAATTAGATATACAACTTACAAGTTTTTAGCAAACTTTGTAATACTTTTTTTTATTATTATTTTATTTTATTGAACAAGATATAAATTTATATCTGACTTTTTATTAAAAAAATATTGCAAAAGCAGCTTTATCCATGCTTACAAATTAAAAAAAAAAAAAAAAGTATATTCTAAAAGAAATGAGAAAAAAAAAAAAAAAATTAGTGTTTTAAAAACTATAATCGATTTTTCAGCATGAAATCTAAAGTATAAGTAATTTTTATTTTATTTTTTTTTTTTTCCATCAAAGTTTTTAAGAGTCAAGTTTTTCAGTGCACTTAATTATTGTAATGACTTGCACTTTTGAGGTAATAAGTTGTTTGAGTATTCAACGAGTAGAGAAAAAGGAAAAAAAAAAAAAAAGTTAAAAAAATTGAAATTTGAAGAATATTTGTAATAAAAAAAATTCATTTAAAAATTATTTATCTAATGAAACCTTGAAAAATAATGTTCATAGTATTATTTTTTTCTTTTTTTATGTCAATAATAAATAACAGTGATTTATCTGAATTAAAAAAAAAAAAAAAAGCTCTATATCAGCGTGTTTCAATATTTTTCGGCTCAGCGGATTGTGTGTGTGTTTGTACAGTTGAATATAAATATGTCGATAATCCGAATGGATATGATAGGGAAAAGTCACGCGTTGACATTTGTTGTAGTGGTTAAATGGGTCATAGACCACAGAGAGAACATATAAAACCGAGGTTACATACGAATCATTGTTATTCAACACCATCAAGAAAGTCATTTGCCAAAATTGCAATTTCTCGCTGACGTGAAATCAGCTTTTCGTCTACTTTTTATAAAGTTTTTTTAAATTTTTTTCATTTTAACTACTCTTGCACTTGTTGTGACCCAAGGTAGAATAATGATGCACACTAGACTCAATATATTGTCGCCTCTGTTCGTCAAGTTAATTACTATTTTATTATTATTTTTATTATAATTAATATTTACGAAATATTTTTTTTTGTTTTAATTGTGTTCTCTTCAACATACATCTTTTTTCTTTGGTCTTGTAATAAAAAAAAAAAATAATTGTTCTTTTGTTATCTCATATTATTACGGCTTTTTTCACTTACCTTATAATTTTTTTATTCTTCTTTTTCTAGGAGTACGATGCTTACGAAATGTGACACTGGATGTAGTACCAGAGTTGGTTGAACGTGGTCAGCAAGCTACTCTACGATGTCACTATATACTTGATGCCAATGAACTTATATATTCTTTGAAGTGGTATCGTGGTACACGTGAATTCTATCGATATTCACCAAGTGAACATCCTGCAACTAAAAAATTTAACATAACAGGAATTAATGTTGATGTAAGTTGACATCAATTTAAAATACATAATTTAAAAAAAATAAATAGTAATGCTCTTAATTTTAAACAATTAATTATACAAATTTATCACAAATTATATTTATCAATGAATATTCATATAAATAATTTACAAATGCAACTGAAAATATATATAAAAGATAAATAAATAAATAAATATTTCAAATTAAATTACAGTTAAATTTTCCAAATTTTCAATATATACAAAATCAAGATAAATGTTGAATTAATATTTTTTTTTATCCAGAATTTGTATTGTACACGTAGTGGCAGTGCTATATCCAAATGAAATTGTTATTTGTTATACAATTTGTAAACGTTATATTCTCTATGGATTATTTTCTATCAGTTTGAAATGTCACTATTCATAAATGCTTCAACAAATATAGATACTTGTTTTACTGTTACCCAAACTGATATATACAGATAAAATAAAGCATAAATAGTTTTTAAATATACAACAGATTTAATACAAATAAAAAAAATTAAATAAATACAACAAACATCAATCAATTGAAATGATTAATTATTTATTTGTTTACAGGACAAAAATTCAAATCAAAGTCAAGTGACAATAACAAATGTTGATTTTGGATTGAGTGGAAATTTTTCATGTGAAGTCACTGTTGATGAGCCAACATTTTCAACAGAACAAGCCATCAAGAAAATTACAATTGTTTGTAAGTTAATGTTATTATATTTTTTTGCTTTTAAGATTAAAGTTTTGATTTTAAGGTATCTTAACATACATCACATCACGAAATTATAATTTTAATGTGCTGTTACATGTTGGCTAATTATGGTATATGTATATATATTAAGGCCAACTTTGAAAGTTGTTTATATGAGGAAAGCATACAACAACAAAACTGATGAAGATTACATTACTGAACCGTTAATTAAGTATTGGTATATACAGTGTTGCATCACTGTCAGATTACATACCTTTATTCTAGATAGATAAATGTCGAAATGGACAGAAAGAAGGATGATAATAGATAATAGATGAGACAGAAAACAAGACTGTATAAGAGCTTTTCAAAGGATCACGAAAGCCATTGAGTTTTTTTATTTTATGCAACACCACAACATTGGGTGGCAACCACATTAACCACAGGGGGATGAATTCACATCTAGGACAATCTTGTATCATTTTTTTTTTCCTTTTTTTTCAACATCCAATAGACACGCTGTATGAATTCACCATGATTGAATTTTAAAACAAAAAAAATCATAGAAATACATAAAGTATCAAGTGATGGATAAAATATAAAATAACAGAAAAAAAAATAAATAAATATCATTAAATAAAAATAATTTTAACTTGAGTAAATTGAGCAAATTTATTTTTCATGTAACACTTGCATTGGGCATAGTAATACATGTAAAATAAAGTTTTAAAAACGTAATCACCAACTGAAATTCAGTTTGATTGATCAACTATACTGTCAAGTAAATTTCAAGTTTATTTATTCAAACTATGAATTGGCAAAATACACACTCTCTTGATTATTTGAAAAAAAAAAATTTACGAAAATTAAAAAATATTTAGTTTTAATTATTTTTCATACATCACTTGATCCTCAATATTCAATTCAATGATATTCCAAAACTAACTAAAATGAAACTCTAATTCTGAACTAAATCAAAGTTACGTGAAGCATATAACATATTGAATTCATCAGTTGTGGTACATGAGCGGAAATATCTAGTGGACGTTCAGATGGTGTAATCATACTGGGATTCTCCAACATACTGTTCAAATAACGAATTTAATTCACCGCAAAACATAAAATTACTTGTTCATACATATACATACATACATGACGATGAGCTCATCTCTTTTAGAATACAATTTAAAAACGAAAAAAAAAAAAAATTTAAATTAACTTATTTTTTATAGAATTGAAAACGTGCAGAAAAAGGGGATGAAGCGTAGAATGAAAAAATAAAAAAAAAATTATAATGTAACATGAAGGATAAGAGATAAATTAAGAGAAAAAAAATAGAATATTTTGATATCAATACAAGTGCCAGAGCACGAAAAAAGCATAACTGCTGGCTCGTTTCACATCCAATTCTAGGCCAAAATCCAAAAACCTGCACACGCGGCTCTACGCCTCAACTTGGCCGTGTCGAAAATTGGATAAGTTCCTAGCGCGTACCAAAGTCTTGAAGATAAATAAATATATATATTCAATGCTAACATAATATCTGTATTGCTGCAAAGGAATATCAAATTTAAATAATGATAATAATAATAAACAAAAGAGAAAAAAAATTATAAAACATAGAAGAAACAAGAAGTATCTTAATGAAAAAATTATGTTCTCAGTTTGTGTTTACCAATAATGAAAATAATAATAAAATTAGAATAAAATTATTGTTTTTCAGCACTGCCATCATCGAGGCCCGTTCTCGCATCTGAACGAAGCCGTTACGAGTCTGGAGACATACTCAAAGCAAATTGTAGTGTGCCACCTTCTAAGCCCCCAGTTGAATTCTCTTTTACGCTCAACAACTTTCCGGTAAGCATCAATTTTTTTTTTCTTTTTTTTTCTTTCGTCACTTAACTTTGTGACTGAATTTTTTCTTTTTATTATACATACAATAGACACAAAAAAAAAAAAATAAAAATAAACAAATTATTCTCGGAGAAAAAAAAAAAAAAAAACAAATAACAAAGTATTTGCAAGTATAATAGTATTTAATTCACGTCAGAAACAAAGAATTAGTTGTTTGATGTTGATTTTTTTTTTTTATTTGTTTTTCTTTTTTTTTTGTGAACTGTTCGGTGATGAGAAATGTTTAGATTGCTCTTGCCATCATTTGCGAGTTGAATGATAAGCGAAATAATAATGGAAAAAAAAAAGAATTAGACATCAAACTCAGATCTAATAAACGTCCTGACCAAAAGTTTGAAAAATGTTTTTTTTTTTTTTTTTTTTTCGCCAAGCTTTTATCCAAGCAATTTGAGCTTTTACGGATACTTTTTCCTTTGACTCAACTGTGTGCAGCCTAACCACCCCTATTCTTACTACCCCCTTTTTTCCTCCCTTGCTTCATCTCATCGCGGACTGTTCCGCACGACCGTCATCATGAGAGAAAATTACTTTCCTTCGTGATCCGAGTTTATATTTTTGTATTTTCTTTAACTGCCTATATCCACGCAATCCCACTAGTACCACCTGCTGTCATAATATATATTATATCTATATACGGGTGTGTAAAACTAGATTAAAAAAGAATACCACTTTTTTATTAAAAAAAAAAAAAAAAAAATGAATCAATCAATAAAAAGCCGAAAAAAAAATAAATTGGAAACATTTTATTTATAAAAAAAAATTAAGCAAAGTAAAAAAAAAAAAAATGTTATATAAAATCTAAATCAAAATGAGATCTAAATTGATTTTACAAAATGCAATATTGACTCAACTAATTCCTAGACACATATTTGACGTCACTGCGGAAATTAAGTCCAGTTGATTTTCCACAGTATTTGTTCAATTTTATGAAATATTATTATTTAACCTCAAAAATTTTTTTCAATACAAATACACTGATAAAATATTAAAGTATTGATTAAGTTTATAAATATAATCATAATAATAATATTAATCAATTAAATTTTATAATAGAAATTTAAAAAGTATATATTAAAAAATGAATAAAATTTATTAAATAATTGAGTGTTTTAATAACAAATCATTTATGAGACATTGATGAATTTTGTAAGCTCAGTCTTTTGACCCTTTGCCGTTCTTTAACGACCATTTAGTCTATTTATTGCTCGGGTAATCAGCTCTACGAAGCAGTGTCCATTAGTCGCATCCCCTTTTGCACAACCTAGTCAGACAAGTAGCCATACAAATGCGATAAACAAGTAACCTCTGACCAAGTAAACGAGCTAACAAATTCATGTTATCTTTTTATTATTTCTATTTCATATTATACAAATGTATACATATTTTTTTTTTATTCACATTTATATTTTTTCTTTTCTATATAGACACAACTGTCAACATAAAATTGCTTGGATTATGTCAATTACACACATGTTTGTTTTTTTATAGTATATTGATAGTCAAATAACACATAAGCCATAAACATACATAAAATAAAAATGATTACAACATCCCAGTCCTAATCGACGTAAATATATTTTGACCCTAACAAAAACATTTACCCCTCGAATGAGTCATATTGGTTATGGTACTTGCAAACTATGCCCTTTTTTTTTTTTTTATTCTTTAGCTGTGAACAAATATATTTGTTCATGGCTAAAGAGAGAAAAACACCGACAACATATATTCGTGATAAATTTGATGGGATGGTAACGATTGTGTAGGGAACCAAACACATGAGTCTTATTCCCGTCACCTTGAGCTCAACACAAGACTAACACTGCTTTTATTTGCTCAGAATGTTTTTTTTTTTCGCTTTTATTTCTTTTTTTATTATGATTATTTGTGTGCTTTATTATTATTATTATTTTTATATCATTTTTTATTTGGGTTTAGGATGTATTTTTTCAGTTCATTTTATTTAATTTTCCCAAGACTTGACGATGTCATGTTACTCCAAAAGATACACGTATTTTCTTGGAGATTATACGTTTTGTAGATGTATGAGTTTATGAACGATACGATTCTTCTTGGTGATGGTTCACCAAGTAAGTCTTATGGTCTTGATAGACTGTAAAACAACAACTGGGATGGCTCTTGGGTGCAAGCTTACAGTTTCCTATTCTGGATTTATTCCCTGAAGTATGATGTCGTTTTTTTTTTTTTTTTTCTATTTCAATTTATTTTTATCTATTTGTGTTATTTTTTTTTTTTATAACTCTTAAAAAATTCAATTACTATTCTACTATACTAATTTGATTAAAAATATTTACTTTTATATAAATGAATAACATATGAATATATATTTACATAAGAAAAATAAAAATATTCATCAAGTTTTTGTACGTGATGGAAAAATAGTAACACAGATCAAGTGTCAAATAATTTTTATTTTAATGGCCTTGGCTTTTAGGGATCTTGTTAATGCAATAACAAAATAAAAGTTATAGCATGTTTTAAAATAAATACAAAAATAAAAATAAATAAAAAATTAATGTTTATAGCATGTTATGAAAACATGGAAGACACTGAATTTTAAGTGAAAAATATATAAGTTTGTATATTTATTTTATCAAAACATGAATTAAAAATAATTAAATATTTGATAGCTTAATGTGGGAAGGAGGGGAAGACTTACAGAAGCTTTGTAAATAATTGGCTGAGATATTTTTTTTTATTTTTAAAAGTATATCAAATAACCAGGACTGTATTGTCGTCGACTAAACAATTGAATCTAAAGTAACATTGAAATATGAAAACATAAGTGTAAAAATAAACTTAAAAAAAAAATATATATATATGTAAAAGTAAAGAGAATAATTTGATACATTCATCAAGACTAGATGAGAGAAGAATAAATTCACTGAACATTGGCGTACACACGTAGAAGACATTGTCGTTTGCTTTCACTTGGAAACTCTAGATGAACCTTCTCGCATAACACCAATCTCTCAACACCATCACACAGTACTATCATACATATAAACAGTATCCACATTTAAACCACCACTATATATACAGTAGCATAATTAAATTCGTAGACACAACATAATGAAAGCTTACACCCAACTTTGTAGTGTATATCCTGTAACGAATTAGCATGGTCGACAAGCAAGTATTCAACTGTGTGTTCGTACTCAAAGAGAGATACTATGATACAATGTGCTTGGTCATTGTGTTGAGTTGAGAAATTGAATGCATTGTTTACTTCAAGTAAGTAAATATTCAACGCAGGATCTTATAACAAACAATTTCAAGATGTCTCAAGAAAACTAACTTTATTTCACCTGATATCCAACAGAAAAAATGTTTTTATTTATTTTTTTTCATTTTAATTTAATTTTTTCATTTATTTATTTGCCTGACTTTTGATCTTTATTAAAAGCATCATTTAATGAAAATAAATTTTACTCATTTCCATGATATGAAATAAATAACAGCGCATATACACCTTTGATCACTGTAATTACGATTATATCAAATTCACTATATACATATATTTATTCATTCGTAGATTCTCTCTCGTGGCTTATTGCCACCACATAGATCCATTCATTGCGACATTTTGCCATTTAACATCCATGAGAAATGAAAGACATTCAATATAGATATACGTTATCGTAATTTATTTCTAGCTGGTGGATTTGTTTGCCAGTTTTTTTTATTTATATATTTTTTCTTCTATTTTTTGAAATGTTTTTTTTTTTTTTTTCTATTATAAAACTAAAAGTAAAAACATTAACCAATAGATTTTCATTAATGGCAAACAGCCCCTGCGGAATTAACCTCAAATGAAACAGCATGTAATTGCCATTTGAACTAGAGCATATCCAACAATGTTCGGGTTTCATGAATAGTATGTGCTGGCTGAGGATCATGATACTATTCTGCCAAAGCCCCACACAGAGAAATCAAGAGTGGGGTAACTCAGTTGCCAGTAACTAGCTATTATCATTTACACGTATATGAAGCCTTGGTTATATTGAACCATACAAGGGTATATTGGTTATATATATCATACAATCAGCTCACCCTAATTGTGGTCAAGTTTCATTTGAGATGAATTTGATCATCGATTTCAAACAGCAACAAAATTGTAAGAGAGATAATTTTGGGAAAGAGGGCGGCTGCTGAGGTTCCATAAAATATATTATATATATACATTTTACAACATCGTATTCATGAACCACATCACGTTTTGGGTAAATCGTGGTTCTCGTTTATTAGCTGTAACGTTAGTATAAATAGATGTTGAGACAAGATGGATGCAACAGAGTAACAACAGTAACAGCAGGAAACCGCGAAATGGGTGCTAAGCATAGTTGAAGTTGAGTGATCCTGGCAACTCTGATGCTTTTCGTTGTTGAGGATATGGTTTGGTCCTTCATCCAAGAACTTTGTTAACCCAAACTAGTATTCCATTATAGACACTATGACAAAACTTACTTATCAAGACAAAGTTCGATATATATAGACAAGGTTTGATCGAATAATGGAAGCTAGATGCAGATGAATCTATTGTTTTCACGTGAAGAAACCATTGGTGGCAAATTCTATATATATAATCATTTTCTATTTTACAATTTCAATTGGTTTTACTCTCCTATCAACAAAACTAAATAGCATTTTACTATAGATATATAAGTCAAGTTCATTTTCAAATGACAAATGAGAAAGGCTATCTCATTTCAAATTCATCAACGGTTTTCACTGTTTCATTTGATCTTATCGATAACCCAATTTCCATTTTCATTTACTATTTTATTTCAAGAGTACTTTAAAACTCTGAGTTAATAATTAATTATATTATATCTTTTGAAATTAAAATTTTCTGTAAATTGTATATGTGTATATTTTCACATTATAAATCTTTATATTAAAAGTTAAATAGTTAAAATTTACTCAAGAGCTTTTAAGCTAGACCTAGCATTATTTACATCTTTTATGTTTAGCAAACGCATTTACCCTTTGCTAATATTTGAGGTAAATTTTATGTTATATTTCACCTCATCTAACTCGGCCTGCTTTTAAATGTTATGTAGTATTTCAATGTATTTTCATCGTCACAGACGCTTATAATACTCTGTTGTCTACTATACCTTTTTGGTTCGGGGTTTTTGGTTTAACTCATGTATACAAACGAAAAAGCTACATTACCGAATAGTCGGATATCGTGTGTATATATATATACTTACAAATGAAGTTTAATTTGTAGAAATTTTAGCGTGTTTCTACTTTCAAATAAAATTTTATTTAACTTTTATATAAAACTCTGTTTTCCAACTAGTTTGACAAATAATGCATTGCTGAGTTTATTGGTAAGTAAAATTTATTGTCTCTGTAATTGGGCGGTTTAGTGGAAAATATTTTAGTTGGTGAACACAAGAGAAATTGCTGAATAAATTGGTTCAATTTATAAATAATAATATTTCATTATTGAAAATATTGAAATATGTGAAATGATATCATAGACATTTTTTAAACAAAGTACAAATACATTAATAATGAAACAAAATATCAAAGTGACATCAAAAACTCTATTGAATTCAAAATTAATTATTCACTATATCAAGGGAGCAGGGTTTTTTTTTAAAAAAATCAATTGATATTTTGATTTAATTTAAATATCAATGGACAAAAAATAAATATTTTCAAGCGTTAAAAAATAGAAAAAATAAAATATCAAAATGTTGAAAAAAAAAAAATAGAAACAATATGAATAAGTCAGATATTTATATCAAACAATTTTGATCACAGAGAACGATTGAGATTGAATATGGCAAGAGACTTGTTTGAAGATTTTGATGGATTCAGTGCAAAGATCGCTTTGTTATAGAAACACTATTTGCAAACACTGAAAGGTATTATTGCATGATAAAGTATGAAAAAGACAGACAATAGACAAAGCTGAAGGAAATGAGAACAACGAGTTTCCTATATTTTAAGAAGGCAAAGAAGATTTTGAAAATCCTTAAAGCACGTGAGGATTTGACTTATAAATTTCACTGAGTATATAGTGTTAAGAAAATACGATAGGGCCAAATGGAATATCGTTTATGTGTTCTATCTTCATCAAATGGCTTTGTTCTCTATCAGATTTATTTATATATTATATATATACAGATATAAACCAAAGATGCGTTTTACTAGTCTCGTTCGGTGTACCACGTAAATGCTATTATTTCTATAGCAACAGTCAGGGCAAGATGCAAGAAGTTTATGGGTTATATTGAGGGGTAAAAAGATTGCTCCAACCAACCCTAAACGTTTTCACCATTATCATCAGATCGTTACAATATTGTTTGCCATCCAGATACAAAACAATCTGGCTGACAATGTACAGTCAACTTTTTACCTTACAATTTAATATGGAAAAATGCTTTTTAAAATTTTACAAATAAATGCAAAATTTATTATTGCACACGTATAACTCTATAACAAAAAAAAAAAAAAAAAAATTCACTTTTCATAAAATGTTTTGGCAAAATGAAATTTTTTGCAAGTCAAATTTTTTCTTCACTTCATGTAAATAGAATAAAAATATTCACCTTTTATATCTATATTTTTATATAAATAACCATAAACAACTAAAATCACAGTATTTTTGAAAATGAAATACTTTTTATTTTTTCACGTCAATCTTTTATTCATTTCATCGTATTTTCTTTAATTTTATTTTTCATACTACTGTAAGTATGTAAATAATAAGATAATTTACATTTTGTAATGTTTCAGTGATTTTGAGTTGAAAAAAAAATAGTTAAAATAATATTTTAAATTATCTTGAGATATTTGAAACTATATTTTCAAAAAAAAATGTATACTGTAGAATATTTATTATCGAACAAAAGTGAGATGACACTGAGTATGCAAAATGGTATGACTGTTCATACATAGATTCAAAACATTGTGGGAAGATCGATGCGATGCAATGCTTCTGCAGCAAATATTTCTACGTTTCGACGCGTGAATTGAACGTCAACCAACCCTCCTCACCCACTTTCCTCTCTGATATCTAGTGCATTCCAGCAATGAAACCAGTTTCTAGTTTGCCATTTACCAAACGTTCCGGGCTTCTAAACATTCTCCTGACAGTCATGATTACGAATTGCATAACTGAATGTGGCCTTTACGTCTATTGTAAATCGGAGCGTCAGTTTGTCATGTCAATATTTAACCGGTGAACGTATAGATGTATAAAATTTTTCTCTCATTTTATTTTATCAGTGACTAACCAACAAAATACATTGTGAATACATTTAAAATTTTATATTTCGACTATTGAATTAGTTGAAATGATTTATTTCAAAAAAGTTTAGCAATAAAAATTTTTGCTGATATATTTTATTTTTTATTTTTTAAATATAGATATATTTAATCTGTATATTAGGTAAATTTATTCATGTAGAATGATGCTTGTAAAACTCAATCGTTGCGGAATATTCTGTCGGTCGTTGAGGATTCAAGCATCCGCAATCAGTCGGCCGTCTGTCTCAACGAGAGCTTGAACTTGCCAGTCCGATCGAGTTCATAAAGTTTAATCGTAGCTATTACACTGTAACCGGATACGCGCAAAAACCAACTTTATATATATACTAGATAGACTAGAGACAAGTAATCTACAAAACTCTATCGTACAAGCTCAAATCCAACGCTTATCCACACATTGGCCAACAGAAGAAGCAATATATGTATACATATAGAGATAGCAAAATTGAAATTTACAACCTCATAGTCACTTGGTTTTCCATGACACTATTTGCTTTTGCTCTACAAACTAACTATATTTTTTTAAATGTACATTTCATTTTCCTGCATTTGATTCTTCTCTTTTTTCTCTCATTCTCTGCCATGCATCACCGCAAGTACAAATTAACACAAATATTATATCAAAATTTTCGAGAGCACCACTCGTATATATGTTGAGTGATACTCAATGGTTTTTGAGTGCACTAAATATTATAAGTACTGAAATAAAATTTTTATTTAAATTACTTTTTTATCAATTTTAAAGTAAATTATTATTTTATAAATTGAAAACTTTTTTCTATGTTTTTTTTTTAATTAAATTCAACTGTATATAGTTATATACTTTTGGAAAATGAAAAATCTATTTATAAATATATTTGTGAAATATAAAAATAAAAAAAAATGTATATGGATGAGATCTCAAGATAACAATTAAGAATAAATAAAGGTCATTGTTTATTGGACACCACTAATCCACGTGAAAGATAGATGGTGTAGATAAAAGCAATATAATAAAAAAAACTTTTTTTTTTTTATCTTTAGAAAAATACTTTCAGTATATTTTTTTTTTCTTTCTTTATTGGAGAGTGTAACAAATTTCTACTTGGCTCGTTCGCACCTGAAATATATTTTCTAGTGAAAATGTTGAGTAGCAATCTCAGAAAAAGTGGATATCTTGATGCGCATAAATCTAGACCGATTTTAAGACTGAAAAAGCCGTAGGTACGTCGATGAAACATCTACTTTTTTTTTATTTTTTTCCTATATTATTTATTATTACTATTTTTATTATAACTTTTATTATATTTTATTTTTTTTTTTACAGTCTGTTATCGACTGCACTTTCTACACTGTGAATCAGAAGCTTTGTCGATAATTGGCCATTCATGAGCAAGCTTTTTACTTTGGAATTGAAAACGCTCATTCGTAAATGCTCATAAAAAAAAAAAAAAAGTAGTATCGCCAGTAAAATCCATCAAAATTTTTTTTTTTCTTTTATTTTGTTTTTACCATGAACGTAAGCTTTATAACCAAAGATCGGGTTTTTTTTTTTTTTCGTTATTTTTTTAATCGATGACCATAAAAATTTCAGTAAAAAAATTGCGATATGAATCCAGAATCGACAAAGATGACGATCACCATATACATTTTTTTTTTTTTTCTTTAAATGGCAAAAGTTTTAAGGCAGATATAAAGAAGTGAATATAAAATGAGCTGATATCAATATCAAATGTTTGTATCTTTATGTATTGAGTCAGTCAATGATATGAGATTGTGAAATTTTTAAATCATAGAAGATAGGTTTTTCCAGGCTTCAATATTTACCAATTTCAGCTGGTTATTACATTTCATTTATTTATTTATTTAGTTTATTTTTTTTGTTATCCCCATTTATTTTTTTATATTCTTTCTTACTCTCTGAGGCATTGCCAAACAATAAAAGTAAGTATATATACGCAGAATCGAGGTGGAATCTAAATTGAATATTCTGTTGGTTGTATTGTATATATATGAGAATACGGGAATATTTTTAGTATGTTATAGTCGTAGTTATATGCCCCTTGAAGCTCGTAAACACACACATGCTATGGTGATACTGAAGTGGCATTGCCATCGGTGGTTATTACGGACATTCAACCTGTTTCGAATGACCAACCTCGCGCCTCATATTCATGACATGATTTATTGAGTCAGCATTGTGATACTGCACTTTCGGGTTCACGCATTTACAAAAGTACATGCATATATGTATACACACTAATATTGCAATTCACGTTATTGTAAATTCTACGATATATATAGTCAACTCAAGGCCAAAAACATCATTTTCAAGTACCATCTATTTCGAATGATAAATTATCATGTGTTATCAATTATCATAATTAATTAAACAAAATCATATATATTCATAAAAACATTCTAAATTTTAATCCAAACTATAATTATATATGTCAAAGTATTTCAACATTTAAATTACTGCTTTTATAATTGTGGCAAGTGCTCACTAAAATATATGTATCTCAATTTACCTAGTTTTATTTTTTTGTTTTATTGTATATAATTCTCATCTATGTAAACGTTATCTCATATAATCAAAAAAAAAAAAAAAAAATTAAAACAAATAAGAATAGAAAAAGCAAGCTCAAAAACCACTCAAATATACCACACTAAAAAGTGAGAGAAATGCAATCTCAACGTGAGTAGAAATTCAAGTGATGAAAACGAAAAAACAAAGAACAAAAAAAAAAAAAAAAGAAATGACAGAATAATAAAACAAATGAAAAAAAGGATAACAGAGTGTAGAGCAATGCAAAACTCGAAGAGTATTTGGGGAATGAGTACAACGAAGAAGAGTGAGAAATAAAAATAAAAAAAAAAAAAAAACAAAAACAAAGACCAGAATACGCGAGTGTTACAAGCTGAATGAGCCTCAACGGTAAAAAGCATTGAAATTCGTCTACTCGTTTTCCCATTTTAAATTTGCATGTATACGAAGTTTCAAGGTTTCAAGTGGATGCGCTTGCAGCAGTAAAAGGTGGATTGGCCAACCACTCCCTCAAGTCCTCTAAAATGAGTTCACCCTTTAAACTCAATGCAACTTGGCACAACTAAGATAACTATTCAAGTATGTACTATCAAACTCCAATGATACAGAGACTAAAAGGCGTGATGTTTCTCCAAGTTTTAACCACCAAAACTGGACTCTCAATATTACAACTACATACAATTGCACTTGGTCAAAGATTTTATTTATATATATCATTAAAGATTAAGTATCATAAATAAACAATATAATAAATCTTTTTATATTTTTTTTTTTTTCCTTATAAAAACATACGTATGTATTACGAGTCATCATTTTTCACTGGCTTTGAAAAAATAAAAAATTTCCTTTGAAATAATAATAAAAAAATTTAAACATGAAAAAAAATATAAAAAAAAATAAAATAAAAAATAAAATAAGCAGAAGAGAAATTTCCGTCGTTTGGCAAAATTCACGAGACCCGGAAGAGCATAAATTTGTGGTAGAAAACGACATTGTGGGACACTCTTCTTTGCAAAAAACTGAAATGTGTATATGTGTATTGTAGAATTGGAATGAGAGAGTGCAAAGGACATATATTGTCTGGATGTATATTCTCTGTAGTGAAGCTTGGAATAATATATATTCAAGCTTTTATAAATATATATATATACAATTCTTTGTGGTGTGAAGCATACAACACTAGCCTAGAATATACTCAAGGTTCAAGTGCATTTCAGTGAATATACACCATTGAGTGCAAGGATTCCAGTTACAGACACCCAAGTTTGTATAATTATACACGTTTCATCGAATACAAACCATTGAACGTATAATATATATACCCAAGTACTCATTGGATCAAAAGACCTTGAAGTATTTGATGTTGTCTCACATTTATTTTCATAGTGCACCAATATACCCAGTTTTACTATATTTTTGTTTTTTTTTTTATTTTGTAATAGAAGGACAGTTTAGAAAGTGGTATTATTCAGAATAATTTAACTAGGATCTTTGTTTGTCTTTGGTGCAAGTTTACTGGGAATTAAATTTTATCCAGGTGAATACTACTACTGAATGTAAAAGCATGTTTTTACAGTTTTGAATAAAACACATAATAAGGGTCAGTCATAACACTTTGACAGACGTATTCCATTCAGAATCACTCAAAGACAAGACTATTATGGCACATCCGCTTAGCTATCATGTCTCATTAAATACACACATGCATGTACATACACACAAACTAACCACAATCAAGATTATACTTTGCTCTATGTATAACCATTGGTCAATGATTAAAATGAATGGAGAATTTATAACTGCGGGGTGAATAATTTCACTATTTTTTTTTGCCCCTTTTTTATCTTGGCTTTATACCGAGGATCGATAAAATCATTGCATTAAACATAAGACTTTATATTGTGCCTTGTGTATTTTAAGCTCATCATTTTTGTACAATATCGCAAGGGAAATAAAATAAAGATAAAAAAGAAAAAAAATATAGATATATATTTTTTTCTCATCATTTTTTTTTTATACAATTTTTTTTAAGCGATCGTTACATATTTTTTTCCGCCGACTAGTTTGTATGCATACTTATATATATATACACAATCACACATTGTATAAGTGAGATGATTACGCAAGCGAAATTTAAATTCAGAAAAAATAAGGGTAGTATGCTATGTATTTACAGAACAAAAAAAATTACGCGTCAGAGACAGAAAGAAAGGGAGAAAAGGAAAAAAAATTACGATAAAAAACTAAATGTAGCTCTTTAATTTTTTAATTAATTCTGTTGACTTCTCGTTCTTTTATATTTCTCTATAATTAAAAAAAGAAAAAATTAAAAAACGTCTATTTACTTTGTAATAGTGATAATTAGCAAAAAAAAAAAAATATATAAAATTAAAAAAGAAATATATTTTTTCTTCTTTCAGGTTGGCCAGACAAATGCAAGACAGGAAAAAATAAAATCAGATTACTATGTGGGCAGTAGTAATTCAGCATACATGGATGATTATGAATTGCAGTTGGGTGAACTGAGTATTGAACTAAAACAATCTCATTTTCAAAATGGCCAGTTGAATTTACGATGTATTGCACAAATACCAGGAATATATCGGAATGTCAGTGATACAAGTTATCTTGGAACAGGCCTCAGAGAACCAGTGCCAGAAAGAGGTAAAGTAAATGAAAATAAATTATTATTTTTTTATTTTTTTTTTTAATAAATGAAAATATAAATTTTATGATTTAAAAAAAAAAAAAAACAATTACAATGAAAATTTGATAATAACAAGATAGATGTCTGCATGTTACAAGTAAAATTGTCATGTTAAAATGGAGATTGCTTGAACAGTCTTAAGAAAGTGTTTTGGACGATGCCCACGGGCGACAGGAAAATACAGACAACCTGCCAAATTTAGAGTCTTGTTTCAAACTTGGCTGTGATGCTAGAAAACAAAGACGTATACTGGTAAAGACGTCAAGCTTTTGAATATAAAGAGAGATAGATAAAGAGACTAGAGAAGAAAAGGGAGAAAAAGGTTTTGGTAGTTATCACAAAATTGGGATGAGGGTGAATGAGTTTGGAGACTGACTCAATGTTACGAAACTTTGCCACCTCGTAAACCACTTGCATAGATAGTTGTATATATATATGTATATATCATTTGGATAACGTAAGGTGTATTCCCTTACCAAGCTGGCTTCGTGAATTACCTAAATCCCGAATCACTAATCCTCTTTCTCTCCCATAGGTATACTAAAGTATTGAATAATCTCAAACTTTGTTATTTTACACTCAAACTTATGTTGATTATGAAATATACAAATTTAATAAAAAAAAAATTGATAAAATATTCAAAAAAAAAAGGGGGGGGAAAAAATACTGTTAACAAATTCAATTTTATAATATATCTAAAGGTTTTATTTTTTTTTTTCAATTTAAAAAAGAAAAAAAAAATTATTAAATGTAAATATATATTATATATATATATGAATAGAGCTGTTGTGTTTTTGTTAAATATATTCATCAAATCCATAATATTTCCATTAAGACCCAGACTGGGATTATATTCTCCCTTTTCTGTACTCTCGCGCATACAATATTTTACACACATATATATACGTATATTTTTCAAAGCATACATATCATCCCCAAGCTACATGCTCCCTTGTGAATTGAAAATTTTGCGCGACGCGAAGACTTTATATTCCATGTGTACGAGAAAATTTCACAATTTTCACTATACACAACCAAGGTTAAAATGCTCTTGATGTAAAGGTTCATATACACCTATGCAATACTATATATGTATAATGTATATGGAATCCAATGAGAAAGCTGAGAAAGCTTACTTTTGTAAAACCTTGTCTGTATTACGAGTTCTCGTTATCAAACCTTTGCATACCTGATTATTCAGGTCGCTTTAGTCTCATGTAAACTACACTTGGGCGTTCTTCTCAAAAAACTATGTACAGAATAAATTTATTCTTTACAACAAACTACCTTCAATATTACCTTTGGCAAACAAAAAAAAAAGAATTTCTCTCATCTTACATTATCTATCTCAACCATCAACTTAACAAACTAAAATCTATATATATATACAGTCATACGTTTATCGAAACTTCTTAGTTGGTTTGTAACAATGACAATCAACTATAGTTGGTCCTGTGTGATCTACTATCATCACCACTGGGACTATCATTATCTTTTTTTTTTTTTTCATAATATATGTCTGTATAGAACTATCAAGTTTTACTAAAGATCAATAATGATAATGGGAAAACTCCCAAAGGTGTAAAGTATATTATAGCAAGCATCTTACTAGGCTCAAGACTTGGACATTTCACATTTATACTTGAGGTCGATTCCTAATTTTAACATTAAATTGTTCAATTCCAATGGGAGCTCTTTCAGTTTCTTGCAATATTCCCAAATGTGTAATGTTAGCAATGTGCCAGTCTAATCATCTTGATATTTTAAATTGACACTTAAAAAAAAACAATTTACTTAGATAAAAATTGACTTGGAAAAATTGACATTAATGGTTAAACGATGGTACAGTAGCTCATACCTTTTTTGTATATCAATTTATGTATAAAAATATTATGTATATTTTATTTTTTTTTAACATACACCATCTGTTTGAACAGTTGGTTTTTCATGTTGCTTCGGCCAACATGTCCCCCAGGCGAGAAAATATTGAAGATCGTTTTTCACTACCTGATATATCACCCGATTCTCTGTACAGTTTTCTACTCTCTTTGTCCCTCATGACACGATCTAACTGTATTTTCAATATTTTTTTTTTTTTTTTCACTTTACTCTCTTTTTTTACCCACGAAATATTTAAATCTTCAACTTGACGTACGATCCGATCAACTCTTATCGAAAAATCAATGAAATACGATATTTTTATTTTTTTTTTTATTGTCTTCTGTCTTTGTCAATGTGTTTTATTCATTTTTTTTTTTCATTTCTTTGTGCTTTTACTATATTACAATTTTAACAGGATTTCATCAAGACTTTTTTTGTCTTCTTATACAAGATGTATGTCTCAAGTTTTATCATTTTTCAAGCATCGTCTTTTGTTTCTATCTGTTGCAGTTACGTTGGGAGGAAGAAGCTCTACCATCTACGGGAGTGTCTTAACAATTTTCTGTCTCTGTGCACTGCAAATGCTTTTAAGATAGTCATGGCACGTTTGAGTTCTCATGAAATAATATACAGCACAAAAGAAAAGTTGAAAACTAGTCAAAAATATAATTTACAAAAATGACATTGCAAATGAACTGTTAATTTTCAGTTTAATAAAATTGGCTGATTATCCTTAATGAGCAATGTGATTTTATTGTCAGCATTATTAAAAAAAAAAAATTTTTTTCAAAACAAAGCAAAAAAAATAAAAAACGGCATAATTAAAATAAAAATAAGTAATACAAAACTAACAAAAAAAAAAAAACGTTAATTTATGTAATTTTTTATATAAGTTTCATTGAAAATTAGATATAAGAATAAATTTTTTAGAAAATACAAATAAATATAAATAAAAGTATATATATTTTTGTTTCATTGCCTCTGTTAAATATTTAAAAATATAAATAACGATAAATAAAAAATACATACAAACACTTTCGTATCAATGGCAAAATCAATTGTATTTTTTTTTATTGTCAATTTGTTTAAATGACAACTACATATAATCAGTATGAAAATTTTAATGATTATAGAAAATCCATTTGTTTAAAATTTTTTTTATCAATACTTGACAATGCAATATGTCAAATTGCACTTTTTTTTTTTATTTAAAAAAGTTTACCTAAACAAAAATGTATTTATTCAAAAAAAAAAAAAAAATTGTTCATACTGCTGAATTAAATGCCATTATAAAATATTAAAAACAAATTAAAATAAAAAGTAAAATTTGAATTTTCAAAAATCAAAAAAAATTCTTAAAATTTGCGTTATGTTTTTGTCATTTATAAATTTTCACCAAAGTGTATTTCATCGTTATTATATACTGTACATAGAAACGTTTAATCTTGGTCATAATACGGCAATTTAAGGTTAATTAATAATAAGAATAAAAAAATAAATTTGAATTAAGTTTAAATGCAAGAAAAAAAATTATAATAAAATTACAAAAATAAAAAAACAAGTATAAAAAAATATCTTGTATGGACATTCCTGGGTGTTCCAGGCACTTTGTGTCTTTTGAAAAAAAAAACCATTAATTATACGTAGATATATTGTCCAGTAAATTCTGGCAAATGTATAAAAGCTCAGACGGGCCGTTGAGTGATAATACACCGTAATGTATGTGTGTGGGTGTGTGAGAGAGAGAGAGAAAAAAGAGCTTTTTTGAAGGAACAAAATTTACAAATAAAAAACAAAAACAAAAGTAATTAAAAAATCTAGACACAAGTGAAAAAAAAAAAAATACATAAAAAATAATCTAATTGAAATAAAAAGTTCATATGATATTAACGCTAATGGGAAATGTGCACACATACTTATAAATATACACGCATTCACATTAGGACAGTCTGTGCTAAAATGAGAAACACGCGTTGAAAATATCCGAGTAAAACAAACTCTTCTACCACCAGCTGTGCAGCAAATTTTTCAAACTTTGTTTTTCTTTCATTTTTCTTTTCTTTTTTTTGGTTTATTTTTTTTTTACCAAATTGAAACCACTCAACGCCCCATCCACGTTCTTATTGGAATATTTGCACGTATAAACCACGTTGTTTGAAAATACGGTAATGCTGCCAGAGTTTCAAAGTCCGGAAGAAGCAGCCACATACACACATATATATATTTATATACACTTACATAGACAAATACAACACTCAGGTGTACACCAAAGCGAGATTCAGTGAACATTTAAACTTTCTCGATGTGTCAGTTCCTTCAAACAACGCATATGTATATTTAAAAAAGTAAAAAAAAAAAAAAAAAGAAAAATACACTTACTAAGAAACTGCTACTTCTGTTATGTCAATATTTATTGTTGTGTATGAAAATAAAAATATCAAAATAAAAAATAATAAATCTGTAATAATTGAATTTTCATTATTTTGTGTTATTTATTATTTTTCATTGAGTGAGATATGCATATCATTAGACACATGATGAAGTAAGTTTAATGTAATTTTGGGTAAAGGGATATTTCCAAGTGAGATTGAGTATTAACTGACTAGAATATATATATACAAAGCTGGTTGACACTGTGTAACTATTTACTTTGGTTATAGAGTAGCTGGATAGTCCAAAGGACTCTATACTGAAAATACTTTAGCTATGGTAAATTGTAACACACATGGATAAACACATTTGTGTACTTATACATATACATGTAAAACTGATGGCCTGGAACTACATCTATTCACAAGACCTTCAAGCTGATAAATAAACTTTGTTTCCTGTGGCGTTTACCTGTCTACCACTATTTCATAGCAACCATCAAACAGTAACCATATTCATTGGTTGTTTCATAATAGTATACCGAATGTATTTCACTGTGATTATATGGCTTCTCAAAGTATATAGATACTACATTAATAAAACATAAAATTTATAACGTGTGTCATCATCAAGTGCTTCCCTTGTAAATTGACTCTTATTTGTTGAAAACTCTATTGGCTTTCTATTCAGTTTGTGATATGAAAGTAAACTAAACTTATTCCTTATTATTCTATTTCATATACACATTTTCTATTATAATGTATACTTGGAAAACCTCAAAATTTTTCAAGCGTTTAATTGCAATTAAAACAATATTTACTTTTGCATATGAACAATGATTCAAAATATATATATTACAACAGGAAAATTTATTGCGTATGTTTACTTGTTCAAGTTGTACAAATATACAAAAACTTGATGGTAAATATCAAACAAATATTATTTTCCTGTGAGATATTAAATGAGATGATTTGTAAATATCCAACATGTAGAAAAGAAAAATATATCATTTATGCGATATACAGAATTAAATTAGCTTTAAGAAAATATTTTAAAATATATATGAAAATTAAAAGTTAGTTTAAATTAAAATAATTGAAAAATAATTATTCTTTTTTTTTTTTTTTAAATCATAAAACAGTTCATTAAACATCACTTAGAAACAATCACAGTAATCAAACGTTTCACTGAGTTCTGAAGGCTCATTTAACGTAACCATTCAATCGAATTTTCCATTCACCCTGGAAGATATTTCACCAATTGAACTTGGGTCCGATTTTGCAAGAAATATAACACCTAAACTCACTCAAAGATTCGATTCGATTGACGTAAATGTCGTTGTGAAGTTTTACGCTCGTATTTTCGATGCTTGGCTTGGTTGGGGATTCAAGCTTGTGCAGTTTCAATGAGAATAAGATATATGGCGTGAGAAAATGGCCCCGTAGTGTGAGAGTGAGTGAATGAGGTACAGATATAAACTTGATATATATATTCCCTCATACATTGGTTAGTATCACTGTAAAGTCTGCGAGATTCTAGCTTGGAAGGATTTTCTCAAGTATTGAATATTCCTATCCAAGTATCTGATTTATCCAAAAAAATTTACGTCATAATGGAGCGTCATTCAAAAAACAAATAAAACAAATAAAAGAGGATAAAATAAATAAATCGACGCTGTAATAAATGTGAACGATAAGAAACTACTATCAGATTTGTTATCTTTTATTTTTGTTACTTTTCTTCTTAACAGTAATAGATGGTATGAATTTTAAAATGGTTTTCTGAATCTGTATAATTTAAATTAAAATAAAAAATAGGGAAAAGTAAAAAATTGCTTGGCAAATTGCTTATACCATATAACCTCATTTGTTTTTATACAAAAGTAATCAAGCGTTTTTCTTTTTTTTTTTTTTATTAATATATTTTTGTGTTAATCTCCATATATATTCGCCAAGTGTGTAACAAAGAGGTATCAGAGTTTATATCTGAGCCACATGAATTGCATCAACAACCACCTTGTTTAAAAGCGTACTTATTTCTAAATCCTCACTGTATTCACAACGAACACTTATTGCCGAAACAAACGCTTTCAACTCAGCTTTCCAACAATATATTTTATAGAATATACGATATTCTCTCAACAGCTTAGATTTTCTATGTTCGTTAGAGACAGGTCTATGAAGTGCAATTGCTTCTAAAATATATATAGATAGATAACATATAAAAGGGGATATATATTAAACTTTTAGAAAATTCACATGGCCAGAAAATTTCAGCAATTGTTGGAGATAATCCAGACATGGTTAGAGAACATTTTGCAATAAAATAGTAGTGACGTAATTTGCAACCTATCGTCGCCAGGTTGGAAATTATCGGAATAAAATTATTTAAAGGAATATGAGAACAATAGAACCTTGAGCATTCTAACTCAGCTACATCTTTCCTTCTTTTTATAACCATCACTCTTAAAAAAACATCTTCTTTCCTCTAGTCCTCTATCATATGATTATTTTGCTTACAGAATACGGTATTTGGGCCAACAATACAGTGAGTCTAGTGTTGCTTTCTGATTTTTTTTTCTAGACTTGCTGAGGTCCTACACAATTTAATAAAAAAAAAATAACGAGGATAGCTCAACTCTGCCATAGACAAAAAAATTAAAAACCCTTAAAATCCACTGCCTACCCTCTTTTGACGGTTTCAAAAATTTCTATTTTTTTTTCTAGACTTGCTGGGGTCCTACACAATTTAATAAAAAAAAAATTACGAGGATAGCTCAACTCTGCCATAGACAAAAAAATTAAAAACACTTAAAATCATTGACAAAAAAATTAAAAACCCTTAAAATCCACTGCCTACCCTCTTTTGACGGTTTCAAAAATTCCCATTTTTTTTTCTAGACTTGCTGGGGTCCTACACAATTTAATAAAAAAAAAATTACGAGGATAGCTCAACTCTGCCATAGACAAAAAAATTAAAAACACTTAAAATCATTGACAAAAAAATTAAAAACCCTTAAAATCCACTCCCTACCCTCTTTTGACGGTTTCAAAAATTTCTATTTTTTTTTCTAGACTTGCTGAGGTCCTACACAATTTAATAAAAAAAAAATTACGAGGATAGCTCATTTCAAATTTTTGACGCTATTATCGCATTATCGTAATTATCGTGAGGAAATTCTCGTATCGTCTCGCCATATCGTCACGATAAAAATTTGGATTATCGTATCGTCTATCGTGATTATCGTATCGTATCGTATCGTGATTATCGTCTATCGCGGCAACATTACAATACACGTATAGACTTAATTATAAGATCAGGATGATAAGAAATAATTAACAGAAAATCAAGAATTTCGTAAACAGACAGATCTGATAAATTTTGGTCGTAAAAAAAAATATAGTAATAAAGGTTAATTAAAAAAAAAAAAAAGAGCATCATAATGACAAGAGAAAAACCCGATGCTAGGTGTGGAATATTTTATTTTTTATATTTCTGCGATGTCATTTCTCACGAAAATTACTTTTTTTTTTTTTTGTTTTTACATTTCAACACCAAGAGATATCCGCTCTTCATATATTATCCATTTGTTCTGAGTTTTTTTAACAAGATTTTTTTAAATATATATATCTATATTCCATAAGAATAAACAGTCTAGACAACACGGGGTCGACAGTTGTTATTAATGACGACAAATTACTCAGCTAAAATTTTACTTAGTAAATTTACAAGCTTTCATTGGACTGACGAAATGCTTGGTGAGTATATTCAATATATATTTGGAGACGTTTTCTGAAGTTGTTGAAAAATGTTGTACAAGAGAAGAAAGGAAGTGAGTTGGTTGAAGAAAAGGGAGTTGGGTTGTTTCGCTCTGCCGCGCAATTTTGTGTAAATACTTCCGTCCGTTGGTCCGCAGCCCAGCGTAGCACCATTCATCGTTTCAACTATGACAAGTGAAGCTGACTGATGCTTTTCTTTATATACTATAACTTGGACAAGCGTATACCTCGTAATGGAGTATTTTTCATGTATAACCAGAAAATCGAAATAATAAAAAATATATTAAAATAAGAAAAGAAAAGCAAAAAAAAAAAATTAATAAATATTAGTCAAAGAAAAATTAAATTTCTCACCCGTCATAATATATTTAATAAAATACAAACCCATAAAATAAATATGGTATCATTATATTGACAGTAAAAAAGAAATACGTGAATTAGCAACAAAAAAAAGTAATTTTTTTTTATCAAATTATTTTACCTTTTTTCGCGAAATTACATTTCCAATATAACACCCACCACAAGCCGTGACACTTGATTGCAAAAACCTCTTCGTAAACTTCAATGTATGTAAACATTTTTCTCATTTCAACCTACATTTTTACCAGGCTTTTCAGATTCTTATTTCACCTCATCAACTTTTTCAAATGACCAAAAATACGATATTGGTTTTTTTTTTTTAATATCCATGAATACTCTCCTGTACTCGCACAATCATTAAACATTTACTAAACAATGCTACCTACGTAAGGTCTTGGATTGAATTAATTTATATTGTCAATAAAAAAATGTTAATAAAATTTTTCTATTAAATAAATACAACAGTACACAAAACGATCATATAGATTTTACGAAAATTAGCAATAAAATAAGCCATGTCATCAATATAATATGAAAATTCATAGGAAATATTCAGACTAATCCTATAAAATTTATTTTTCATATTTTCTAAAGATCACAAAGATTATTTCTCTGCATGATGTTGAATGTATATAACACCTAATTCATAAATACAAGTTATCGGGTATTAAACAATTCATTAGATGAATATATATGAGCATATAAACCATGAAAATTTTCAAGGATATACCAATAATATAATTCTAACTAAATATATTGCTGGTATCGCATGATATACACAATTTACAAAATTATATATAAAATATTGTATACAGATCGATTTATTCTTGAATTTATAAACTCAATTTTCATATGAATAATAATAATTCAATTAGCCAACGATAAAGTGGTTAACTAATGTAAACTGCCAGTTGCAAAATATTTTTAAAAAATTAAATTTTAATTAATTTCATAATTGAAAATGTCAATTTATGTGATATTTGTATATTTTAATACTTTATATAATTACTGGAATTATTATTTATTTATTTGTTTATTTATTATTCAAAATGGCATCAGTCTGAATTTGGCATTTCATATCAACTAAATAAATAAATTACTGAAAGACTTTTTTATCGTTTTGAATGAACCAATTTGGCGCCCGTGAATTTTATTTATTTCCGTTTTCGTATATAAATAATATTTGCTCACAACTAAAAATAATTATATCTGTCTATATTAATAATAAACTATATAAATAAAAAATAAAATTTGTACGCTCTCAATTGAGAAATTATTGTCCGCAATAGCCACGAAAATTTTCATTCGAACGACATGATGAAAGAGCTGGGGAGTTGGTCTAAAAGTGAGAAGGGTAGTTAGGAAGGCTTTCGTGAGTGTAGAGATGTTGAAATCGGTGAACGGAATTACGCTCATAATTTAGTGGTTTGGCTCGCTTTCGCGCCTTTGCCCACAAGAGCCACGTGTGGTTTAAAGTTCAAGCGGTGTGGACTAGGATGATGGGCTTAATTTTGTTTCATGAATAAAAAAAAAAAAAAAAATAACAAATAATTATACATAAAAAAAAATAATAATAATAATAATAATTTTAAAAAGCAGAATAACATTAAATTAAATTAAACCAACAAAAATAAAAATTTAAAAAAAAAATTAAAACAATATAACAACAACAGTAAGTTGGTTATTCCGGTTGCCAAACAAGCAGTGACTTTTTACACAACAATAAGCTCAATTCATTCATTTGTATATTATGAGGTAACCATATTATTTATTTTTTCTTTAATAAAAAAAAGTTGATTGTTACTTTTTTGGTCATTAATTTGTATGCATCGTGGATTTGATCTCTCAAAATTTACAAACTGTTTATAAAACTTTGTAAAATGCAGACTATCGATTGTTTCATATGTATATATTTTATGCACACATATATAAAACACATTCAGCACGTTCGATACCGAGGTGTTGCTAGGCTATTACGCAACGTGTTGCATATTAACTAGATTCATTTAATCGATATCCATCCAATTTGGGAGAGAAGTGGAGTGTAGTTTAGAGGACACAAAGAAAATAAATAAATTCGACAGCTTAAAAACAAAAAAAGCAAATAAATACATTTAAAAAAGCACACATAAGCGATAGTAAATTACAAAGGGGAAAAAATAACTGACAAATTGGTTTTTAATATGACTTATAAGTGCTAATAAAACTGTACGTTGTATACGATTGGTCAAGAAGGACTTATTGTATGAAATTTGTAAATAAAAAAATGATGAAAAAATTGAACATGAAGTAAATGCTGACGAGACACGCTGTCAACAAAGCGAAAATACAACAGCAAACTGAGGCAAAAAAAAAACGACAAAAAAAAAAATATGAATGTACACAATTTTCTACTACTATCACTATCTGAACGACGATGTTGTAATATATGTTTACGAGAAACTCGAATTCTATATACGCTACTCTATTTTCGTACACGTATTTTCTTGTCACCATTCACATGCTATAAAATTTTATCCTACCTGTTTTCAGATTATTTTTATTGTTTTTCTTTTTATTATTTTTATTATTTTTACTATATACCAGTTTTTTTTTTTCTCTATTTAAAACAAACTATATCACAAAACTTTATTTTTCTATCGTAAAACATATCCGCCCATGAATTTTAAAGTGAGAAAAAAAATAAAAAATAAAACATTGCATGGATAAAAGTCTTTTGGTAAAATCGGACCGTTGAAATGAATAACAGTTGGAAATAAATTACAGGAAAATAGAGAAAAAATTTAAAACCCTAAGAAAAAAAGGTGGATGAAAATTTACAGTGACTTATTTGGATTTACTTTTAAATCTTCTACAAAATTGTTAAGAGATACACGAATTATAGAGATAAAATTTTTGATCAAATCGTGACAAGGGGTCAATGCAATAACATGACTGTGGTGAGTTGAACAAGTGGTGAAAATAAAAAAACTTGCAAAACATTTTACTGACGCAAAAAATAAATAAAGAAAAATAAAAAAATAGAAACAACAGAACACAGAGTCAAGTCACCTGCACTAGACGTCTTCTATTTCGTTATGTTGTCTTCAATAAAACCAAAGAATGCCTTTTCGACTTTTTTTTAATTTTTTTTTTTTTTTTTTATGTCAACGAACTCAGGGATATACCTCAAGAAATCACATTGAGCTATATATTTATACTTGACTTGTTCTTGACAAAATTTTTTATTTTATATTTTATCTTTAATTATTTTCGTTTTTTTTTTTTTTTTTTCTTAATTGTTATTTTTCTGTCTCTATTTGTTTTCAATTTATTTTATTGTATTTTCAAACTTTTTATTGATTTTTTTTCCTTATTTTTTTCTACAGCCAAATAACTAGGGTATACACAGTATCTCGAAGAGAAAAAGAGTCTTTTACGCTCGTATCTTGCAACGCGTGGAAAAGACTTTTCCGCTCGTTACTTTTGTTAGAATGCGATTGGCCAAGTCCAGGTCATTCTCTGTGGCCTCTCTATTTAATTTTTTTTTTTTTTTTTTTGACTCATCCTCACTACATTTTATCGTGCAGAACTCTACTTTTATTTCTTGATATTTTTTTATCAGTATCAATTTTTTTTTTTAATGTTTTTTTTCTTTTTTTCCTAGCTAACGTATCACAAAATCGTATCTAAGAAACAATTACAAAAAAGTACGTATCTTTTCGACTCGCTAGACTTTTCATTCATTCTTCTCATATAAATTATAAATAAACAAAAAAAAACATTTAAAAAATAATAACATAATAGTAAAACAAATACAAAAATCAACACCCTAATAATAAAAAAAAGAAAATTAATTTATTTAAAAAATATCTAAAAGTTTTCAAGCCGGATTACTTTACTCGAAAAGTGTATAAAGCTTTGTATATACCCTAATACTCAAGAGTGCAATATTTCTTGCCTCGAGTGACGTAGTTGCTTTTAATGGATAAAATACTGTAGAAAAGATTCTTGCATAAACAAGAGAATTTTTGAGCATCATGTCTGACATTTACTTTTATTTTTTTATTCTGATTCTTTTTATACAACCAGATGAGTCACCATTAATTTTATCAAGAAAAAAAAATTCTTGCAAAAATATACGAGGATAAATTGAACAAAGAATAAGTATATTTTGGACTGTATGGCATTTGGAGAATGTTATATACTTATATGCTGGGGGTAGATATACAAGCAACGCTATTTTTTCTTCCCTTCAAGCAATGAAAACTATATTTTCAGGATATCAAGAGGGACAGTGAACGTTAGACTACTACATTTTTATATCAACAGACACGATCCTCATCATTCATTCTTCTTATAATTTTTTTCCCCTTTCTTTTTCTTGCTTCCACTCGTATTTTTTCAATCTTTTTTTTGATTTTTCTTAACAGTATACTGTTATTTTGTATACACACATTTGTCACTAATTTTTCAGATATTTTTTATTGAGCTCATCAAGGGGATAACAGTAGACCGACTATCTCTATATCTTTATCTATATAAAATATAAATTATTTTTCTTTAATTCTCTAAAAATTTATTTATTTATATTGTTATTTACTTTACTTATTTATTTGTAAATTTATATTGTTGTTAATTTTTTACTTTTGATGAAAAAAAAAACTAGTTTAAGTAAACGTCTTTGTGTGATTCAGCCTTCAGACGCACATCAAGCCTTCGTTATCTGTAGCACTTCTCTTCAAATAAATCTATTCTAAATTGTATTCAACAGTACTCTACTGTTCCTCCCCTCATTCATATCATAATTGTGGCATCAAATCTCATTTAAAATGCTTCTCTCCCCCACCACTCTTCTTTCTGGCTTTTAACTGTAAATAAAGCACGGAAAATTTAAATGTCAAATGAAACAAATGAGATGAATGTTTATGGAGCAAGACAGCTCTTGATGAAAGTGACAAATTTTTTTTTTTTTTTTTTTTTAAATATTATTATTTTTTATGTTCTAGAATAACCATGTATTTTATTTTGCGCATGTGCAAATTGAGATAAATGTTACGGCACACTTATTCAACAATGTGATAGGCGACACTTTGTCTACTTTTTGTATTATTATATCAACAAAATGAAAATTAAAAAATTTATTTTTATAGTTTAGTTTACTGGTATTTAGCTATTTCAATATTTTTTTTATTTTAATTTTAATATTTTTTATATTTTTTTTATGATTATTGGTTTTATTTTTTATTGGTTTTATTTATTGTTTCTTTTTTTTTTTCAACATGTATGAGCTGGATGAATTAATTTAATGCTTTTTTCACAAAAGTTATGCATCAAATATGTTTTAAAGTTAACAGCCACGTTCGTGGAAGTTGTGAAATTTCGTATTTCATTATTCAAGTTATATGCAACGGATCTCTTTACCGTCACAGCTAATTAATTCTTAAAATTAATCATCTACGGGATACTCGTTATTTTTGGGCCCTAAGCTGTAACTATAAATCATATTCTCCTCTTTCTTTCTCAGGCTTCTATATATTTTTTTTTTTTCTAGCAAAGAAAATAAAAACAAAAAAAACCCCAATTAACATTACAAAAAACAAAAAAAAGAATTCAGAATGATTTAAAAAAAAATGAATAAATAAAATAAAACAATGAAAAACCGTTCTCAATATAAATGCTAATACATTGGATACATAAGATTTTAAATTAAAGTGGGTAATAATATATACCCCGTTCAATAATAAAATCAAAGTGCATACTATGATTTTTCGTTTTTCTGTAGTTTTCTTCACAATAGAATATCAAGAGTTTCATTTTCTTCAAAGAGAATCGAACAATAGTATTTGTTCACCCCCTTCACTGAATTCTCGTAAACATCATTACATTGCAATTGTTTTTTATTTTTTATTTTTTTTTTTCTGAATAATCAATATCTACTTTATCTTTAATTATTTTTTTGTTAATTGAGATTCTTTGTTTTCAAGTAATCAACAACTTGGATATATATAAGTTGAACGTTAACAAAGAATTATGAGAAATATTTTGAGTCAAGTAATTTGATAAGACAAATCTACAACGATGAGGGTACTCGGAAGATGGGATAATCACATAGTAGTTTTCATCGGTGGCAGTGCTGGTACATTCATCTAGGAAATGGATACTCGTTGGCTACTCGTTAACGTTTTCTTTTCTCCTCCTCCTTCACCACCCCCAACCCCTTCATACTCAACATTCTTCTACAAGCTTGAGAAAGCCAATTGGCTTTCTTTTCCAATGTGCTTTTGACTCATCCTGCCTCATTCTATTTTTCTTTCTTTTATTTTATGGTTTTTTTTTCCTATTCTTTTCTTTTTAACTTATTTATTTTATTTTTTTCTCTACATCTTCAGCACTGACTCGAACTCACTTAACTTCAACATTTCTACGATTTTCTCAGTTGCTCCATAGTTTTGTTACAGTGGATAACACAACATACACACTCAAAAGGAAAATTCCAGTCACAATGCAATATTCGAATATACATAGAGAGACATAGATAGAGAGACAAAGTTATACAATTTCATCGTCAACGACGACAACGTTTGCTTGGCTAAGAGAGTATCGCACCAACACAATTTCAAGCAAGAAAGGCTTCTTGTGAAGCCGGCAGTTATTACTGGGATGGTACTGGGACCATTAACTGCCAGCTACTATCACGAATCCACCTACTTTAAAATTACCGTCATTAAGCTGTTTAACTCGTATCTTCAAAAGCAAGTACGATAACTGTTGTAATTTTCAACTATAATATAAATTCGATTTCAACAATTATATGGTAATTTGTAGATTGGTATAGTTTTAGATACGCAATGTAACAACTTTTACATTTGTAAATAATACAAAACTATACAGACAATGCATAATCAAGCTGAATGGACATTTAATTTGAATATGAGTTAAGTATATATGATGTTCATCAATTAAAATTGAATTATAATTAATAATTATAAAATTCTTCTTCTTGAAAAGATAACTGATAATTTATTTTTTGTTCTTTTTTTTTTTTTGTACATTAAAAAAGATAACGAAATTATTATTTTTATATTTTTTTTCTGATGTTGTATATTTGTTATTTGAGAAATAAGATTAAGGACCAAAGAGAAAACGAAACACATGATCAATGAGCATTGAAGAAACTCATGAACAAAGGTCCCAAGTGGGTCATTCCATGATTTAGATTTTTTTTTTTTATTATCATTATTTTTATCATTCATGTCTTAGCATTGTTTTACGTCAGTGATATTCTATTTCAAAAAGACGAGAGTAAATGAGAAAAAATAAAATAAAGGAAGGGAAAAAAATACGAATAAAAAAAAAAGATATTGATGGATATGAACCACAATTTTAGTATTATTATCATTTTTTTTTAACATTGTCCTTTTTTGTTTTTGACAGATGATTAATTAAATTCAACTGATGTTATAACAGCAGATCAAAGAATATATATATGATAACAATTGTTCGTGTGAAACGAAAAAAAAAATAAAGAATAATCAAGAAAAAAAAATAAAAAAAATGAAACAAACAGCTTCCAACTTCTGCAGGCGATTTACAGAGACAAGTAAAATTCAATAGTGAATGCAAGAAGAAAAAAGTTTATTTATTTTTTCTTATTTTATTATTTGAAAATGTTTTAGATGGTTTTTTTGTTTTTTTTTTTCGACTGTCCACCTAGCTTGATGGTGATTTTCAATCTGCTACAACCTACACTAGCCTTTTTTTATTTTTCTCGTTGCATTACAATGGCTCTTTTATTCCGATTTGGATGATGCAAAAATTACACTTTTTTATTGTTCTATTCAAATCGAAAAAACAAATAATAATAGTAAACCGATATTATCAAAAATTTATTATTTTTCAAATGATATAAAAAAGTGTTGATAATTATCGAAAATAAATTTTGACGAGTAATAATTATTTATAATATAAAAACATTATAAATAATAGAAAATGTTTTCGATAGATTTCTACTGTAATTGAAACAAATTGAACAAAAGCAATTAATTATTGATAATTAATTAAAATCTATTTTATATTAAAATTAATTGATGTTTAATTTCATTAAAAGTTTTATTATTAATTAATTTTTTTAATTTTTCAAAGCTAATTATCGCATGAAGGTAAATTGTTTTCAATCTATAGATGCAAAGCTCATTGTTTGATACCTGAATCTAGAAAATATTTTTTAAAAATGCAGGCAAAAATCCGGATAACAGACACAGAGAAATTATTACATACTTTGTTTCTATAGTGTTCCTTCTTTACAAATCTATACTAAATATTTTACTAAGTGAAAAAGAGTTCAATATCAATTTATAGAGATGCAATTAAAAAAATACGCGCTGATCCATGACACCTTCAAACGAAATGTGTCAAGTGAATGTGCCAACTCGTGACATTAAAATTCGTCAGGTTGATGAATGAAAATAAATAGAGATCAAGTTGCAACAAGGCTCTCGGCTATTATACAGAAATCGTTCACTCAAACTAAAACTACATTATACGAAACTCACATTTTAAAATTAAGAAAAAATATATATATTCAATAAACAAATAAATTATTTAAAAAATAAAATGAAATTTATCATGAAAAATAAAGAAAATAATTATATATATTTTTTTTTTTAAATTAAAAAATTGTCAGCAGTGTTTTAAAAATATTACGTAAACACGTGAACATTGTATAAAATAAAAAAAAAAATAAAAAACTATAAACAAAGTCACTAGTAAAGTTTAAACTAAATTTTTCTCGTTAACAAATTAATATTTTTTTTATAAATAAAAGTAAAATAAATTATTGTTTTTATTTTTACATGACTATATTGTGTATATTATTTTTATTATATTTGCTTTGTATTGACACATTTTTCTCATATATACTCCAATCTACTCTGTTATTTACTTTTTATTAATTTTTTATTCATTATATTTTCATCTCATTTTTAATTGTAAAATAAAACGTTCAAATGTTAAATAAAAATTTTAAGCTCACTCAGTATTGTATCATATTTTTTTTACTCCAAAATAACATACGAATGATGATGTATAGAGACGTGTGTGTGTGTGTGTATTTGGGCGAGTTTGTTTATTTACCAATCGCGACATGTAAACAACTTTGATGCAATGGCGGATGACAATGCAATTTTTTTTTTTTTTTTCACGAAATGGTGGGGAATGGCGTGAGAAAAAAATCACACTCATATAAAACACAATTGTTATTATTAAAGAAAAAATAAACAATTGATAAAACATGTATTGATTAATTAGAAAAAATGATGATATTTATTCAGTGAAAAATATAAACATGATTGAAATAAATATTACAGAAAAAATAAAATTCTTACCGTGCTTGGCCAACAAATTGTCTCCTTATTTTTCTTGATGAACTCAAACAACTAAGAAATATTATTAATGTCACTTAAATAATCACATTTTATTACGCACACGTATTTTTCGCAATCAATCAAATAATTATACATTATAACGACGGTTATAGGATTATTTATTTACTCTGCGGCCAGAGTTGGATTAACGCGTGGGAAAAAAAAACTGACAACAGTGAATATCACAGTAACAATATAATTGATTATTGTAAATGAAAAGTCGATAATCACTAATGCATTCAATCAATCCATCCGGAATTTATGAGGCATATCAAAACTGAGATTTTTTTGTTTTTATAATTAATTTGCACTGATATAATGACAATAACTTCCAGAGTGATGCGAGTGTGGACTACGACAAATGGCAACTTTACTTTTTTTTTTTTTTTTTCAGTTGTGGGAGAGGGAGAAAACAGAGAAACGAAAAAAAAAAAAAACTAGTGCAAATAATCTTAAATCTTAAATTTTAAAATTGAAATAAAATAAATTAATGTAATTATGAATGTATCTACGAATAAAAAATATAAAATGAAAATATATTATAATTTAAATATTTATAATTTATAAATATTCATACATATAAATAAATATTATTAATTATAAATAAATATATTTAAAAAAGTCGTGTAATGGTAGGTAATAAAGGTCAAGAATTTTATTTTTTATTTTCGGCCGATAATGTCGCAATTTGCAGTTAATAAAAATTCAAATAAATAATTATAAAGTTGATATTATATTAAATATATAATATTTATAAATATTAATAATCAAATTGAAAATATAATTATTAAATAAATAAAATTTTAAAAATAAATTAAATAATAAAAAAAAGAAAACAATGCAGTCAAGATAATCACTTCACCTGTGTGTGCTTGACTTGGCAGAGTCGTTGAAAAAAATAATATATAATTTTTATTTATATATGTACGTTCATCTAAATTTTAACAAGCAAAAATAAAAAATTATAAAAAAAAAAAGTATGAAGATACGATTGAATTTAGTAAATTGGAATGTTGCCAATATTGTGAAGAGTGTTATCGTCAAGTACAATCCTTTTTCAGTCATTTGTATAGAATTTTGTACAGAATTTTGATCACGATCATTTAAGTGTTCGTATAATCATTTAAATAACACGATAGTTAAGAGATATTCTATGAAAAAGTATCATTTAAAGAGATGAGTACAATAAAAATGATAAAAGAACAAAATATATAATATAACGAGGCACTTTGCACGTTTTACCAATAATAAAATGAAGCAGCATAAAAATTACTTTCTTTAAGTATTTTACCTTAACTATTCTTTTACCTTGTAATCGAAATATTAAGGTGGATGATATATACAAGACTTTTTAGTTAGCGCATCTCTTTGGAGCATCTTAATTTTATTTCCCTTGAAATATTCTTCCTTTTTACTATCAACAAAAACTCACTCCAGCATGTTCTATACAGGTTGATATATACTTTGACTTTCTACGAAAAACACAAGAAGCAATATATTTTATAAAAAAAAATAAGAAATAAAAAAATTACATGAAAATAATAAATTAGAAAATAAGGAAGTCAATTTTTGTTCGTTCAGAACAAATTCGTTTACTTATTATATATATATACAGTTTGAAAGCAGAAACTTGTAAGGAAAAGTTTGTGAATCTCGATCTTGTTTGGTACAAGACTTTTTTTTAACAAATAAAAAAAAAGTTTATCAATGATAAGGCTATCATATCCTTTTTAATAATTCGAAAAAAGTCCGAGTGAGTATATGAATATTTTCCGCTTGTAAATTTATTTCAAATAAATATTTTTAATATCCTAGTTTTATATATCAAACATAGAATCAAATGAAAAATTTTTGATTAAAAATTAATAATAATATTTTCGGAAATACTAAGATATTTTTATTCTGAACCTTGTTAAAACAAATAACAAGTTTATGCCCGAGTATTACATTTGTAATATTTTTTGAATAATGTTTGTTTAGATTTTTCAATCGAACTAGCTGTCTATTTATTTGGAAAAAATATTTAATGAAAAATTTATTCACATAAAGAGCCTTTTATTTTGAAAAAAAATATATTTATTTTATTCTGTAAATAGCAACGTGAATGTTTAATAAACAACTGTGATCGCAATAATATTTTGAGCAGTTTAAAACCATTTTTCTCCACAAAATAAATACATTTATAGTTCAAATTTTTTTATTTTGTTTTTATTTATACCTATTTCATGTTTATTAATTTATTTTGTTACTTTTGAATTATGCTAAAATTATTTCATATTCAATCCTCAGACATATATATTCTAAATATATTTAATATTTTTGTTTGCTTTTCCTTCAAGTTTTCTACACTATTTGTTATATTTATTTTAAAAAAATTACATTGCTAGACTACTTTGCGAATTATAAATTTATAATTTATAATTTAAGCAATTACATAACTTAATTTTTCATCATCTGCCTATACATTTTATTTTTCATTTTCTATTTATTCTAAAAAAAAAAAAAAAAACATTAAATAGAGCTTAAAATTTTAGCTATAGCAACAAAAAAAAAAAAAATAAATAAATAAAAGTTTTTTTATGGTTTTAAAAAATTCACGTTCAGCAAACCAAACATAAAATTCATTTGATTTTATTTTTATTTTTATACTCTATACCATCATTTGTTATGTAGATATCTACTATATATTTATTTGTAGAATAGATGTGGGATTCATGTGGAATATAATTCAGAATATCTGGTGTCAGATGGGCATTTTCGATGAAAACAGTTTGAGATGTTGGGTATCGTAAATTCGAGCGTATGCATAACATAGCAATATCGACACACAGCCTATGAATATTTTTCTCCATCATAATACATTCTGCCAACAAAAAAAAAAATAAAAATACAACTATAGGGGTGAAAAAATTTGCTCGTTATTACAGCAGAATAATAAGAGGCCTACATAGTAATAGAATAAAAATTTTGAACCCTCTTTTTGAAAGCACTTCTATCTTAGAGAACAAAAGAAGGAGGAAACTCAAGTCGTTATTAAAACTTTGTTGTACAAACTTTTTGAACACGGATAAGCTCAAGCACAAAATCTAAAAAAAATTACAATCATACGAAATAATATAAAAGTCAACTTGAAAATTTTTTCGAGCAAATAGTTTTTCTTTTTTTTTGTTTTTTAGTTTATCTTCGATAAAAAAAATAATAAAAATAAATTAATAAAAATTATCAAATAATAAATTGTTAAATTTTTTAGAAATTTTGATATCTCAATTGTGAGACTAATAAAAGATTAAAAAATAAATTCAAAACTATTTATATAGTGAGAAAAAAAAAATGTCATTTGGTACGTCAAAATAAATTCATTAAGAATCTATTGCAGATTAATTATTATACAAAAATATCTTTGACTAATTAAAATTGTAATTACTCGTCAGCAAGATGTAATAAATTCCAGACAATTTTCCAAGAATGAAAAGACGATTCTCACTTAAACGACATATCAATTGACGAACAGATGAAGGAGCTTCTATTAAATGCATATATGTAGAATGTAAAAGCAAGTTGTACAAAAATTTTATATTCATGTCGACAGTAATTCTATAAAACAAGCTTAAAAATTTTAATGAGTTTGTAAAATATGGTTTTATATAGAAATAGATAAATTGAAATACATAAATTGCATCGTAATATTAAATTTATTTCTCAACGATATTAATAAAATATAAATAATATTAAAATTCAATGATACTTAAAATGATGCTGAATTTATTTCAATGTTTTTCATACGACAACTTCTTTTAAAGCTTTGAGTAATTATACAAATTTTTTTTTGTGTTCATTATTTTTATTTATTTTTTTTCCTTAACAAGAAAATAATGTTGGAGAAAAACGTCTTTCGTTATGCTCTCTACAAGTAACATTAGTGCAATTTATATGTCACGTTAATACTAACAAAAAAGTACTCGACTCAAGAGTAAATAAAAAAAAATAAAATTACATAAACAAAACGTGACTATTTCTTTTAAATTTTTTTACTGTTATATCTTCATTTTCCTTAACATTAAAATTAATACAAAAATATAAATAAAAAAATTATTTTTATATTTTTTAAGTATTATATTTTCCAAAACTACGATGTAATAATTATGATGTATTATTTCATCAGTTTTATCTGACTCATTGACCCGTCAACGGATAGCATCCCGGAAAATTACACTCATTTTCTCTTTATGTCCTGAGCATATGTTTTTTTTTCCTCTTGTCTATTTGTAAATTGTCTCATTTTATTGTTACTATATCTACAATTTTTTTTAAAATTTTATTTCTAAGCAAATATCACAGAATGTCTTCTCATATATACTTTTTTTAAATTACCTTACGAACGATAAAAGTATATTTCTGCATGGCATAAAAATTATATACGACTGACGTATTTTAGTTTAACTATTTTTAAATCAATTATTTAGTTAAATAAAAGTTTTAACATGTTTGCTGTCACCGATCTTTGTTGGTCAAGAGTTGCGGAACTGTCAATTCAACAGCTACCAATATTATATCACTTGCACTTAACCAACAATAAACGTTCTTTATTTGCAGTGCCATCAGAAATGTCCTAGTGTAAAATTGTTTACTATCAACTTGAATAGAAACCTCGTATATACCAATACCATACCCCTTTCAATAATTTTTTTTTTTCCCTATCACTCTCTGATAGCCAACAATCTGCTCAATTCCACAATTCGTTTTGCATGTATATATATTCTTGATATTTTTTTTTTGTTAAGGTTTTTTTTTTTTATATATATATTCATTCGTATAATAAATATCTATGAATATATTTACTACAATTTTAACTTTGGTAAATATACGACGATTTACGATAAAGTTCGATGCCAAAAACGGTAGAGGAGTGTATACGAGAACCATTTCAAATGAACGAGTACGCATTGGAGTGTATGAATCGTTAATTTAAATGGTTAAAACCCAACACGTATACTATTCAATGTTATTTGTGCATAAATTAAACATTGCAACATTGTAAATAAAATGAATTATTATTGTGTAATATAATGATAATTGAAAATCATCAAATTTAATTGTTCAATAGATATTAAATTTTTTTGTATTCAAATTTATTTGTTATTTTGTGTTGACTTATGCTTTTTTTTTTTTTTATATTAATTCATAGCGTTTGATGAAAATTATATTTTCATTTAAAATTATTATCATACAATAAAAAATAAATTAAAAATGAGATTTGGAGTAAAAAATAAATAAAATTATTTTATAATAAAAATAAAAATATATGTATTTAATAATAATAAAAAAGAAAAAAAAAAAAGGACAGAAGATGGATGGATATACACTGTCACAAAAAATAGGACTTTTTTTTTTTTTTTTGGTCATTTAAAAAAAAAAAAAAGATGGCACAGTTAGCAAGGAGTTGGAGAAAAACTAAAAGTGAGGTAGATAAATTGAATGCAAGAAGAGGTATTCCATACACGAATATGCATTTGAACGCTCAACTGACATTTCTTTTTTTTTTTTTTTTCATCTCTTGCTGTCCTTGAGTGTCCTCATTTGTGGCTTTAAATTACGTAAAAAATATGTAGTTAAATTTTTCATTGGTATATACAAAATAAGTATAAAATAAATGTTAAAATTATTATTTAAAAATATATTTACATTGGACTATATTATCCAAATATATTTTATTAAATTGAGAAATAAATTTAGAAATTTATCATTCAATTGAAATATATATCAATTAATTTTACAATTTTGTATTTTATTTATTTTAAATTTATTATTTATCTTTTTATTATTATTTTTTTTTTTGTTTTTCAAATAAATATTTGATAAGTTAATATCTACAATACGAACGGTTATGAAAAATATAAAATTATTATTTTTTTTTTATATTGTATAAAATGCATATGACTCGGATATGATGTTGATAAAAAATATTTATCCACTGTATTTCATTTAATCAACATGATATTTATCAACGTATATTCTTGTGATATTAAATCCCGCAAAATCGTTTGTCATTGTATTATTTTCCTCGTTGTATACATATATTGGAACCGTCTATTGCAGACTTCGTTATGGGGAGGTACAAATTCTATATACACTTGAACAAACACCAACCTCTGTACATACATATATATAAATACACTTCCATACACACAAACACATAATATATTTCTATTATCATCGGGTAAATCCATTGGGAATACGAAGCCAGAGAAAGGCAAAGACTCGAAACGCCAATAACGTAACTCGATTCGATTAATTGTTCTATTCGTTTGGTAGAATCGCAAGTTCATTTGTCCAACGGTGAAAGGGTATGCCAATGAAAGAGAATTTTATTTATTTCTCTACCCCAGATGCCCACCGCCAAATTGTAATTTTAGCTTCGACAAAAATCCAAGTAATTACAATCTCACAGGACACGTTTACATGAAAATAAAAAAATTAAAATAACAAAACAATGTCAATAAATACCTTTTGTCCACAATCCAAATTTAAATATTGATTTTTTTTTTTTTTACTAACAACATATACGTGTTTGGTTGAAATTTTTTTTTATTATATTTATCAAATATAAATATAAATAATAAAACATCACTATACGTATATTAAAAAAAAATTAATGAGTTTATATTTTTGGTTAACACACAAGTATACTTGTTCCTCGAAAAAAAGAGTTGAAATAATGGTTGAGTAAAATAAAACCACACTTGAAAGAACACGACACAAGTAAATAATTGCCCGTACAACGAACAACTGGATTACTTGAACATACAGCTTCTTTACTATCTTGGTATTTCTTTGTATTATTTCTTGAAAAGTATATTGTACGTGTACGAGCTCATCGATTTTGAGTTTAAAAAAATTTACCAGAAAAAAAAACAATAAATTAATCAATATAAATTGTGTTTCATTATATTTTTTTAAACCAAAAACCACATTTGATTTAATGTTTGAACTCAATTGACATATTGAACAAGCATATATATAATACTGCCCTATTTTTGTTTAATAATGTTTTGAAGCATCATGTCCATTTGGATGAACGCTTGCAAAATTCAAATCGACGGTGAGAAAAATAAAATATGCTTAAAAATATATATAAAGAAAATAGAGAGAAAAATTCAAGCATCTTTAGTCATATTTCAACGGAGTCATAACAGCATAAATATCCAGCCAAGTGTGTATACATCAAAATTTTTCAAACGTCATAAAAATAAAGGTGGAAATTATATTTTCAAAATAAAATAAAAACACATATATATATGTATTTAAAAATTCCTATGTATATATAAAATAACAGATAAACAAAATATTATATACATCAAGTAAAAAGTGATGTGTAAAAAATTATTTTTTTATATTTATATCAGTGACATAGAGACAGCTGAAATGTAAACAGTATTTTAAAAAATTGTCAAATAGATTCTGTGACAATCAACTCATAAGGCTTAGCTGTTTCCATTTCTACCGAGCTCCAGTTTCTCTGTCTAGTTGTGTAAAAAGCCACGATAACAAAACTTGTGTTAAATCAAAAAATTAACTATACAAAAAATAATATATTATATGCATTATAAAATAAAAAAAATTGAAGCTATGTAAAAAAATAAATCATCATTATATGATTATGTATAAAATAAAAACATTTATGTATTTTGTCTCAATGTTCTTCTTTTTTTCTTGTCAGTTAACGATACGATAAGTTTTCATTTTAGTTTTGTCAATATACATACAGTGATATGTGCACGATTCACGTGAAACGACTCGTGTGGCGATAATGGCCAGGACGTTTAGGAGTGTAGTATCCTGAAGCCCACTACCACCTTCCTTTATGTCGTTGAAGAATTGCAAGTACGTGTACTAACGCTTTTACCGTGTCATGTCTTCAAGCCTTCAGTGATAAGCCGGATTCCAAGTCATTGCTTGATGCTCAAGCGTAAATTATTATTCTACTATCTAAACTACGTTTATCGTAAACGATTTAAACGTGTCAACTACATATATACATACGTATTTATAAAAATATTTATTCTTAAAGATACAATGTAATAAAAAAATTAAAGTAAATACATAAAAAATATCATTTTTTAATTTTTTAACATATTTAATTCAAGATATATAAGCATGATGACAGTACGACAGTATATAACATCACTAATCCATCACTAATCTTTAGATCTACTTCTATTATATACTTGATTGAGATCGTGCGCTTCCATCAACACTGCCTGTTAAATGAATTTCTTTCAAGCTACATATAATACACTTGGCATTATCGTAGCCTTACTCAATAAAACTCACTTTTTTGAGTTTATTTTATTTTATTTTTTTTTTGTCTTGACATTATAGTGCTTTTCTTCTTTGCCTTTAAAAAACTCTTTGTCAGAGTAGTGCCATCGATCTACTCTCAACATGAATTAAAAAAAATAAAAAAAATTACATACATGTATAAAATTTTTTAAAAGCATTTTAAAAAAATGATTCATCAATGCAATGTCATTATGATACATTATATTCATTAACTTATATTATTTTTATAAATTTTCCAACAAAATTATTGTATAGAAATTTTTTTAAAAATAAAATTACACTTGAAATCTAGTTTTTTTATTTTTAATATAAATATTATATTTATTTTATACTTTAAATTTATATATTTATTTCAAAAAAATTTATATTGCATTAAACTACTTGCAAGTTTTTGTATATTTTATAAATATATATATGACTTTTTTTCTAGGTCACAAATATTTCAAGATTTTAGCCACGTATGAGAATAGATATTCTCATACATTTATGAAATATATATGAATAGAACTGAATTGCACATAGTTCGCAAGTTTTCATTCAATTGAAAGTATTGGTTCCAAAAAGGAATGTATCAGTTGGTTGGTTGGTAAAAAAAGAATAGCAAATAATACTACATTAATATTAATAATAATAATATTGATAATAATAACAACACCAATAATAATGATAATAAGGACAAAAGAAAATAATAAGAAACGAATGAAAACGAATTTCGTGTTGAGCTAGTTGGATATCATGCTGCTACTGAGAGTCACGTTTTGTGGAAAAAGAATAGTGCCCGAAGGATCGTAAATTTTATCGTTGGTGGCAACAGCTGAATTAGTAGATATTCACCCTGATCAATAACATGCCTTCAATCCAATTGTCTTCATTATTCTTTGGACTGTTAAAAAAAATATAAAATAAATAACAATTAAATCATGTAAAAATATATAAAATTGATATTTAAAATTTTATATATGTTTTACCAGTTGCTGATTTTTTCTATTTCATTTTTCTTAAATGATATACTCACCTTGTTTTTTTATTAGCATAGCTGACAGGCTTTACCCTCGTTCAACTTCAAATGGCAACAATACTGTTTAGTAAAAAATGAGAGACATGAAAATAGAACGTTTGGGTTGAACAAATAACATTTCACCTCCTGGTCAAAACAAACAAAGGGAAACTAGGGCCAGGTTATTTTTCCTTCCTTCCTTCCTTTTTCCTTCCTTCCTTCCTTCCTGTTTTTCTCTCTCACTAGTGAACAATTACACAACATCAAGAAATTTTGATAATAAGTTTTCACTCCAGTGATGTCTGTTTCTTTGATCTCCAAAACTCTTTTCGTTTCAACAAAAATATTAAATATTTTTTTTGAAAATTAATTAAGCAGTATTAAATAATTTTAATCAATATAATACCATGATAATCACCAATTAAATTGAAGAATCTCAACTATTTTACTCCGAAAACAGTCAAAGTCATTCCTCGAATTTCATCTTATATTTTCCATTTACGGTGACTAATTAATGAACTTTCTACTTCATCAATATACCTCTTGCTTTAGTCAATGAACAAATAAGCCATGTAATGAAATTGAACTTGTTATAACTTATTGAATTTAAAAAATAAAAACTGAATAAATAAATGTAAAATACAAATGAAAAAAAATAAAAAAGTAACATTAACAAATCATGAATAAAACAAGCTCTTGGATAGATTTTATTGAAAATTCCTTGGAAAAAAAAAAAAAACGAATTTTATCAGATAACATTATTGGGCAATCATTCAAGTGTTTGATCCGCAAGCAATAGTTTTAGTTCAAGCGAAAATAAAAAGGAAAAAAAAATTATACTATTGATATAAATACAAATAAATTTTGAGAATTACTGATTGTTTTTTATAGACAAGGAAAATTAATTTTTATTACTTTTAGAAATAATAGAAAAAAATAAAAAACAAAATAGTATATAAATAGATTGTAATTTCGTTGGTATTGTTAGTTTTTTAAAAATAAAAATAAAAAAAATTGTACTACAGTAGAATAAAAATAGTTCAAGTAAAATTCACAGAGTTTTTACAATGTGCATAAATTTGACCAAGGAAAACGACAATGGCGTTGGTACTTTACGTGTACAACTGAATTCTGTAGTGTGGCTGTACGATGGTGGTGGTCGTGGCTGTTGGCTAGTATAACTATATCAAGGTATATTATTTTAAACCACAAACACCACCAGTGGTACAGGAAAATAGTATATTCAGGTTGTACTTTAACATTGATGCCAGTACCACAGGACCAATTGTTTCAATGATTATGTTGTTTTTACATATATAAATATGTATATATATATATATACACACAATACAGCTGTACAGTTGATGAAACTTGGTATTAAATATACGTAGTTTTCCAGTATTCAAAATAGAACACCCGTTGGTGAGTATAATTTCAACCTCAAAGACTGACTCTCTTTGTATTTTAACCCCATTTCAATTTTTGCCCTTTACAACCCTTTCATTGTTTTTATTCTAAATTCCCCTTTTTTTCTCACGTCCCTTAGCGTCATTCAAGCTTTCTCAACTTTCGTATAAAGCTGTGTGTTACTTTATCTCACCAAAAAATCATGTGCTATATTTATCATGACAAACACTTCTATTCACTTCTTCATGAAAAAAACATTTATGTCAAAATAAATTTTTTCTTTTTTGACATTTGATCGTCTGAAAAATAAAAATTTTAAATCCACTTATTATGGTAGTTGTGAAAAATAAATTAAATTACATTTTAAATTAATGTAAAATGAATTTTATGTATTTTTATTTTTTTAATATAATTAAAATTGTTGGAATAAAATGATTTTATTTTAATTTAATTAAAAAATTAAATACTACATTGTATAATATCTTTTTCTTCAAGAGATAAAGAAGGATATTGACTAGGTGACATTAAAAAATCTTGTTGGTTCATCGATCACTTGAGCTATTGCAAAGGTTTTAAAATAAAAAAAAATATCAGGGATAGCTGTTCATTTTTTAAGTGATTTTTGATTACTGTAGTACTTACTTTTCAACGGTAGACTTTAACGTTACAGGACAGAATTTTCAGCGTTGATCGTTAATTATCATTGGCTCCTAGAAACGCTGATTCAATAGTATATTCTTTTTTTTTTGCCTTTTTATTTCATTTTATTTTTTTAATCGTTTAAAAGTTCCAAGATACTTTTATCTTTCTACGATTCTTATCTTCTTTTATTTTATTTTTTTCTTGATAAATTTTACAAGTGGATTTTTTGCTGGATGATAATTAAATTGACCTGAAAAATTTATAATATTATTGAAAATTTATGTAAAAATATTAATACATTATTCTTATTTATTTTATGTTAATGAAATATGAATTTTTTTCATCAATAGTAATTACACTGACTATATTCAGTCATTCCATTACTACTGCTAACGGTCAGCTGAATATACTGAACATTGCTTAAATACCAGAGATTCACTGAAGCATTCGAGAGAGGTTTAGTTAGGCGTTGGATTGCGTGAGTAAGTTTCGAATTGAGGTAAACTATGTTATCAATAAATTTGCTTCTAAACAGCATTCAAATTCTCCGTCTGAAACAAATCAATGTAACACATTAGTCAAAAATTATTTTAATTTTTTTTTTCTGTTATAAATTTTTGGTATATTCAATAACTAATCAAACTAAAATATAATCAATAATTTTATAATTGAATTTTCTATTAAATACATTATCTCTTTTTATTATTTATTAGTTTATTATACCTTTAAAAGTTTTGTAAAAGAAAATAGTAGTAGAGATGGATTTTAGGCTGACAAGTGATCAGCTTTACAACTTTGTGCATGATTCTATGACCGCAAAAATCTCTTGAAATCTCGTTGGAAAACTTGAACATGATGGGGGTAAACGATGAGAGGATGGTGGTTTTCAACGTCATGAAAGTTTCCTATACCGTAAACTATATTAGCGTACAGTCTTACCCTTTGACTTCAGTTTATATCAGTATCTAAATGCACGCTGACTACATGAATTATCTATTTTTTTTAAATTAATTTAAATTACATCAAAAATTTAATATTAGTCACTAAAAGTTTTCTATATTTTCATTATTCTTTTTTTTTTTTTTTTCAAATAAACCAGATCAGATTTATTTTTCTAATATACTTTGAATAACTGATGCGTCGACTGAAACGTTGTGATTATCGTCGTTTCACTTATCGACTGACATTGTGGGTTTGGCACTTGAGTTTAAAAGTACCCTTGTATTATTTTTTATTTTTATTTTTTTTGCTATATACATACCCCGTCGATCTCAACCATAGATAGGCAACTCCCGTGAGGTTAATGCTCAGTATATCCTTGCCCTAGTATCGCTTCTGCTAACATATATATAAACCTATTCACAACGTGAGTGAGAATTGTTAGATATGCGATCGATCTACCAATCACAGTTAAAGGTTTAAAGTCTCTTGAGATCATCTCTATGATATTTGAAAATGATAGCCTCTGAGAATACATAAATACACATATATCCAAAGCAATTAGACAATTGAATCGATAACACAATAATAGCATGAAAATAATTATATGGAATCTATAATTAAAAAATAATTAAATACAATAATATAAATAAATTTAAGATTAAAATTTTATAAGAAATATAATTTAATTAATGTAATTAAACTTTATTTATATTTTATTTTTTAATTTAAAGAAAAAAAAAGTGAGTGTATTTTGAGAATCAATAATAAAAATAAAATTTGCTAACCCCTTGATGAATTTCTAGTGAGATGGTTTTTCCATTATATATATAAGTTTTATATTGTCCAGTCGTAATAATTCCATTTTATTCTCACCCTCTTTTTACGTCTTTCATCGCACTTTAACCCGTTGTCGTCAACTAGTCGCGTGCGCGGACAACTTTTTTCTGCACCGAGTCGCTTGATTCTATTCACCCCTTTTTTTTTATTTTTTTTTATTTTTACCCTTTCAACTTTATATTTATATATATAGATATGTTTAAATATATATAAAGTAGTATTTGAGTATTCGTTGGCTCTGCGGTTCACCGGAATTGTTTTTAGAGAATTGGCTTTAGCCGAGTTTGTAGATGCCTTCCCCAACATACACCTATACTACTTCTCCTCTCATCGAGTTACAGAGTTGACTCTGAAATGTCGGGGTTATATAGCCCGCAGCAGTAACAGCTGCTTTTCGTGTCCATACCAACCATTTTCATAGAAGAGAAATATCGACCATCATTTTTCATTTTTCTAATATATTACCTAAAAATTATTATACTTTTTTTTTTTTTTTTTTGTAATTTACTTTTGTATTTTTTTAAAAATTTTTTCATGTAAAAGTATAGCTGCGTTATTTAATACAAAAAACATCAGTAAGCATTGAAAGTTTATTTCAGTATCTCTGACAAGTTGAATTGACTCTCTTTCTATTATTAATCAAGATCGACGAGATAAAGTTATAAATATTTCATTCTGAAATTTTTATTATGAATTTATTGTTTTTCTTTTTTTTTTTTTTTTGATTTATTCATTTATGATGTATGAATGTCTGGTCATAATTTTTATTTGCCATATGTTTCATGTTAAACTCATTGTATTTTTGTTATTTTTATCTTTTAAACTTTTCAAACGTTTTTTTTTTTTTTAATTTCATTTTTTCTTTTTTAAACCAAAAATCGCTTGAGGGACTTGAATGCGCATTTATTTGGCAAACAGATCGACCTCATTTTCCTATCTTATTACAACGGGTAGACTGAACGCGAACAATGGATAAAAAATGGTAAAAACACGAAGAATGACCTCCCTTGGTTTGTCGAAGCTCATGGTGCATCTTTTACCACGTCGAGATTCACGCCTGTCCATCTATCAACCTATCTAACAGCCTTTAGCCAACATTTTTCTTTATAATTAACATTGAAAAAAGTTATTCTACTTGATCGATTTTTTTTTCCATTATCATTTCGTTTTAAAATTCACTAATCAACATTTAAAAATTTGTTGTAACATATCTCGTTTTCTCGCAAATACATTTATAAATTTATAAATAAATGAAAATACTTCAAGAAACATAGAAAAAACACGAAAGAGAATATTACAACTGTTAATTTTTTATAGTATAAACTGTATCATCCAATTATCCAAGTTGCATGCAATTAACCAACATTTATGTATGTTATATATGGAGAATAATTTAAATGATATTGAGATAGGTCGTATACATGTCATGCTGTCTGTGTTTGGTCACCAACTATGCGGTTAAAATCAGCCAAGCACTGACCGATTGCTCATACATATTTCAGTAGCTGAAATTATATAATATTTAACTCTTAAAACAACTTTGATTTATTAAAAAGCTTTGCTTTCCATCAATCTATAAATAATTTATAATAATGCTAAAAAATATAAATAAAAAATATAATACTCAATAGTATTTATCATTTATTTTTTATTTATAATAATAATAGTAAAATTTACCAAATTTCAATGATGAAAATTTTCAGTCGATCCAATTAGTGGATTTTCTATTTGTTTATGAAGCTTTCGACTAGAAATGTATATCACTGTCTGATGTAGTATGGTTCTTGGAAACTTTACGGGCTTGGAAGGCCCAAGGCGATGTCACAAAGGATTGCCATTACTTCTGTATATCCTTGCCAGAAGATGTTAAAATCATTTTCCTTAGTTACATGATGAAAAAAAATATTTATCTATAAACAATTGCAGTGTTAAAATAAAAAATATTTCTTTAAATTCTATTTCTTTTAATATGTTTTTTATTTATTTATTCATTTATACTTTTTTTTTAATGAATTTTTTGCATGCAATTTTGTTTTTTTTTATGTACTAGTTATTTTATTTTATTTTCATTATTTCCGGCTGATCTTTCGACTTTTGCCATTGCTTCATCTTTCATCTAACATCTTAGGTTGGTTGTTTATTCTCTAGGCGTTGGTAGCGTATTTTTTTTTTATATTTTCCTTATTTTGTTTTCTTTCAACTTTACGTGCGCTCATTTTCCATTGTTAGAGACATTCGTTGACGTAAATCGATGTGACAAGCCCGAGGTAAACCGGAACTAGAGAGTTCTTGATGGTCTCCTCACAGTGGAGATATAGCTTTTTATCTTTTGACTGTCCATTTTTATTTTATTCTTCTTCTATTCATATTATTTTTTTTTTATTTTTTTATTTACTATTTATTTTATTCATCTACTATTTTTTATTCTGTTTTCTGTTTATTTATTTATTTTGACTTTTTCAACATTACTTTTTATCATTTATTCTGCCATCCAGATTTCAAAATTTTTTTTCTTTTTTTTATTACTATTTTTCATTTTTTTTTCTTTAATTTTCATGTATTTTTTCTTTTTTTTTTTGTTCATTTTGTTTCAGGTAAAACTTGATGGATTCTGGTCTAGACAAATAAATGTTTGGACACTGGACATTTTATTTGTATATGTATAGACTTTCGAGGTACACTGCCAACTCGTTACTTGGATTTTGTTGACGATCAACTGGCCATCAGAACGACTGAAATTTTCTGCAATAAAATAAAAAACAAAAAAAGATAAATAATTGTTTTTTTTTTTATTATTTTGTTTTGGTACATCTTTGAAAGAGAGGAGAAAATGTTTCGTTTACCAGCAAGCAAAAAGTTGAATACCTAAGTTTTTTTTTTTTTTTTTTTTTTTTTTTAATGTAGCATATGCCCAGTGGCTTTCTAGCCTCAACGAGTTTTATCTACCTGAATTTTTCATGTATATAGTTTTGATCTAAAAAAAAAACACTTAACATAACATTTAAAATTTTTTTTCACTGTTTCACTTTGTTGAGTTTAAGCATTAGTCCCTGAGGCAATTTTATTATTTTCACATAAAAATAAATTCAAGAAAATGTATTATTTATAAATATGATTTATTAAATTTTATTATTTGCATCAAAATTAAGTTACAAAAAATAAATATTAATTTAACAGAAGCTTTATTTAAGTACGTTAAAATTATCTTTATTATTAGTTTACAAATGCGTCTGGCGTCAACATTTAAATAGCTTATGAACTCTGTTGAAATGTTAGAAATGTACTTATTGAAAATCTCTATCAGGTAGAGAGAAATGCAACTTGGCATACATTTAGTATAAGTAGAATATAATCCTCAGTTTAATATGTATAATACGTACAAATTCATTGGATAATAATACACCTCATACTTATCAAAACATTAAATACAAATAAAATGTATCAAAAGATAATAGCTTTTTACATGACTGCACAATGATTAATAGATTTATTTTATAATATTTTGTATTTAGTTTTTTTATTTATTCTTACTTTTTGATATTTATATATTGACGTTTACCCATTCTTTTTTTTTTTATTTATATTATTTATTTTTTTTTCGACTTACTTTAAGTCACGGTTTATCCAACGTTGAGGTGTCTCAAGCGTTTTCTGTCGTATCGATACGATTGAATTGACTTGAATGTCTAGCATTGCTTCTCGCCGACTTGTGTCACTTGAATACTCCAATGTATTTCCACTGGTTTTCAGAAGAGAAAATAGTTGGAAAGTAAAGCCCACACTTAAAGAGGGTAGCTGAAAATATATCAAAGTTGTGATCATTTTTTATTTTTTTTATTGCACTTTTTGTAAAATGAATGAATCAATTTTTTTTTCAATCACAAATAAAACTCAAAATTAAAAAAAAGTAAGAGTTAATAGAGAAGAAAAAAAATTGATTGAATCTAGTATACAATAATGTAGTTGTATGGAATTTATTGAAATTATTAATGACAATATAAGCTTATTTGTGTGGTGTAAAGTAAATGAGGAAGTTTTGTGAGAGAAGCTCTCGGTGACGCCCTTCAAATTACTTATCCAAAGCTTAGCAACGATATATCATTTTGCCCAGCTATAAGGGTTTTACGAATAGCGTGTCTCATGGAAGTGCGGTTTTCAGTATACGTCCAGTAAAATCAGTTCTCTAGTGCAGCTTTACTAAAACCACCACAAGGATATAACAAGAGAGACCGAAAAAGTAAAAGAGAGAGAAAAAGATAGAAAAAGTGAAGATGAGAAAGACCAAGTAAAATAAGAGGGGTTGAACCAGGAGAAGCCTCAAACGGTAATCCCTAGAAGTTAACGTTTTAGGCGTCAGCAACTTTTGCTAATTGAATCTAACACGTGGTGCTGAACTGCAATAACAAAAAAAAAAAAAAGAAAAAAATTACTCCTACAGATAACTAAATAGAATAAAAAATCTAAAAATTTAATGTCCAGTTTAATGGGTACACAGAAATAACATTTTTTTTTTTTTCATATTATTTTTTTTTTTTTAATATCATATACTCATTTTGAAGATAAATCTTTTTTAAATGTAAATTTTATTTGTTTGAATTATTAATATTTTCACACAAGAGACAATTTATATAATTAAATATATCTTTTTTTTTTGTTTGTTTGTTGGTTTTTTTTTCAATTAAAATGTCATTAAACAATTGAAATAAAAAACTAGAAATTTGGTCAAATATGAAGTAGTGTAGCTAAAAACTATAGAACGATGTAAAATGAAAAAAAAAAAAAAATCATTTAACATATCTGACACAATAAATTTTAGAGTTTTATTGTCATCCAGTGTACAGTCACTTGGTCCAGAACAAGAGAGAAAGAAAAATTTATAATCAAAATGAAGTGATTCGAGAATATAACAGCCAAATCCCAACAAGATTTATATATGTGAAAAAGATATTCTATTGTGCAATGTTCAACAAATGTAGGCGTGTGTTATAATAGTATATTGAGTTGAATTTTTATATACATACATACACATATATTGTTAAAGTAATACTTCCAGAAAATCCAGAATAGAAATGATCGAATGATGGTGTTGAAGAGAATCTAAAAATATAAATATAAAAAGCGTGAATTTTATTTTTCCAGTTCATATGATTTGTCAAATATATTATCCATACAAACATTCACAGAAAAAAGCATGCTTTTTAAAAATGAATAAACTTTTTCTATTCAGTTTTATTATTTATTTATCATTGATACTATTATTGACATTTGATTTGATTATTATCATTGTGATTATCATTGTGATTATCAAACTTTGAATTTTTATTTCACCTGTATAACTTTCCAAATCATGTTGATGTTTATTTATTTTATTTACGTTATGGGACAATGTTAATACTGACATATTGTTGAGATATATAAACAAGCAATTCCATTTGATTTACATACCCCTTGTGTTTTGCTATAATGTCTTTTACTATTATTAAAGGTGAGATAACTTGAAGACATGTCAGTTTGTCTGACCATTGTGTTGGAATGATTATTGGAGATTGGAGATGTAGCAAGCTCAGCTGGGTTGTTTCATGTGCTTTCGAGTTGTTCCATCTACAACATGCTCTCATATTCATCGCTCAAAATCATGACAACTAATGCTGACCGATGCTTCTATCTACATCATTCATGATCACGTGAAATCTGCAAAAATAAAAATACAAATATTACAACAAAACACGTTATAAACACATGTTAACAAATAAGTGTATAAATAAAATAATATATATTAAGTGTCAAGGATTATTTGAACATTTTTTAGGTAAAAAAAAAAAATGTTGAAAAATATAATAATGAAGTAAATAAGTAATGTTAAAAAAATAAAGTTTAGTTTCTTTTATCTCTTCATGATTTTGATAAACTTTTAAATAAAAAAAAAAATGAAATTTTATTTATAAAAAATTTATACTAAAACTTATAACTTTAGCTTGACTTATGAAAAAAAAATTTCTTTTTTTTTTTTATTTCAAATATTTTTATGCATTAATAAAACATAAACAACTAAGATGTAAGATTATAATACTCATAAAAATTCAAATTTTAATTATTCAGTATTTAAGCAATGATCCCTGATTAACATACAAAATTTGTCAGTTTTTAAAACATAAATAAATAATATTTTGAATAATATTAATGTATGGAATTTAATTTTTTTTTCTCTATTGTTATTTCAAAGGTTTCATAAGCATTAATGCTAGTACAATATGAATTCATGTTGATTCCATCATCCTTTTAATAGAATTAAATTCCAAAAATAAAAATAGTAAAAGCAATTAAATCAATGGGATGTTTCATTACAACAATAGAAAAAACGAGTACGAATTATTATTTGTTTTCAGAAAATTACAAAATAATATCGAAAATTAATCACCTGGATTAATTGATGACTAATCAATCAAAAATATAAAATGTATACACATAATTGTGATATTGAAATAACAAAACAAAATATAATAATTATATATATTTTGCAATACAGATGTATACTCAATTGATGTAAATACCGATGCATGAATTGTCCATATTTATCCAACCCATTACGATAATTAATGCCCAATATTTACGTCTGTGTGTTCGTCTAGTAAACCTTGTGGAAAGTAGTAACCTTAAACTAATATAATGAATTATTAAATTAATTAATAAAAATAAATAAATATTATTTACATTAAAAATAAAATATATAAAAAAAAATAAAAACAATTAATCATAGATTTTTCATAAAAAAAAAATTAAATTAAAAGTAAATAACAATAATAATATTATTATGAATGTCAAATGAGATAACCACAATTGATTCGTAAGTTCATTGTTCATAAAATTTAAATTAATGGTGCCAATGTGTACATGTTGACGTCAATTAATGATATAACGTCAAGCATGACGTGCTTTTCACTGGCCTCTTTTTCTCTTCCTCTCTCTCATACTCACAAGACCAAGCGAGTAATGGACCCCTCATATTCTCTGATTTGACAAGGTAGTTATTTGATATTTGAATTATTGATATTTCATTCAGCCATTTGTATACTTTTGTAAAAAAAAATTAATTATAATAAATAAATGATGTTACAAATTATTTTTGTTATTTAATTAACTTAAATTTAACTTTTATTTAATTTTACGTGATTCAAATGATAATTTTCAAGAGATACTTATTTTCAAAATGTATATGGAGTTAAGATATTATTTGAAAAGCAGGTGTATGACTGCCGAGTATGACTAAAAGTTTATGCAAAGTGCTGGTATATTTATTATATAAATATAAATGCTGAGGTGAGTGTAATGAAATACATGAAAGACATGTGTGTATATGTGTATATAGGCAGAGTAAAATATAGTATAATCAAAAAGAGGAAAATGGAAAGGAAAAAGCAAGTTGAAGTGATGTGACACAGAGAGACATTGCTGCCATTGCTCTAGCTGTGGTTTTACTCATTCCATGACTTGATTCTTCATCATTCTTCTTTCTTCCAATCTCACTAACTTACTAAGTCACTCTCTTTCTGCTTTTACTTGGTTCTTTACCTTACCAAAAAGAGACCTCAGGGTAGTTTATCTCGTGAGTTTATCTTCGCAACGAATGTCACAAGAAGACGATCCAAGTTTTCATTGAGACCAGTTGCAGTCTTTGGCCCTTTACAAAAGCCAAGACACCTTCCAGGCTTTTGCCTTCGAGCATTTGATTTTCACACTGCTTACTTGCTATGTCAACTGAAACGAGATTAAACAAACGTTCTTTCTCAGTATATAGTTTTTAAACTTTTAATTTTTTTTTTAATTTTAATTTTATAAATTTTTTTTTTCATCAATCAGTTAGTAATCAAAAAGAAAAAAAAAATATTCACGTCAAATGAATGATGAATTTGACAGTAAAGGCTAATAATTGGTTTTTTTTTTTGATGACGTAAAATAATTTGCATTTATGAATATACAATATCGTATTCAGCATGTTATTAATGCTTTAGAAAGACTTTTATATATTCTTTTCATCTACCTGGTGAGGCTTATAGTGAAAATAAAATATTCATAAGTCCAGTGCATACTATATATTTGCTAGAAGATATTACCAAAGTTACCCACTTGACAGAAATATATACAGAGTGCTGTTTCGATAAAAATATATGTATCTAAATGTTATTTACACCATGTGGTTGGGAAACACATGTGAAAACTATTTTATAACATAAACTAGAACTAATAAATAACAATTATAACAAATATACAATTAAAATTAAAATTAAAATTAATTTCTTCATTTCAATTTTATTATTTTATAATTTTTTAATTGAAATATTCCGTCGTTGATTTATTAAACCTGTAAGATAATACATTTTTTAACAACTGTTGATGAATTATTTGTGAACGGTAAATACCAAGCAACAATAAAATAAAATTCGTTCAAGGTTGGTGAAATAAATTCTACTTTATCAGCGATATATTTACAGCAGGAAATTTCAATTTCTACTTGACTAAATTTCTTTTTATTATGTGAAAAAAAATAATTGTATATTTGCATATAATTTTGAATTCATATATTGTACAATGTAGTATGCATGAAATAATTAAATTTAGTAATTTAATTGATAGTTATCATATTTGAATTCATGCGCACGCAAGTATGATACAAATTACAGATTTGTATTTTTTCTCCCCTCTGCGACAGCGTGGGGGATAAACCACCCCTTTGGAAAATACTTAAATTCAAAGTTCCATAAGACTTCGTAGCGTGAAAACCACAATTTCTTTCTCGATTTTGACTCAGTAACATCGCGATTATTATCAATTAAAATATACTCGAAATATCAATTCATGAATTTTTTTTTATTTTGTCAACTATATAATGTGGTGTAATTTAATAACAGTTAAAAATAATAATTTTAAAAATATACATATATAAAACTTTGAAAATATTTAATACATAAATTTGAAAATTTAAATAACGTAACAAATTTTTTGTTTTAATTGACATCATGTATGGAATGCTTTTGGAAAGTGTTCAGCATTTTGTGCAGGTCAGTAAAAATAATAAAAATATAAAAATTTATTATTATTTTATGTATATATACATTTGAATATCAGTTCGAAAAATTTCATTTGCAAAAAAAAATAATGTAATTGATTCTATAAAAAGATAAAGTGAAAAATAATTATGATCTGCAAAAATAAAAAAAGAATTATCACGTTTATAGATTAAATATTAGTTTGTTTGAGTAAAAAAATTTAATATAAATATTGAAAAACTTGACGAAAGTATTAAAATAAAGAAAAAAAATAAATATATATAGAGGGGCAAAAAAAATTCATTATAAATACAATAGGGGAAATAATACAAATAATAATAACAACAAAAAATGCTATTTCGATATTCAAGATAATAGATGAATGGAAATATCATCATGACACTTCAATGGAAATAAAATTAGCAGATCTTTCAAGATTGAATTCATTAAGTGAAAAAAAATTATCAAAAAGAAAATAATAATTTATTATTTACAATCTTCTTAATTATTTTTGTTAATTATTTTATTTATTTGTTATTTTTAAATTTTAACATAAACTAATTGTATATTTTTTTTTACCCTCAATGAATAATTGTTAAAAAAAATTCATTTGAAAATAAGAGTCACGTTGCCCAGGTATAGCTCTAAATCAAGCGAGCATTTAATTAAATTGATTTTATATGCGAATAAGAGATAATTAAATTTTATATTCTCTTTGATTGAATCATATTCAATTTCAAAGTACATCAAGCATTAAATTAAAAAGTTACTAAAATATAATGAATATTAAATTATTTTTATTTCAAACAGTAAAAAGAAAAAAAAAATATTACTTTTATTTCGGTATTTAATATTGATCGCGATATATTAATATGAATGGTAAAATAAATAAACGTTATATAAATATTTTATGGATCCCTAAAACTTATTTTTAATTAAATTAACTCAAAAAAAAAATTTATATTTTATTACTATCAGTTGTAAGAAATTAATTTCGAATTAGTAAATAATAACTAAAATATATATGTATATGAGATAGAAATATAAAAATTTATATTCAATTTAGCTTAACAAAATGATCCATCAAAAACTAATTTAATTCCATTAATATTATCAGAGATTCCTAAACGTCCCATCAAAAAAAAAAATGCCAAAATTAATGACAGTAATGTCGATAAAAGCCATCAATTGTATCTTCACGACAGCCTTTCAATGTTCTTATAATATGAAATAGCTATTGTTGAGTTGGGTATATGTACAAAATAAAAAAAAATAAAAAAAATGAATCAAACAGGTGTTAACATTAAAAAATTTTTGTTTTTTATTATCCAGAAACAATTTGTCAAATTGAAAATGTGTTGAAATACAAGACGATTGATAGTTATTGTTTTTATTTATTTCTAGCTAGAATACGGTGAAGATGTGTGGCAAGAAATGTTGCAAGAAGTTGGTATCAAAAATACGATATTTAATACACGACAAATATATCCTGATAGTCTCATGTTGGATCTTGCATCAGCATTGGCAAAAAAAAATAATGATACAATTAATAATGTGATGCATTTTTTTGGCAAATGTTTTGTCAGATTTTTCAGCAATCTTGGGTAAATATATATAATAAAAATGAATTTTTATATTTTTCATCATCGCAGTGTAATTAGGTTACATATTCAAGGAAATTTTAAATTATATATTGCTGACATATTATGGCTTGATTTAATTATAACTATGCAGAATTGATTAGAGACCACAAGGGGTCGTATGAGATGAAGCTCAACATGACTAATGAAAATATTGATAGGGTTAATAGCCCTCTTTCATTCACAACAGCCTTCAATAAAAAATCAATAAATCATACAAATTAGTTTTCAAAGAAATAAACAATTTATATTTCTTTTATTTTTATTATTAGACAAAGCAATAAAGCAATTTTGAATTAATAAAGACAAATTGAATGAATGACATATTTTTTACAGATATGATTGCACCATAAAAGCAACTGGTCGATATTTTTGTGATTTTCTTCAAAGTGTTGATAATATTCATATGCAAATGAGATTTACATATCCAAAAATGAAAAGTCCATCAATGTATATAACACACGTTGATCCACATGGAGTATTACTTGTTTATCGAAGTACAAGAAAAGGATTTACTCATTATTTTATGGGTAAAAATATAAATTAATATAGTTTAGATTTAAAAATTATTTAATACAATTAAAAAAAAATTTATTCAAATATTCAGGTCAGTTATTTCAAATAGCAAAAGATTTATATGAAACTACTCTTGACATACGAGTTCTAGAAAGTTCTGATAATATACCAGGATCAAGAAGTGTCATGGTTAAATTTCGTATTGATTTTGATAATCGTGATTATGTGAGTTAATATTTATTTAAAGAGATATTTTATTTAAAATTTAAATTAGTAAAATAATATAATGATTATTAATATTTAGACTGCAAAAAATAGCCGAATGGAAATGCCAGTGGCTAAACAATTACAACCAGTATCAAGTAGTTTATTATTACGTTTATTTCCATTTGGTGTTATTATGAATTCTGAAATGAGAATACTTGGTGGTGGTGAAAAACTTGTACAAGCATGGGGTGGTACATTGTCAATACTAAACAGACACATAACTGAAGTTTTTAAATTACGAAGACCAAAAGGAGTATCATTTACTTGGAGAAACGTGAGTTGTATATATTGAAAATATATTAAATTTATTTCCTGTGAATTTTCACGATTCCAATAGTGTCATTCATGTTAACTTGGATATTCAAATACTGACCAACACAAGATTTACATACAGTGAACATCAATATATTTTATTTTCAATTTGTTTATAAATTGAAAACCAATTTATTTATTTATTTTTATACTTGAAATGTTATTCTTCATTTTAAAATTGGAATTTCAGATGATGTATTTACATTCTGTGATGTTTGAATTGGAATTGATAAGATCAACCGAAAATATTTGTCCCCATAAAGATGAAAAAACTGGTAGCTCAAATTCAAAATTGGAAAGAAAAAATAGTCAAGGTGCTAGAAGTATTTTATTAAAAGGACAAATGCGATATATTGAAGAAATTAAATCAATCGTATTTCTCTGCAGTCCACTGTATGTATTTACAAAAATTAATTATCAAAAAATATAATTAAATTTTATTAAATTTTAATAATCAATTGCGTGTATTAGTTTTTGTTTTTTTTTTAAATAATATATTTTTTTTTGTTTGGTCAAGCTTTATACACAAGCGTCGAGTTACATATGGCTTGAATTAAAAATTCATATATCTAATATTATAGCGTCCGGTATAAATAATTGGTTTTTAATATTCATTATTTTTTTTTAGATAATCTACATCATTCAACATAAATTTATACTCGTGAATTATTAAATTTTAATTTTTTTTTGTTTATTTTATTTATTTTTTTCCGAGAGCTTGTTGATTTTTCATTTTTTTTTATTCAAACATAAACGTAATTGCCTTTTGCAGATAAAACTATATTATTAATTTTAATTATAAAAAAAAAAAATAATATAATGTCGACAAAATACTGATATTATTATCTCATTATTGCAGAATAAATAGCCTCGATGAGCTTTCCAACATGGGTCTCTATTTAAACGACCTCAATTCCCATGGAATGAGCCGTGAAATGGTCCTAGCTGGCTGGCAACACTGTGGCAGGTTATAAAAAAATTTTCTTTAATATAAATAAATAAAAAAAAAAAAAAAAAATACTTTCTATTTCATGACAATAATGATTTCTTAAGTAAAAAATAAAAAAATTTAATCAATGTTCAAGACATCGTTTAATTTCAAGCAGACTTTTCTTCCTCCCTCGTGTGACTACTACTTTTGATTAAAAAAGTTTTGAAATTTTTTTATTATTTTCATATAAAAAAAGATTGGAGATGATGTTTGAAAGTGCTGAACAAAGATCAGAAGAATTAGAAACAAGTTATGCACTTTTGGATCGTTGGAAAAATAAAAGTGATGAATTATTATATTCTATGATACCACAAACTGTTGCTGATCGATTGAGAGCAGGAACAAGTCCCTTAAGTACTTGTGAGGTATAATTAATTTTTTTTTTAATTGATAAACTATATAAAGGAATAAATTTTAATGATGGATTTATTACTTTTAATTCTTTGATTTTTTTTTTCAGTCATTTGAATCAATAACAGTTTTATTTTGTGAACTTTGTGATTTTGATTATTCGACGATTGAAGGAGCTATGGATATTGTATCTTCTATGAATGCTGTATTTTCTTGTTTTGATTCATTGATGGATAAATTTAATGTTTACAAGGTAAATATAATTAATAATTTTTTAATTATAATAATATTTTTAATATAATTTAAAATATAGGTTGAAACTGTTGGTCGCGTTTATATGGCAGCAAGTGGTGCTCCTGATAAAACAAAAGATCATGCTAAAAATGTTGCTGATGTTTCACTGCAACTCATCACGCGAGTACGATCCCTGAAATTACCCTCGGGAATTGATATACAAATTCGCATAGGTAAGCATTTTCATTTGTTCACTTTATTCTTTATTTTTTCATGATGATTATTTTATTTTATTTTTTTCTGTTTATCTCTCTCAAGCGTACAATAATACATTTATTATTTGATGATGATATTTTTTTAAAAGGTATTCATTCGGGACCAGCTGTTGCCGGAGTTGTTGGTCTTAAAGTGCCGAGGTATTGTTTTTTTGGTGATACAGTTAATACAGCATCAAGAATGCAAACGACAAGTCTGGTTAGTATTTCACACTTTATAGCTTTTTTTTATTATATCAATACTATTATTATTATCATTTGACTTTTATTGTTATTTTAAATTTTTTATAAAGCCGGGAAAAGTTCACATTTCCCCTGATACAAAAGCACTTTTACCGCCAGAACTTTATCGAATTGAATCACGAGGCATTCTTTGGGTCAAAGTAAGTTTCAACGTCAATAAAAATTCTAAACTTTTTTGCTCTTAATATTTTTTTTATTTCATTATTATTATTGTGTTATTTTATTTCTAAGGGCAAAGGAAATATGGAAACATATTGGCTTCATCAAACTGACGATTCAAAAAGTTCATCTGATACTGAAATTGACCCTAATTCAGAAGTCCCACAAGATGAACTAAAAGACGTATTTACAAAATCTTAATTATATAAAAAAAAAAAAAATAAAAAAGAAACTAATCAAAAATTTCATCTCCAATAAGAAATGTATTTTAAATTTTAATAAATCACACTAATGTGTATCATTAAAAATTAGAGAAAAAAAAAAAATTTCTAAATCATATTTAAAATACTCAAAAACGTGCCTTTCTATCATCAACATCGTGACATGTAAAAAGTATTTAAAAAAATAATTACAACTAAATCAATTATAGAGTATAAGCAAGTTATATAAATGTTGTATCCAAATAAAATAAATAAATAATAAATAACATAAAAAAAAAGATTTGCTTGGTGTTTTTTTTTCGTCTTAATTCAGCAAAAAAAAAAAATCAACAATAACAAGAATCAGCAGTATTTTGTTCAATCCAAGTCATGTATCGATTGACACGTGCGTATACCTAACATATAATAAAAAACAAATGTAAACATTAAAAATTTCAAATGAAAGAATTAAATAACATATAAATTATTATAAAAATAAAATTACGTGGGTGTCTAATACCTGTTTGTATTTGATATATTATTTATTTTTTTATTTTCTTACCCCTGGATAGCCTGGAGAAGCACAACCTTCACCCCATGAAACGACACCTTGAATGAATAAAGAAAAAGAAAAATAATTTATTATACAGATATATGTACTTTATGTGAGTTTCAAAACAACCCTCATTCAAAGTATCATAACTATCCAACTTTATAAGCAATTTTAAAATACTCACCGACAATTTTATAAATTTTATCTTCAATCACAGTAAGGGGTCCTCCACTGTCACCCTGAAACAAAGAAAAAAATAAATAAACAAATAATAATGCATTAATTTTTATATTTTTATTTATTTATATATTATTTTTTTTTTTTTTTTTCAATACAAACCTGACATGAATCTTGGCCACCACCAGGAAAACCAGCACACATCATATTACTCGTTATGCGCCTTGGTGGATATTTCATCGCTCGACATTCACCATTTGTCATAATTGGTACAACAACTTGACGAAGAACATTTGACGATGATCCACCTTCTTTAGTTGAACCCCAACCAACAACAGTACCATTTTCACCAGCATATGTGGGTCCTATTTATGGAAAATTTAAATCTATTAATAAATCATTATAATGTATTATTAAATAAATGACTCTTCATTGATTTCATATATTTATAAAAATAACCTGTATCAGGAAGACAGACTGGCCTTATTGTGCCATTATATTTTATTCTACCATCAATTTTAATCAATGCTATATCATTATCATAATTAGTTATTGTATATCCACTATGTTTTATTATTTCTTCTACTTTGTATTCAATTGGATTTGTATCAGTTGAACTATTACGATCGTGATCACCAACTACAACTTTTAATAGTGTTTTATCATACCTAAAAATAATATTAATTTAATTTTTATAATATAATTAATAATGTAAATTAATTATTTACCTGTCGATGCAATGAGATGCAGTCAATACATATTTATCACTAATTATAGATGCAGCGCATGAATATCTTCCTTGGTATGTTAAATATACAACCCATGGATATTGAAGTACACGAACTTCAAAACCATTTACAATGCGATTTGGAGGATTCGATATACCACATTCTATTGATAGTAAAAATATTTTTCAATTTGTTATGCAATACAAATTTATAATAAATTAATAATACGTACCGCACACTTGACATTCAGAAGATTCTTCTGGTTGATCTTCAGTTGTTGTTGGTGGTGATATTGTTGTTGTTGTCGTTGTTGTTGTTGTTAGTCCAATAAATGCCCAAACAAAATTTGGTAACCAAATCCACTTTTTACCAGTTGGCACTTCTAAAATACTTGAATTTCCATATATATTTATTCTTTTTTCCAATTCATTACTGTCAATTAATATTTCTGTTGCATTTTCAAGCTCTATTAAATTTACATCATCTGTACTGGTGATATTTAATTTATCCTAAAAAATAAAAATAAACACTGTTATAATTTTTTCGATAGCTAGAACTTAACTTTAATTGATAATGATAAAATAGAAAATATTAGTAAATGATCGCACCTCAGATAATAGTTGTTTAAAATTATCAAGCACATGACAATGTGAGCTGTATTGAGTTATCACAATTAGTTTTATGTAAAATACATACACCATGTATATCATCCACTTCATTTTATATTATAGTGAAATAAAATAAATTACGTTATGAGTTTGATATCATGTACCAGACAAATACTGATTCAGTCTACCAAGTCGAATGATACTTTCACGAAAGACTCCTTTACACGTGCTACATCTTTATTTATACAAAATAGTGGACGAACGAGTACGACCAAGTGAAAATTTAGGCTAGCAGTATTATGTTAATATGTCCTGACCATATCATGAGCTAATTCCTCATTAACAACTCATGGTGTACTATCTTAACTGTTATTCTTTAATTTATTTTTTTATTTTTTTGTATTTGTCTATATAATTAGTGTCTTAAAATTTTATTTTTTCATTCAATTAACCTTTGTATTATAAAATTTATAATAGTAAAGACTAATATCTGTAACTAATACCGAAAAAAAAGAAAAATTTCAAAATAAAAAATATCTTGTGACCCAGTTGGATTAATCTAATAAATAAGAAAATAAAAAAATCAACTGAAAATTGAGTTATAAAATTTTTTAGTACATTTGAAAGTTTAGTGTATGTATAAATAAATAAATATTAATCTGTGTTTAAATATTAAATGATATCAGTTTGAACTAGTGAGATAAAAAAAAAGAAAAAAAAAACATTAAAATTAAATTTTTGATACAATTTACTTGTCCCTGGACCCACTTGTAACCCAGAATTACATCAGGTCAAGGTATATAGGTCACATAGCCCTCATGCGGGTATTCAACTTTGCGTTGTGGATTTTCTTCATTGCCTCCTTGTTACTCTACCATCCTAAATTACGGTTTTATTTTTATTTTTTTCAAATTTATTTATTGTTTTATTTATTGTATTTTTCATTATCTCAAAAGCCTTGATTTATTTGTACGACCTAGGGCTAGATCAAAGCTAGATTATTTAATAAATGATATTATAATCACATGATAAATGCTATCAAATTTCCAAGTAAGTAGTAATTTATTTATTCAAGTAAAAAAAATATAGATAATACGGTTAAAGACCTGATAATATTAGGCAATGATGGAGCATTTATTACCCTATAGTAGAGTGATTCTTTTGAAATTAATAAAATAAAAAATAAGATATGATAATGTTACAGTTGTTCGATTTGATATTGAATGATATATAAGTGTTTATGAATTTATATATATATTTTTTTTTAATATTAAAAAATGTATGTCATTGATTGTGACATGTTCATTTTATTTATTTTTTATTTTTAGCTTTATTTCACTTTTTATTGTCACAATGTTTGATTGATGTGTAACAATTTACGAAAATTATCAGTATATAACTGAATTGGATTCTGTCAAGTAAAAAGTCAAAATAAATTCCATCTTGAAGGGCTTTTCTTATTTTTTTTTTTTTTTTTTTTTTTATCCTTCTTTTTGTATGTAACCCCCTTGAGAGACGACATATCCAAGCACACAAGACAGTTAGGGTGTCGTTATTAACTTCCACTCTTGCTCCTTTTTGCCAGACAAGGTAGAATATCGAGCCCACGCTTATACTTGAACAATTTGACACGGTATCCACAATCTCAATAGGGAATAGACGTTTTTTTTCCTTATTTCTTTTACTTTCTTTTTTATTCCCTTCGTTTTGCAAGTAGACAATCTGTCAGCTCACGAATCCAACATTTCTTCAAAGAGGCCCTGACACGTTTTGGCCACAACAAAGCCACTGGGTTTTTTTGTTGACGCATCATGTTGACCTATTTTTTTTTTTTTAAATTTTATTACTCTAAGTTTACACCATTCTCTATTTACAATTATTTGGTCATAAGTCATTAATAAAATTCGTAGAAATTTATTTAAATATTTCAATGGCTTATTTTTTTTTTTTTTTTACATATTTTTGTAATTGAAAATTTTATGGCTTTATTTTATAACTGTATTCATTTTGGTTGTGTTATTTTAACACAGATATATTTATCGTGAATGGAGCAAGGTCTATGTCGTAATCATTTTCTAGTAAATGGGGAATTCTATAATGTTGACTTAATGTAATTATAATGGCATGCAAAAACAATAAAAAATAAAGAAAGAAAAAAAATTAGAATCAATAGGGCAATGAACACACAGGTCCTTGAAATATTATGTAAATACAAAAAAAAAATATAAAAATTATCATCTTTATATTCTAAAAAAAAAAAAAAAAAAAAAACAAATAAAGAAAGAAATGTAAAATTGATTTTATTCAAAAATGGAAAGTCAAGATTACGAATGCATTTTATTTTTATAACAATGTGCATATAATATACGAGAAAAAAAAAAAAGAGAAAAAAAGTGGGAAGAATGAGATATGCAACTTTCGTTTTCGCTTACGAAATATTGATCTGTGTGGCTGAATATTAAAAATTAAATTTTATTTAAAAAAAAACAAAAAAAATAAGAGGGTTGGAAGGGATATAAAGATATCCTGTTGGGTTGTATATGACAATTCAATTGTAAAATGACATTGGCTTATTAAAAAGTGTTGGTCGAGGCAATGTATTGCAACATGAGGTAACGATCCCCCAACATACAGATTGGAAACAAACGGGCTTTAACGAATGATTTAAAGGCTTGACGGTACATCTGCCAATGCAAACGCACCGGCCAAGGTAACACCAACTTCCCCACCATCATCACCAAGTTTTATTAGTTATAATTTACTATAAAACGACATAACAGACTAACATTTTACAATTGTCAACGATCCACCAAACATATCTCTCCGAACACCAGTGAGAGATTTAGCCCACGCGTGTTTTTTTTTTTTTTTTCTAAATATCAATTTTTTTTTTTTTTTTATACTTTTTATTTATTTATATTATTATTATAATTATTTAGTGACTTTTTTATTTTAATTGAAAAAAAAATAAATATTTTTTCAATATAAAAAGCGAAAGCAAAAGTTTCAAATAATTTTATTCAATCATGAACCGAACACCGATGATTGTGTGCACGCTTGCACTTATTGGATTCATTGACAAGTATGAAGCGTTGGCAGTACCACGCGTGGTAAGTTGTTTTGATAGTGATTGAAAATAAATAAATAAAAATTTGTTTATTGCAAAGTTTAAAAAATAAAAAAAATAATAAATATCTGTTGTTGTTTATTGACACGTGTGGGAAAGTGATATTTCCTAAAAGTGTAAAATAAATATAAATGATCTGTTAAACATTATAATATATTTATACAAGTGGCAATGACAAAGTGATGTTGCTTTTTTTTAAAAAAATAATATTGAAATTGTGATAGTGATTTTAATGATGATTGTTTCAGGGTGAAAAATTCAATTCATCAGGTTATTATAATCATTTTTTAAATATTTCAAAAAGATCATTTAATGATAATTTTTATCGTCATGGAAATCCACCGAGTAAAGCATTTTCAGATAGACCAAATGTTTGTGATGATTGTGGTAAGTAAATTATATTTAATTTTAATATGAAAAAATAAAAAAGTTTTGGTATAATTTAGTGTAATGTAATATATTTTAGTATGTGGAGTTGGTCGTAAGACAAGGATCGTTGGTGGAGAACCAACAAATATTTACGAATTTCCCTGGATGGTAGGTATGACTAAACAAAGCCAATTTCATTGTGGTGGAAGTTTAATTACACGTCGTCACGTTCTTACTGCCGCACATTGTCTTGAGAGGTGATTTTATAATTTAAATTTTCCCAATTATTTATTTTAAATATTAATTTATTCATTTATCAACAGATTTGACAGTCGTTATTTTGAATTACAACTTGGTGATCACAAATTAACTAGACGTGGACAAAATGCTATTCGTCGACGTGTTAAAAGTTGGACAACTCATGAAAATTTTAATCGTGGTAATTTAAATAATGACATTGCTATTATTGAACTTAATGAACCAGTTCCATTGGATGGTATTGTTCGTACAGCTTGTCTACCTGATAATCGTAAGTTTAAAATTTCTTTTTTTTTTTCCTTTTTCTTCTACTATAATTGTTTTTTTTTTTTTTTTGTGATCTCAGAAGCTATTGATTATACGGGATCATACGCAACTGCTATTGGCTGGGGACGTACCAGCGAGGGTGGTGATTTAAGTTCACAATTAAGAAAAGTTCAACTACCATTGTTATCTGATGAAGAGTGTGATCAAGCTGGCTATGAAAAATCAAGAAGAACTGAAAATATGATATGTGCTGGATATCTTGATGGCAATAAAGATTCATGCTCGGTAAATATTTAATAATAGTTGAAATTTTTTTTTAAATAATAATACTGATAACCTGTTTTGTTATTCGTAGGGTGATAGCGGTGGCCCACTTCTTGTACAAGCACCTCAAGGACATCTGGAAGTTATAGGTGAGTATTCTCATCACTCAGTGTGTTATTTAATATATTCATAAATTATGTTTATCACGTATTATTTGTTTTTTTTTTTTCTTCTTTGTAAGGTATTACATCATTTGGTCGTGGCTGTGCTCGACCAAGATATCCAGGTGTATATACTAAATTATCAAACTATCTTGGATGGTTGAAAGAAAATTTGGATGGTGAATGTATTTGTCCATCACCTGGACAAAATTAAATTATTATAGAGATTAATATTTCATTACTTATTATTAATTACTGTTAAATATCATTCATTATTTGAGACAATCTAGTCGTTAAATTTAAGCTTAGTGGTAGAGGATTATTAAGATATAGCTTTATCAACATACTGTGATTATTATCTTTAATTATTTTATTAAAGATAATATTACTTATTAATTTAAACTCATCTTAATTGATAAATAATATTAACTAAAATATTTAAATTACATAATAATAGAAAATAGTAATAATAATAATAAGATTAAATAATAATATAATTTTTTTAAAACAAATAAAAAATATTGGTCAACGACAATATTTCAATAATTGACTTTCCTTTATTTTGAAATTTTGCCATCAAGTAAAAACAATAATTGTGTTGATGGATTTTTTTAAAAACTTGTTGATTGAAAAAAAAAAAAAAAAAAATATTGTCAAGTGATAACTGGTGTTTATTTAATTTAAAAAAAAATAATAAGTATAGTTCAAGATACATCAAGATGCATGTTTATGCGAGAGTAATAGTAATCGGGTCACGGTACTGAAAACGTTTTGCTTTCGACGAATGAATGTGGGTTAGTGAAACCATCGAGCGTTATAATACGCACAATACTTGAAAACTTAAATTCAAATTAATTAACGAAAATTGTATCAATAATTTTAACTTGTTGTAATAATATTTTAGTACTTTTATTACAAAAAAAAAAAAAAATATAATATATATTAAAATAACTATAATACAGTGTTCGTCTAATAACGAAAATATTTAATTTGAAAAATGATTATTTTTTTTGAGAGAAATTTTTTTTTTTTACATTTTATTCGACAAATACATACAACCGTTACAAAATCAAGTTTCGAAATATTTGGCGAATCAAAGTGAGGTGAGAAAAAAAAAATACGGCCAATAAGAAGATAAATAAATTTACATTGTGATTATTGATTAAAGAAAAAAAAAAAAAGTATACAAAAATAAAATAACAAAATATACTTGTGTGTCAGCTGAGTGATCTAGTAATATTATTTCTTAATTTTACTTTCGTGAAATCAAGTGTATGTGTACTTGATTGCATCTAAAAACTCCTTTCTCAACGATAGACCACTGGGGGACTTGTATATATGAACAGGAGGACGAGCAGGGGATCGCATCCGGTCGGAGAAAGAACTTTCATCGTGCCGATACCGACCACCAGCAGTTAACTTCTATCATCAGTCTCAGTCAGTAAGTTTATAAAACTGGCAAAATTCTTAATACCAATAATACATTTTTGCCTTAAACTCAATAAATTATCCTGGAAAAAAAAAATAAAGAAATAATAAATAACTAAGTAACAGTCATTTAACAAGAGTTTGGATTTATTATATTATTTTATTTACCATGCAACCATGGAATGTGATAAATTGGAAGTGTACAGTGCAAATTGAAAATTTTAAAATCCGATAAGGGAAGATTCAGCGCTGTCACAAAGTGAAAGTAATTAAGTGAAAAAAATAAAATATTTCAAGATAAGAATTTAAATATATATAGGCTGTTTAAGTGTTACAAATAATGGTGTTTAAAAAGGCAATATTTTTTATTTTACCGATTTTTATTATGGAAATAAGAGCCTTTGTTAGATTTCAGACAAATGATGATGATCCAGAAAAATCAAGATTATATCACGTGAGTTGAAATTTTTAAAGCAAAAAAAAATTTATAAAAATTAATAAAATGAATAATGATTGACATGACAAAGGAGCTTTGTGTCAATTAAATGGCTCAGATTATATTTATGTAACTAATATTCACTGCGACTTATAGTATAACAACAGGTAAAAGAAAATGGAAAGGTCAATGTCACGATCACTTTCAATGTATGCTTTTTTTTTATTTTTTTTTTCATAAAAAACGCGCGATATTGTTGATAGTCTTGATAATATATTAACGACTTGAAATAATATTAAAAAGACCTTGACACGTGTTAATTACAATCATCACTTTCACCCATTGAGTTGCTCACTCAATGCATTTAACATTGAGAAAGTTATTTATTTTATTTTTTATATTTGCATTATTTATTTTCAGCATAAATTTACAGAAAATCGTACTGGTAAATTTCTTTTTGATGAAATATTTGGAATTGATGTTACTGGAAGTGGTACCAGTGATAGTGATGAACAGAGACTTAGAAATTGTAGTTGTGGTATGAATTAATATAAATTAAAAAAAAAAAAAAAACAACAACAACAACAACACTGTACCAAGTATAAAAATATACCAAGCATAAAAATGAAAATTAAAAAACAAAAAAATTTTTGCAGAATGTGGAGTTATAAATTCAGAGAATAGAATTGTAGGTGGTCAGCCATCGGAACCTCATAGATATCCATGGATTGCAAGATTAGTTTATGAAGGAAAATTTCATTGTGGAGGAAGTCTATTGACAAATGATTATATTTTAACAGCTGCTCATTGTCTTAGAAGGTAAATAAAAAAAAAAAAACCATTTAAATAATTAACCAACTGTTATACACTAACTTTTTTTTTCTAAATTTAAATTTATGTAGATTGCAACGTTCAAAAATACGAATTGTACTTGGTGATCATGATCAGTATGTTAATAATGAAGCAGTTGCTGTTATGCGAGCAGTAAGTGCAATAATACGTCATAGAAATTTTGATATGAATTCATACAATCATGATGTTGCACTTTTAAAATTAAAAAAACCAGTAAAATTTACAAAAACAATAAAACCAGTATGTTTACCACAATCTGAAATTGATCCAGCTGGCAAAGAAGGAACTGTTGTTGGATGGGGTCGAACAATTGAAGGTGGTATGTTACCTGGACCAGTGCATGAAGTTAAAGTACCAATATTAACATTAGATCAATGTCGTAGAATGAAATATAAAGCAAATAGAATATCAGAAAATATGATTTGTGCTGGTAAAGGAAGTATGGATTCATGTCAAGGTGATAGTGGTGGTCCATTGCTTGTTCAAGAAGGTGCAAAAACAGAAATAGCAGGTATATAATTAATATTATTAAATTAAAACTTTATTTTTCTATATTTTAATCATTTAAATAATATATTTTTAGGTATTGTTTCTTGGGGTGTTGGTTGTGGAAGACAAGGCTATCCTGGGGTAAGAAAATAAATCATCTAAACTATCTTGTTTACTTTTTTTTAACCTTGCAATTTCATTTGATTTTCTTATTTTAAAATATGTCTATTTATGTTCAGGTATATACAAGAGTTACAAGATATTTAAACTGGATCCATACGAACATGCAGGATACCTGTTTATGCGTAAAGTAAACATCATTTGAAAGGAAAACGAGATTCCATTGGAGAGTAGCTACAAGTGTACATATTTCATCTATATATATATATTTATAATATTGAGAAAAGAAAATCCTGACATGTACAGTATATATTTTATAAAAATATATGTAATTTAAAAAAAAAAAAAATATTTAGTAATCATATTATTATAATTATAATTCATTTGTGTGCAAAGACAGCGCGTATATTGTTTTTTATTTTTCTTCAAGTTAAAAACGTTGTTTGAATGCTGATGTATATGATTGGTATTTTTCATATTGTTTCATCGGTTGCTGGGCGGTGTTCAGTCAGTAATGACCTGATAACGGTTCAACAAAAATGGAATAATACATAAATGATGAATAACGGTTTTTTACTGTCAGGGCAACAACTGGGATAGTATTATAGTCGTAACCAAACGCATTATGTCGTTTTAGTGTCACTGGTTAATAAACTATCATTGCCCTAGTGAAAGTCTATACTTTTTCATTGATCTTTTATCTTCACAAAAAAGGGAATTTTATTACATTGATATTTGGATTTTTTTCCTTTTCTTTCTTTTCACAAAATTGTCAATGAAATTTTGTAACTTTTTAACGAAATAGCATAATGAATATTTAAAAAAAAATAGCCAATAGATTTTCTTGGAATAATGATGTTAAAATAATTCAAAAGATTTTAATTCTTGATCATCTTTTAACCGGTCTTTGATAGCTATTTTTTTTTCTCCAATGAAATCTTGTTTTATGAAGTTTCTTACGGTACCAAATAGGTACATATGCCTTTCCCTTCTTTGTGCTCAAGAGACCAGCCCAAAATACAGGTTCAATTATTGTAATCAAGTATGAGTAAGAATAAATTATTCAACACTAATTTTATTCGTTTTTTTTGTTTCAAGAATAAAAAAAACTAATTTATTTTTTTTTGTAGATGAAAAAAAAATATATATACATACACATATATATATTTCGACATTGCAGTGGTAATATACAGAGGAAGCGAATGGCCTTGCGGTCAGTGACAGGATTTGTCCATGAACGTGAACTCCAAGTCGTACTGATCAAGTATTAACTGTCCAGTTTGGCGTCGAGTATTTCATGCTAACCCTTCTCCAACTCCAACGCCTTTTTAATACTATCTTACTTTTTATTTTATATATTTATTCTTCATCTTTTTCTACGTCAGAGTTACCGATCACTTCACGACAAGAAACCAAGTCTTCAGAGTTCTTTACAACGGTTCAAGGACATGTTCATCGTTTATACTTGACGTTGTACATTTTGGTGAATTTTATTTCACAATTTATTTTGTTATTTTATCTATATAATAATATTGTGTGAGCGTGTTTTTTTTTTTGAACACAAGTTTTTGTTGGATTATTGAATAAATTTAATATCTGTGATTGTGCAATGAGGTATCAAGTGATTATTGTGTTAGTGCTTGGGACTGTTGTTTCAGGTCAACAAACTCAGGTGAGTTAAATTTTTAAATTTAATCAAAAATATAAAATTTTAACTTGAGTGTTTAATGCTGTTTTTTTTCTTTTTCTTTTTCGATTAAACAGAGAGGATTAGCTGCTAATTTGGTGAAGAATTTTTTTGGTATTTTTGGTAATAAACCACCAAATTCCACGACAACAACACCTGAAGGTTGCTATTGCAGTAAGTAAAATAATAAGTGATATATAAAGTATTTTTTTAAATTATTTTTTAATGCTTAATTTTTTATTTAGGTTGTGGAGTTAGAAATGAAGAGGGTCGAATTGTTGGTGGTCAAACAACACGAATCAATGAGTTTCCATGGATGGCTAGATTATCATATTTAAATAAATTTTATTGTGGTGGAACACTTATCAATGATCGTTATGTACTAACAGCTGCTCATTGTGTTAAAGGGTTTGTAATAATAATGAGTAATTGAAAATGAAAATTAATTATAATAATTATTATATACAGAATTGTTTTTAGATTTATGTGGTTTATGATAAAAGTTACATTTGGTGAACATGACAGATGTGATGAAAAATATAAACCCGAGACAAGATATGTTGTACGTGCATTAACTGGTGATTTTAGTTTTCTTAATTTTGACAATGACATTGCATTATTAAAACTCAATGATCGTGTACAATTATCAGATTCAGTAAGACCAATTTGCTTACCATCAGTGAAAGGTAAATATAAAAAATGATAATATTCTAATGATGTATTTGAAAAATTCATTTGTCTGTTAACAAACAAGCTTGTTATAATATATATACATTGCGCAAATTTACAAGTGACCTCATTGACTTCTCGTATCATTTATTACGCGATATATTACACCATGAATATCATAATTTGACGAAGTATACGGGTACCATACATGACAAATTCAAATACAAGCTAAATGATAATTAGAACTTCAACACTTCATATCGGTTGTGTTCTATTTTTTTTTCTACACTTTAAGAATCAATGTAATACTAAAATTTCCATATCACAAATACGTCAAGTTATGACAACTAAATTAGTACAAATGATTTTTTTTAAAGATAAAAAATTAACATATGTATATGTATTATTAAAATTGAGCAATATTTATAATATTAAGGTCAAGAGTTAACTTTCTGTCTTGATCGATAAACGGAATCAATTATATTTGAAGTTGTTTTTTTCTTATTTTTCATAATATAAATATTTGTAATATAGGGGCTAATATATTTTTCTTAATTTATTCATTTATGTATCTTTCTTTTTTAAACAATAGAAAATGAGTATATTGGTACAAAAGCCATTGCAACTGGTTGGGGAACACTTCGTGAGGATGGAAAACCTACTTGTTTACTTCAAGAAGTTGAAGTACCAGTTATGAGCTTACAAGAATGTCGTAATACAAGTTATAATTCTAAAATGATATCTGACAATATGCTTTGTGCTGGATATAAAGAGGGAAAAAAAGATTCTTGTCAGGTAATTTAATTTTTGTTAATTTTAATTATATTCCTATTTTATAATTTATTAATTAATAAATTATAATTAACAGGGTGACAGTGGTGGTCCATTGATTGCTGAACGACTAGATAAAAAATATGAATTGATTGGTGTTGTGTCCTGGGGTAATGGTTGTGCTAGGGAAGGATATCCAGGAGTTTATACACGTGTTACTAAATTTCTTGACTGGCTCAAAACAAATGCCAGAGATGGTTGCTACTGTGAACACAATTAAATATTAATCATTATCCACAAAACTCGATGATTAATTATTGAATTGAAAAAAAAAAAAAAACATTTTTTTTTTTACTTTTTTAAATTAAATTAATTATACAAATGCATCGAGCATCATCAGTGTCATACACATGTAATCAAATATATTTATTGTCATTTTTATAAAATCAAAATAATCAAATAAAAAAAATTAATAATTTTCCTAAATTCCTAAACTAGTCTTATGATGAAAATAATTATAATAATAAAAAATTGATATAAATATACTTAAATTTATTTTATTGATAAAAAAATATTAAGATAATAAGCTTGGGTAGGTGTATCATTATCTTTGATTGCTTGAAGCAACGTGAGTCTTAACGGGACCTGAGATGCACTGACCGAGGGTCATTGGACTGGCTATGTTAGAATAAAAAAAATATCAAAGAAATAAGAAGAAAAATAATAATAATAATAAAAGAGGAAAAATACTTAGCATCAAGTTCTGTGGTTGTTTATAAAAATTATTAGTGAATCTGCGTGTTGATGATAAGAACCGTATGCGGGTTGTACCGCTATAACTTATATTGTTATTTTTTTGTTTTATTTTATTTTATTTTTCACGTAAAAAGAGATGCATTTAAGAATATCGCGAGACAGTTTATGTCTGACTAACGCAGTGAAAAGTCATGAATTTACAAGATTTTGTCAAGTATCTTCTTTGTGTGCTAAGTGTACATGTTACACTTGCATTAAATAATAATTCAGCAAGTTTAGTGAGTACTGTATTTGCATTATTGTCAATTAATTTTTATAAATAAATAATTAATTTCAATTTTATATGAAATGTTAGATTCAAAAACCGAGGACTAGTCGTGGTTTTTTGGATTCAATTGTTAGCAGATTTAGAACATGTGGAGGGTGTTGTGAGTATTATAAATTAGTTAATTTATTTTGTATAATATTTTAAAAATATTTTGTATTTTATTTTATTCAACAAGTGTGTGGAAGATCTAACCGAATGGGTTCAAGATTTTTTGGTGGTGAAACAACACAATCACATGAATTTCCATGGCTCACTAATATACATGTTAAATCTGATCCTCCAGTAAGTGGAACTTTGATAAATGATCGTTATGTTTTGACTTCTGCTAGTCAATTAGTTGGGTGAGCCATTTATATATATATGATAAAAAAATATATTTTAATATGTTATGCTTAAATTTTTGTTTTATTTAAATTTATTTTATCCAGTGCAACAGCGCCAGAAATTAAAGTTACCATTGGCGCATTTGATCGTTGTAATATTGATATTTCATCGTCAAATGTCAGTGTCGAACATATTATAATGTATCCAGAATTTATAAAAGAAACAAATGCTCATGACTTGGCATTACTTCGTTTAACTCGTCCAATAAATTTTGAAAAACGAGTAACATCAGTTTGTTTACCAAATCCTGGCTCAACTTATCTTGGACAAGTTGGTACTGTATTGGGATGGACTGCATCTACAGATGATGATTCTAATAGTAAATCATGTTTACCTAAAAAAATGGGTCTTCCAATACTTGGTACTGCTGAATGTTTAAAATCTGGTGTTGAATTAAAAAATTATCATGCTGATTCTGGATGCATTGGAGTATTTGGAACGAAATCTCTCATATGCCAGGTAATTTAATTATTTTTAATATGATGTTATAAATTATTAATTTTAATAACATTTTTTTTTTAATAAACATTTTCTAGAGTGATGTGGGAACATCTGTTTTATACAGATCTTACTTGGGAATTTATGATATCGTTGGTAATTAATTTTTAATTATATAAAAATATAAAAAAATAAAAAAAGAAAACATTTATATTTAATATCTAAATTTCTGTTGTTATTTCCTTTTTACTAGGACTGTTATCAAATGGAAACTCGTGTGATGAAAATTCAACACAAGCTGCTGTTTATACAAGGTTACTTATTCAACAAACTAAATAATAAAATTAATTAATTATTTATTTAATAATCGATAAATTAATTTTATTAAATTTAATTTTTTATTTTATAGAATTGGACCTCATTTAGATTGGATTCTACAAAATACTAAAGACGCATGTTATTGTACAAAATAATATTTAAAAAAAAATAAATAAAAAACACGGAAAATTTATTATTTTCTCAGTATATAAATAAATAGTTGCTAATGATCAAAAAACTTGTATTATTTAAAAAAAAAAAAAACAATTATTTGTTTAAATAAAATACTTTTTGTGCATTTAATTTATCACTTTTTTAAAAATCTGGATCGTGAGTTGCGTGTGAGTGTATAAAAAAAAAAAGGAGTTCGTCAATTTAATAGAAGGATATAGAAAAGTAGATGTGAAAAGATTCGAAGGCAATGAAAGAAGAAATATATTTCAAGAAAATTCCTTTTTTTTTTTTTTTTTTGTCGACGACCCTCAAAGAATGTAGACTATACTCTTGAAAAACGTATCCATAATCCTAGTGTATAAGCTCTAGGTTTTTCTCTAGAGCTTCATAATTCTATGACCATAAATATCGTCAATAAGCAATGGGCTTCTAAAGTCTTATCTTTCATTTTTCTTTACTTTTTTATTGATCAAAACTAGCATTCACTATTTTTAGTATCATGTTTTATCGTTTATTATTTTGTTTCAAACGTATTTAACACTTGGGAATTGTTATGCCCATAGGAGTATTAGAAAATAATGAAAATAATGTTCGGGTCAATGGCTAATTAAATAATGATTAGTACATGATTACAGCATAAAAGAAAAAAGAAAAAAAAAAGAATTGATCGGGTTGATCGGGCTTGATAACTTTAATAAAAATTTTCAACCAACTCAAATTGTTAAACTCAATTCGACATGAGTTTGACTTGTTATCTTTAACACGGTATAATTGATGAATCAATAAAAAAAAAAATCATTTCAAACGAATGATGATTGTGTTGTTGGAGAGAAATAAAAAAAGAGAAGAGATGCCAATATGTTACGAGTAATATGAATAGTGTATATGGTCAAAGTACGGTCAGTACGATTTCAGTGTCCATGAAGATCAGTAAAACTAAATGATGAAGTTGTACATTATCATTGGAATCGTTTGGATTATTTGTTTTTTCGATGTTTGTTGAGTTTATGTTTTTTTTTTTGCGTTTATTATACATGAATCTGGTGAGTCAATAAATTGTAATAATAATATTATTTTTTATTTCTTTGAATTATAGGTAGTAAGCTGTAAAAAAAAATATGTCGGTCCAAGGGTCAACCCAAAATGCGGTAATAATTTATTTTAATAATAATGATATATCTTTATCATTTTATTTTATTTATTATTTATATATTTATTATTTTGATACACCAGTGTGTGGTGTATCAGGGGAAGGTGTAGCTAATAGAATTGTTGGTGGTACAATTACAATTCCTCATACATTGCCATGGATAGTAGCTATTTTTAATAAACGAGCTTTACACTGCGGAGGAGTTTTAATAAATGATCGATATGTATTGACAGCAGGCCACTGTGTAAAATGGTAATACAAAAATAATTGGGTAAAGAATAAAAAAAAAAAAAAATTACAGCAGCTGTCTTGCAAATTTTCAGGGCTAAAATGATTGATCTAGATGTTGGAGTTGGAATGCATGATATTCAAGATACTAAAGAAGGTTCTGTTATAGAAATTGAAAAAATAATTTTACATAAAAATTTCGAGAGTGATTATCTTCACGATACCAATGACATTGCATTGATAAAATTAAAAACTCCAGTGAAATTTAATGAAGACATAAAACCAGTTTGTCTTCCAACAAAAGGATCAGATTATACTGGTCATAAAACGAAGGTTGCTGGTTGGGGTCGTGTGACAACTGACGGTGGTGCATCAAGATATCTTCGTGAAGCAACACTCAGAGTTATGGCATTTGAACAATGTAAAAATACATCATTTGGTGAGCATTTAACTGAGTCAATGATGTGTGCATACAGTGATGATAAAGATGCTTGTCAGGTAATGTTATTATTTAATATTGATTATAATTTTTTTAAATGTAATAATAATATTTTTATTTTTATCATCAGGGTGATAGCGGTGGTCCTTTACTTTTTGTACGAGAAGATGATAGATACGAAACAATTGGCGTTGTTTCTTGGGGAATCGGTTGTGCGAAACGTGGTATGCCAGGTATTTACGTTAAATTAACAGATTATCTTGGCTGGATTAAAAAACACACAAAAGATTCAATTTACTGTCTTGATAAATAAAAAAAAATAATCAATATTTATTTAATTTTTTGCTTATTTATTCATTTGACAACTGTGAAATTTAATAATAAATTAAAAGAAAAAAAACATAACGAGTTTATTGTTACTACGCAAATTAAACTGTTCAATTGTCACAGTTGATTATTATAATTTAAAAACTGAACAACTTTTTAAGCTCAATATTTTATCGTTTGCAATAATAAATTTAATCGAATTAAAATGTTATCATTATTGATTGAAACATAAAATTCGACTCATTCTTTTTTATTTTTTAATGAATAAACAATTTTTTTATTGATATGAAAAATCTTGTTGTATAATAATTTACATCTGTTACGTAATGTTTTTCTATGTACGTGTTGTTAAGTGTGTATGTAAAACTTGGTATTCATTATATTCATGTTACTTGATAAGATTTATTTATATGAATATTTTAACGTTATCATATATTCATATAGAAAATACTGTTTGTTTCTTTATTTCATTGTTTTTTTTTAAATGATAAAAAATTATTTATTAATAATAATGGTTTTTGATTTATCTTCTAAAAAGCGGCAGTTCAATTTCATCAAGTCTTCTACCACGAAAATTCCTGGATACTTCGCTTTTTTTTTACATTAAATAACACAACAATTGTCAGAATTAAACCACGAATAATTGACTGAGGAGTCTCGATAATTAATTTATGTATACGTTTTAAAAATGTAAAATTAATTCTCACCTTCGAAAAAAACCAACAATCATCAGTCCAATGATACATGATGCTGAAATCATTGTAAAGTATGGAAAATCAGTTGAGCCTTTGTTGGTTACTGGTTGTGAAAGTGTTGTTGAACTTTTTTTTTCATCCAGAGATTCAGGTGGTTCCAATTGTGTAGCATCCTTGCTAGAAGGCACAATTTTATCTCCAGAATTATGATGAGTCTGCTGTATCGAATGATCATCATGTGATTCTGTTTAAAAAATAATATTTTATAAATTAGTGACAATTAAAATCAAGTGAAAATACTAAAAATTTGTTTTACCATTTTCCAGTTGAATATCATTTGAATTATTTTTTTCAATGACTGTTTCTGAAGTCAATGAAATTAATGTTTTTTCAGTTGGTATTTCCAAATCATAATCATCTAAATTTTCATATTGGTCATCATGATTAATAATTGATTTTTTGTGTAATTCTTTTAGTTGTTTGTCAATAACATAAATTACCAAACACAAAGGATTTATTTGTTGTGAATTGTAACATGCATGTTGACAATCAGGAAGCTTCTCCAATTGTTCAGCATATTTTTTAGTCTGATTCCAAGAATATAGTAATGGTTTTTTTATCGACTCACAGAGTGTAGATACATCTTGAGGTGAGTTATACTCTTTAATTTTTTTAGATATTTCAGCTTCAAACATAGTTACATTGTTTAATATATTTTCTGGTGAACCTGGTGATGATGTACTTGCTATAATGTGACAAATTTTATGATTTCTGTCATGCATAGCCAAGCAAAGAACCAGGTCAGGGGTGATGATCATATTGGCATCTTGAGGAGACAACTCATTGCATCTCTTCAAGTAAGTTGAATTAATAATTTGTTCTGAATTTGTACACACTTTTTCATTCAGAATCATTTGATTAACTGAAATATTTGGTCCATGGCAGTCACAAAAAATAATAATTAGACACAAGTAAATTAATCTTGAAAAAATATGCATCGTTGTTTTTTCTTTTTCTTTTTTTGTCAATGACAAATTCTTGATTTTTTATTCAACAAAGTCCAATCACATCAATGCTATTTTTCAAGTAAATATATGGACCACTCACGGTTAATAATTTAATATATTATTATAATAATTTGCGTCTTAAATTAGTTGTCAACTGTTTGCTTGCAATATAAAGGCCACTTGGTTTCCATATCAATTTTATTATTGTTCTTGGAATTATGTATAGAGGTATGGCTGACTTTATGTTGCGGTGCCCTGGGGTGAGTCAAGTGTGTGTGTGTCGCATAAAACAAAAAATAAAACACATTATGAAAACAAAATAATGCCGGTTAAAAAGTATTTTCATTAAAATAATTTGTACAATAAGCTAATTAATAACAAAATTAAGAAATAAAAAATCCTCTTTGTAAGAAATATTATCTAAATTATTTTTCTGTTGATATCAAACCAGATCCAATTACAAAGAATTTATTGTTTTAGATATTTATTCATGCAACGTAAAAGATTTAATAAATTTATTACCTGTTTTTTAAATTGAGAATCTCAGGGAGATGAAGAATCAAAAAACTACAGATTAACACTGATAAGAGTGAGATAATTTTGAAGAAGATTATTTTTCAAAAAATATAATTATCACACATGTTTCTGTCTCAGAGGAGGAGAAAAACGTTAGACGCTGTGGCACTGTAATTGGAGGACATCTTCTGCCGCCATATTAAAACATCGATAATAAAGAACGCGCTATTATTTTCTGTTGCGAAAATTAACAGTCGATAATTTATAAAAATGTTTTTGAACTAAAACAACTGATGGCGTTAAATAACGTATTTTTGTGCCGCCAATTTATTTTTTCTGCTATTTTTTATTTTTCCTCTCAATATTCAATAAATAATCGATAAAACATAACATTCATTTTAAAAATTGAAGATATTTTTTCTGATTAAATAATATATTTACTTTTATCATAGTTATTTGATAAATCATTGACAAAAAATATTTGTATTTTGTTTTGTGTTTTTTTTTTTTTTTTGCACACGTCCTCTATCGACGATGACAGGCTCAGTTCGTCAACAACCAGCCACTAAATGTGTTTTTTTTTATTGTGCTCCTTATTTAGTATTTGTTTATATCAGTTATAATTGTTTAATTAATAATAATATGTGTTAAAAAAAACCTGAAACATCAAGCGGCTCGGTTCCTGGTTGCTGTGTCGCTGATGAAAATTTTTCCCTGTTGCTGTTAAAAAAGTAATGTACATCCTGCTTTTTTTACTCACTCTTTTTTTGTTTTACTCAATTTTTTTTTTTATAAATATATTTAAACAAATTTTATCCAATTATTGACTAAACACTGCACAAGTATTTATTGTCGTCCACTTATTTTTCATTTGAATAATAATCAAGGATTTATTTGGAGCAAAAAATGAAATGGAAAATATGAAATAACATGGAAAAAATGAATTACAAAATTTTTAACATTATTTTTTATTTACCATTTTCAGTGTAATGTTCAATGATATATGCGTATTACTCGACAATAGCGATTGTTTATAATATATCTACAGTCATGTGTGGTTCTCATCACGAATTGGTGTTAACTCAATTTTTATTATGCTGGTTGTTTAATTGTCTGTGACCACAAATTATTATTTTTTTATTTTTTTTTCATGCTCCAATCATATTGAAGCACCTTTCGGTTCTCGTTTTTTTTTTTTTTTTATTTTCTCTTTTAATAATAAATAAATTATTACCTATATAAAACATTTATTATTATTAATATTATTATTATTTTTTTCTTAATTACGCAGTATTTACACAATTTTATGGGGTAGATTTTTTTTTTTTTTTTTTTGATAATTCAGAGTGAAATAAAACATGCAATTTACTTGTACTGGGTAAATTTGCTATTAATTTTCAAAAAAAAAAATTATGATTTTGTGATAATTAGACAGTGCCTTGGCAGCTTGAAAATTAATTTTTTTTTTTTATTAAAAATGTTTTATCACACTCTGAATAATCATTAGTTAAAATAATATATTATTATAATTTACAACATTCATCTCAGCCTTTATTATACACTTCCGAGTTCCGAGCTAATCCCGCAACGTAAATTAAATACAAATCCAATCTTCATTCATTCAACTGAATTTTTTTTTTCTAAAACTACACAAGTTAAATTATTATACCCCCCGGATCAATATGATATGGATTATGTCGTTCTAATTTTTTATTTAGCTACCAAATGTTCGAGGTTACTTGTTCATTAAAAAAAGAAAAAAAAAAAAAAATCTTTTATCAATTGTTAGACTATTTATAAATACGAATTATTATTATTTTTTTTTATTTATCCTGAATCTCTGATTACTAAACTTATACATTGTTTATTTTTTATTTTTGCAACTTTAATTTTTTAAATATAAATTTAGTGTATATCAGCAATTTTTTTATAGCATCTTTTATTTTTTTTTACAAAAGCTATACATCTTGCTAAATAATGAGACTTTAAATTATAAAAATAATACAGTTTTTTTTTCTTTTTTTGTCTCACTATTTTGCAAAATATATAATTGCATTTCTCATTAATTATTAGTTTCTTTTTTTTTTTTTTGTAAAAGCTTAATCTATAGAACACATTCCTAATTAGTTTGTAGTCTACGAGTCGAGTAGTTTTAAACTCTTGGATGGAATTTTACGTAAACTTGAATTTTCGTCAATTCTACATTGCTCTTATATATTTGAAAATCACTTTCATACAATTATTGATTTTTAAATGTTTTTTTTTTCAAAGCCTAGGCTCGGAAGTGTGGCAGTAAAATTTCAATTCTCAAACACAGTTTAAATAATTGTTTTTATTTTTTAATTTAAATAGTTGATATTTTGCTAAAGTATATCAACTAATTACACTTAAGTTGAGCGATTACATGGCATCAGGAGTACCTACAAGTTTTCTTAATTTATTATATGCTCTTATCGCACTTTCACTATTAAATAATATTTCAAAATAAAAAAAAGATACATTTATAGTACAGCAATCATACCTTTAGCAATGTTACAATATTTTTTATTTAAATTTAATTTAAATTAATCTTAAAAATCGGTATTCACAATTGGTATTTATCTACAATTGAGTAATATATAGCTGCATCGGTTTAATAAATTATTTGCATAAACGATACTTGTACGTAAATTATTGTTTATAAAATCAATTTAAATTTATTTTTATCTTTTTACGAAATTTTAAAATATAAAAAAAAAAAAAAACATTTTCATAGACCAGTCTTTGGACAAATAATTTTTTTTAAAAGATTTTTTTTTTGCTCATAAAATAAAAAATATATATTTATTAAAATTAAAAGAAAAACAAACAAGAAAAACAAACTAAAAAATCGTATATCAATTGAGCTTTTTAATTGATTTAATAAATTGTTTTGTAATATAATTTAAATATTATACTAACAATATTTAAAAAAATCATATATTTTAATGAATACAATGTATAGGTTTTCCTGGAAGCGTGACAAACACTTGACATGCACCTTGAAAACAATTAAATATATATTGTTAAGTCATTGACAAAACTTTGAATCACATTTTCACTTATTTGTCAGGGCAATAAATATACAGTGCGTTACAGAAAGAAATTAAAAAAAAATAACCTTACGTATATATTTAAATATTTATTTATCTGTTTGTCAATTACACACTAATCATGATGTGTGTATAATTAATTAATATCTAATGACTAATATCAATAATAAACTTTTTACAATGTATACAAAAAAAAACCACTTGATATGATTATACACCTCTTCATTTTGAATAATTATTTTCGTAACATACTATTTATTTATCTGGAAGAAACATCACTGCACAGCTTATTTCTCATTGATTAATTATTTCATTTTTTTCTTCTTTTATTATTATATTTACTTAACTATTAGAAACACTATGAAAAATAATATCAGTTATTATTTGTGACAATAGAGAAATGTACAGGCTATAGTTAAAAATAAATGTCACATTTTTCGCTTGATATTATTATTTTCTTTTATATATTTTTGTTTTTTTGTCTCACAAATTAAAGTGACGTTTGAGATTACCATTGATGAAATATTCTATAATATTTAATTCACAGAAAATAAACAGATTTTAGCGACATTTTAATTTGTCCAATGCATAGTACATTTTGTTGTATATATTTTTTTTTTTTGTTATGAAAAAATAGGATAGCATTTTTAAAATGTTTCAACTAACATATTAATTATGTTAATTTTTATAATTTTGTTATTATTTAAATAATAATAATAATAAATTAATAATTAAAATTATTTAACTGTCACGATGATCACTGAGTCTTGTTGTTTCCGTTGTTCCATTTGGATTAAGCAGGCTATTGAGCTTATTGTATCTTTGACTTCCAGAACTGCTCATTGTATTTGAAGCTGATGAATTATGCTGTGCATATGCTCCACTTCTTGGAAAACTAGGCACCTTGTCTATAATAAAAATTATTAATACATTAAACATATATGAATGAAAAATAATAATATATAATTATTACTAGTAAAAAAGAAAATTCAATAATTACCCTTACTGCGATTATGCCTCAGTCTTTCTTGTGAATTAGCTGGACCACATTGTCTCTGTGGAATACATGAATAGTTACTATCACCACTGCTGTATGTAGGTGAAGCTGTTCGATTTGTTCGTCTTCTTGGACTTCTATTATTACGATTTCTTGATGAATTTCTATTGTGTCCACAACCAGTACCAAAACGATTATTATATTCCATTGTATCGGCATATAAACAACTTGATTCTGAACAAGAACAACAAAGCTCAGAATGAGTATTTGAATCACATGATTTTCTGTCCCATTCTTCATTATTATCTGGTTGATAAATATTATCATTTCTAAACATATCTTCATTGTGTCTATATGCTTCATCATTTAATGAACCATGATTTTGATGATTTGGTCTACTATAACCAGGATCACGTGTTCTATAATCATCAGTAATACCATTTTGATGTCCAAAAATAACCGAGCCACTTTCATATTCATTTTCTTGATTTTTATAATCATAATGATTAAAACCTTGTGGAAATGATGGCACTGGTGGTGGATTTGTTTGTGGTGGAAGTGTTGTATATCTTCCTTGTTGATGATTAATATGATTATTACCTTCATGATTAAGTCCATTCCATGGTGTTGGTGATGCTGAAAATGTATTATTACCAACACGTACTGGTGGTGTTGGTGGACTTTGTGAATTTATTGAATTATTAGCATCAAGATCATTTTGTTGTACATTTCTTTTACCAAGATGTGGACTAAATGCAGCCATTTGTTTTTGCATTCTTGCTGATAGTGATGTACCTGTTGGTGGTGGATGTTCTGGTGGTGGTGGTAACATGTCACACCAATTAGGCATTCCCGGTTGATTATTTTGATTGTCTGTTGGTGGTATTCTATAAGGTGGTCTTCTTTGTACATCTGACGTATTTTCATCAGTATAAACAGAACTTGCATTATCACTGCTTGGTGATAGGGTTGATTGATTGTGTTCTTGATTTGATTCAAGATTTGAATAATCAGGCTTTAAGCATGAATCACTTGAATTTGATTTTTGACCACTACCATCCATTGAATCAGGACTACCACGATTACCAACACAAAGTGTTGTTGTAGCATATGGTTCTGGTGGTGCTTGAAGTGGTTTTCTTGCATTATAAAATGTTGTTAAATTAACTTCAGCATATTCAGAACCAGCCATACTGACAATTCCTGGTGCTAACATTTGTTGATTATTCAATAATTTTGTTTCACAATCTTTGTCATTTGATTGTAGTGTATTTGTTGGTCTCCATCCACGTTCTAACCAAAGTGTATCTTTATTAAGTTGACAAATGTCATTTGCCGTGCCCACAGGAACGCTAAGATGACCAAGTTGTTTTCTCATTGCTTGTCTTCTACGTAAATATATTGCCCCAACAAGTCCACCAACAACAGTAAATATCATAATAATAATTAATATTAAAAACCATGTTTCTGTTACAACTGATATACTGTCATGATTTGGATCACTTCTTGGTGGCAATTGTACCAATTGACTTGGATCCATATTGAGTAATGTTGGGCTTGAAAATGGTCCTAAACCTGTGCGTGTAAAACCAGCAACTCTAGCAGTATATAAACCACCAGCTGATAAACTATTAATAATAACTGAAGTTGTTGATGCATTTAATGCCATTTGTCCTAATATTTTATTACTACTATTACTTTTAATTTGTATTTTGTAACCAATTAATGGACCATTTTGTTCTGATTTTGGTGGTGGTGCCCATCTAACAAATGCTGATGTTATATTTATCATTCCAACATGTACATTTTCAGGTGTACCTGATGGTATATCTTCTAATGTTGTAGCCAATTTAACATTGCTCGGTCGTCCTTCTATTGTCTTGTAGAAGGGGACGAGAAAAAATTCATACAATGTATATTTTTTAAGATTTGTTAATATATAACTAGTTGCACCAGCATTCATAACAGTTACCATTTGATATTCTGGTTTATTTGATATTTCACGATATCTTATATAGAGACCTTCAACAAGATCAGCAGCACCAAGTATATCCCACATTATTTTAACACTTGTACTTGTTAATGGTTGAACTTCTCGTAAATGTAATATTTCACTATTTAATCTATCTCGAGCTCTAATTAATTCAATTTGTGGCACTGAATATTGATTTTGACTTGTTGTATGAGCAACATCTGACAATGGACCTGGTAAAGAAAGGCCATGGCTATTTTCAGCACGAATTAAAAATACATATTTTGTATCAGGCTTAAGATTTAATACACTATATGTATCATCAGTAATTCCAGTTGCTGCAACGACCCATCCAGTATTTAAATTACTGCTAAAATATTCAACATTATAACCAATTATTTTACTTTTTCCTTCGTGTCCTGGTGACCAAGTTAATGTTACTGATGAACTTGTAATATTGACAATTCTTGGTTTACTTGGATTTTGAGGAAGAGCTAACATATCAGGTGTTTTATGAAATGTTGTTGTTGCTGATATTGTCAATGTTGCTGACCAAGAAGTATTTCCAGATTCAGATGATGCAATACATGTATACATTCCTGCATCAGCAGTCTGTAAATCATCAACAACAAGTGTTCCATTTGTTAGCATACTTATACGATCACCAAGAGATAATAAAACACCATCTTTGTGCCATTGAACTTTTGGAATTGGTGTTCCAACAGCTCGACAAGGTAAATATGCTGTACTTTTAACTGGGAGTGTTTGATTGGCAGGACCAAGTTCAATTATTGGTGGTGGTACTTCTTCCACTGGTGTCATCTAAAATAATATTTAAAAAATTAAATATAAATAAAATATATAATTTAATTTTTTTTTATTTAATAATATATTTAAATAAAAAATACAATACATACTTGTAAAAACACAGTTGCTGTACTTGCACCAGCTTGGCTAATTGCACTACAAACATAATGTCCTTCATCTTTTTTGATAGTTCCTTTTATATGCAAACTACCATCCTCGTTGATAGTGTAGCGTCCCTGATAAACATTACCCGGGAACATGAGCTCTTGGGAGCCTTCTCTTGTCCAGAATATCGAGGGTTTTGGTGTACCTTTTGCTGAACATGCAAATGACACGTCTGAGCCAGTGCTCACTGTCTCATCCTTGGGAAAATTAGTAAAGACTGGACGTGCTATTTAATAAAAAATAAAATATTTAATTAATTACAATAACAATAACAAAAGGTGAAATAAAAAAACAATAAAATGATGTTTGTCTTTGTTGGTTTAAATTAATTTTTTCTTTTATCTTTGTATTTGTCTGGGCTGGTTGAAAATAAAAGATAAAAAAAAAAAATAATAATATAGCCTTATGCAAATTCTTCTACTCGAAATTAAAAATTAATTAATTCAACAAATAATTGTCATAGCAATTTCTTTGAAATCTTTGAAATACGTCAGCTTATTATTGAAAAATATATAAAAGAATATTACGAGTTACATTATTGAGTTTGAGTCTCTTTGTATTGAATCTTTTTTCTTTTCATATTAATTTATCTTTTATTTCGTTGAATATTTATTAATAAACTATTGACTAAAATATAATTCGTGTAATTGAGATATGTACTTACAATGTACAGTTAATGTTGCACTTGCTGATATAGCACCAACACTATTCTCAGCATCACAAATATAAGTACCAGCATCCTGTGGTGTAACCCGTTCAATACGTAAACTCTTGTCATCAAGAATGTGACCACGTCCAATAGGCATTTTGCCATCGTCTCTTCGCCATAGTATTTCCGGTGCTGGATCACCACCAACACGACATGCAAATTCTGCTGTTGAATCAATCAATACAGTTTGATTCTCCGGTGTTGCAATAAAAAATGGTTTTACTGAAATAAATAAATAAAAAAATTTAAATATACATAATACAATATTAGAAAAAAAAATTAATAAAATCATATTATTATTATTACCATGAACTGTTAATGTTGCAACTGCTGATTCTTTATCACCAACCATATTGTGAGCAACACACTGATATCTCCCTTGATCTGTTTGTTTAACATCAGATATCATAAGATTACCACCATCCACTAAAGTTATTCTGTAACAAAATATAATTATAATTATTATTTGTAAATAATTAATAGTTTAATGGAAAAATTTAAATTGATATTGTAACAATGGATTTTAATATAAATTGATTAACGTTTGTCTGAATGCCCTTTGGCTCAGATATATATGTACACAAATGTCTATATATATACACACGAGTCTTTGTGATGCAATGTCTCGACAATACATTGTCAAATCGCAATTAAACGACCATTTCAAACTCACGAAATGCCTTGGTGTATATATAGGATAAATATATGTGTATATATGGATGATAGTCTCGTAGAGTTATATGAAAAGGGACTCAATTCGTAAATACTATGGAAATCGATAGCTCCTAGATTGTGTCCTCTAATTTATAGTATCAATTAATTTATTCTCTGACAGACCAAAACCCGCTTGTTGTTCTCTCGGGCCATGTGAATACACCACCAATGCTGTTATACACACATTGTGTATTATTGTCATGTAGACAAAATGAACAGATTTAATTTCTATCAATTGATATTAATTTATCAAAAAAAAAAAAAAAAAAATTAAATTAAATTAAATTACGTATAAATATTGAAATTGATAAATTTACATTTATTGGTTTATTTTTCTTAAATTGATTGAGAAAAAATAGAGAAAAAAAAATTGAATAAATAATAATAATAGTTGTATAAATTATTATTATAAAGAAGAAATAAAAAAAAAAAAAAAATAGTAAGAAAATTGAGAACATTAAAGTTTTGTACATGAAAATGAAACACTTTGGATGTAGAATGTAAATAACGAGTTCGTCTCATCCGTGGTAAAGTCAGGACTGAAGATAACGTTGGAAGAATTATGGTAGGACATCCTTTAGAGCCATTCTCATGCAAATGCGCGGTAGATTACGGGCCCTTGTGTCTTCGGATTATTACCATTGGGCCATTTTGTGCTATACAGACTTCTCCGTTAGTTCCTTGTGCTTTGAGTTACCTCTTATTGGCTCCAGCACATTCAACTTTTTAACATTATATATTATATATTCACTTTTAACTATATAACATTACTTGCAATACTCTTGAGTGCCACCATGACAACACACTAAAATACCATCGTGGTGTAAGAATGACAGTGAAATTAATCGCTCAAATTTATTAAACCTTATTGCATTTTTATTTCTATAAATATTATAAGTAATACGTATTATATATACAGATAATATTTCAAATAAATTTTTATCATTTATATATTTCAATGATAAAAAATTTAATTTTTATTCTTTTAAAAAGTTATACTTTTTTATTGACTTTAATTAATTTTGACTGTCATAATTTTTTTATATAGGTAAATAAAAAAAAAAAGTTTAATCTTCATTTTTTACATGTATTATTATATCATATACAAGTTTTTTTTTTTTTATCATAATTTAAGATTGTTGTTACTAACCGTTTGGTAGCTTCCAAGTCAATGACGTGTCCATTTCTTTTCCACTGAAGGGTTGGTTCAGGATGACCCCTAGGTGGTCCGCACTCCAGCAGTGCACGCTCTCCAGCAGCGACTCTTGTATTTTGTGGTTGTGCACGAAATTCATCTCTCAATACTGAAAATAATAATCATATATTATTATTATCATTATTATACATAAATATTTAATAAATACAATTTAACTATCATAGAAAAATAAAAAACATTTGTTGGGTGTTCAATGTCAATATCACAAAAAGAAAAAATTAATTCAAAATGTTATAGCCAATCAAATTAATTAATTTGAAAATTTGTATTGAGGCAGAATGAAGAAATTGAAGGATTGATTTAGGTCATCTTTATAATTGTCCTCGTTTCATCTTCCCATCGTAATAGTAATTTTCTGAGAAAATATATACCTAGACCATGCCAACCCTTTGGAACGAGGGCGCACGAGCGTGTCTATAACCACCTATATTTTGATTCATTCCATAGACATTGGACATACATATATATATTTATATATAATTCCATCGAAATATACCTGGAAGGTAAATAGACAAACTATTCGTGTTTAACATTTGGATATTGGCGTTTTGTTTGCCTTAAAAACTACCTTGTATATATCATAGAGGAAAGAAAAAAACAAATATATGTATTATACATACACTATCATACCTTTTATTTATTTTTTGCAAATTCTCTTATTCTCGTTTATCGCTATATTCTCAGCATCTTGACGTTTACCATTACCATTTATCACGAATGGAACCTCGGACCATTTACGAAACGCTTAGAGGCCCCGACGGCATTTCTTAAGAATCGCAGAATTTCACGCCAGAACAAAATTTTTTTTCCACACCCTATAGTCCCCCCATACATTTAACCTAATCGAACAATCGATGTTATTCTCTTTTTTTTTTCTCAATTTATTTTTCATATTACGATTATTTTTATTTTTATTTTTCGGCATTTTTTCCGATTTTATATTCTTACAGAAAAATATTGGTAAACATATATACGCTTTGCTTTTTTTCCCTGATGTTGAAAATAAAAAAAATAATAACAATAAATTAAATATGAATAAGGCTAAATTGAAGGAGACTTTTTATTTTTTTTTATTTCTGTAAATATTCACGAATTTTTTATTTAAAAAAATTTTTTTTTATCGGCGTATTTGTATGCTCAACGATTGGTTATTGTTCGTATGAAAAAAAAAAAGAAAATATTTCGTTGGAATATAATTCTTTATAAACCAAGCAACACATTTTGTTGATGACCCTTTTTTTTTATTTTTATTTATTAATATTTTTTCCAATTCCAAACCAATTAACCTGGATATAGTTGAACCACAATTTAAATAGAGTTGTAAAAATAAATAAAATTCTTGTTTTTTTTTTCTTTCCTCATTTCTATTTATTGTGGTTTATTATAAATTGAATTCGGTATTTATACGAATGGAAAATAAAAATAAATGAGTTAACTATTGTTTCCTGGGTCATATCTTTTGATATATATTTTTAAATTTTTTTAAAATTGACTTTCTTTATTTCAGTCTTTTGAATGTGTGGTTTTAATTAATAAAAATTCAATGACAAAATGAGGGAACAAGCGTGTTTCAATCGACATGTAAAAAATTTACAATAAAAAAAATTAATTATAAAGAAAATATATTGAGAAAAAATAATTGAAAAAAATACGCTCGTACAAATGACCCTAATACAAAAACATTCAAAATGATTGGTACATAAAAATTATTCTCACAAGAAATTTACTTATCTCAAAACAATTGTGACAATACAAAAATATATTTTCAAAATTTAAATAAATAAAAAAATTAATTATCATAAAGTATAAAAATAATTTTTATTGCTAATTGACTGTCAGCATAGCTATTGTGCCAAGAAAATATTGTCACTTGAATAATTGTTGTTGTTGTGGATACAAAATAATGGAGCCAATGTTAAATTGAATAGACATATATTATTCAACACCTCTGTGCTTTTCCTTCTCATCCTGTTACCAAGACAGACAATCAACCGGACACGATATGTTACCAGCAGCAGCGTAAATTTTCAATGTGTATAAGTCACGCCGAAGATGAAGGATCCGGTCGTATCTACAGATCCTACATCACCCTCTTTGCAGAAATATCGAAATTCATGTCACGCATTATATTCATGACGAATGCTTGACACGTGACCATTTTGTATTGGTGTTGATGTATAAGTATATATAGAAATATCACAGGAAACATCACAGCTTTGTTATCATATCGAAGATAAAACAAGTCATAAACTTACTTGAATTAATGCTGATATTTCGATATTGGGTCATAAATACATCACTCTTGTATTAATTGTTATAAACATTATAAAAAAAAGACTATTTAAATTAAATTTGTATCCAATAATTAAATCAGATTAAATGAAAAGTCTTTTGTTTCAAAACTTGATTGAACTTTGATTCATTCAACAAACAAAGACATGAATTAGTGATTGAAATATTTGAGATAACAATTGTATACAAGCTGCTACTTTTTCCATAGATAAATTTGTTTAATTTAATTTATTATAAAGAGACTGATTTGATTGTTTTACTGACAAAAAAAAAGGAAAAATTAATGTAATTTACTATATTGTGCTACATGAATATAGCGTATATAGTAGCAAGTAGATATTTTCAGAGTTTAGTTATTTTTATGAGAAAGTAAAAAAGCTTCAGGTACCTGGTGCTGGAATAAGTAATTTGGGGTGTTGAAAAAATAAAGAAAAAAGAAAATGAAGGTTGATTTATAGGTCGAGTTTTATATCGATGAACCTGAGAAATTGGCAGCTGTGTGACCCTCTTGAAAAAACAAAATAAATAAAAATAACGTCAATTTTTATTTTTGCCTTTAGTATTTTCCTTTTTTTTTTTTTTTTATATATTTATTATTTTCCATTATTTTTTTCTTGGTTTTTTATTCAAATAAAAACCAATAATTTACCGAAAACTTTTAATGTTAAGTTTTATTTTTATTTTTTTCCATGTGCCAATTAAATTAAAAATTTTTTGAAATAAAAATAAAATTATTAATGAAACGAAAGAAGAATATATATATAAATTTTTAAATGTTGGTATAAAGTCGATAAATCATAATGATGATCATTTATCAAATGAAGGGTTCTATATTATGATCACTGTGAAATGTGTTGACTTTTGTTCATGTGACAACTGTCGATTAGTGTAGATGACAATATTCTCAGTAATATGACTGTGTGTGTGTATATATTTGTACCAAGTGAGAGAATACAACATACAATTGTTCAGAGTCTCTATATAGGTATATAGCTGAGTGAATGAAACAAAGCTCTTCATCCAAAGTACCAAAGGTACTCTCCTATGGCCCAAAGGACATTTGAATATCTGTCACCGTTTCATGATTATACGTAACCACAAACCCATTGACTTTACTTGCTCGTGGATCAAATTGCAGATTTGACTCTCTTGAATTTACCTAATGGCAAAAGTTATCTACTAGACCTCACTCACTCCATGTCGTTATATATTTTCTCAGTCAATAGCTGTGTATGTATCCTATGTGGCTAATATTATAAAATTATAAATCTTTGAGTCATTTGAATAGAACAACTAAATTATTTAAACATACTTGTTGATAATTTTAACTTTATCAAATATTAATTTTCTTAATTATAATATTTTAAATATACACAGCTACAACTAATATTATCATTTATATTAGAATTGTATTTACGTTTAATTAAATTATCATTTATATAAATATGGATTTTTGTATTATATATGTATAAATGTGTAATGTCAAAATTATCAGTTTATACATGTCCTATGAATTCTGTTAAATTTCTCAGAAGAGGGTTTCATCAACAACCATCGCGCTAGTAAAGTTATAATGTCACCCCTGAATGTATATGTGCAGTTATCAAGTTGATGTTGATGTATACATTTATATTGAAATGTTGTGGTTAGTGTATATATATTACTTATCTTTTATATATAAATACACACATGTATTATATACAAACAAAAAAAAATATTTGTACATTATAGGGGAATTTGTAATTCGCGACATTTGTTAGCACTTAACAAACGAAACGTGATAAAGTCTCTCAAATTAGATTTCTGGATGAAAATTGGGATAAATATTTTGTCATAGGGGAAATTATATATATATAAAAATAAAAAGGGGCTGTGGTACTTTTATATCGTGTTTATTTATGTTTATGGTAAGACTGAAAAAGCTCATTGATTATTATATTTTTCATAAGCTTAATTATTATAGACAGAATTATCCTCTACTTGTTATGAGTATTAATCATCAACAATGTTAATATTTATATATGAGAATATAAGAAAAAATTAATTTAAAAAATTTTCTAATAAATTATAGAAGGAAAAATTGTGTATTCTGTATTTTATGTTCTATTTAATTTTAAAAATACATGCATGAAAGAAAATAGAGAAAAATAAATAATGATATTGTTGGATTTACACAGCTTGGAATTTTTTTATTTTTACTGTACAATGCATTGTATTATTTCGACGAGAGCTTTTTGAATGTTAACCAACCAAGTAAAATGTTTCATCATAATTTTAGTCACTGTTAAATTAACTTCATTTACCAGCAGTGCTTACACAATGCAATACATACATATATATATATCCTTGTATAATAATGATATATATTTTTCGTGAAAAATTTAACAGCATGAAAAAAAAATGCAAAAAGAGTATAAAAGGCAAATGAAATAAAGCACAAAATTAAAATAGTAAAAACAAAATGATGTTATAGTAGTGGTAGTAGTGTGTTTGATAAAAGAAACAATCCAACCAAAGGATTAAACTGAGTTGGGGGTAATAGTGCGATGAAGTATAAGTTATAGTCCAATTAAGATTAAATCCAGCGATTTCTAAAATGGTAAATGGAAAATTTTGAACCCTGTAAAAGCTTACTTTATTTTATTTTTTTCTTTCTCTTTCACACATACTAAAAAAAGCACTCATTCCATATAATTTTCGATATATTCATTATGATGTCTAGACACTCTGGGTGTTCATGCTTGTGGCTAACGATTATTTTTTTTATTTTTTTAATTTGAAACTTTAATTGTTAATAATTTTATTACTGCAATTTAACAATTGTGGAGTATTAAATGTGTGGATATATATATTAATATGTTTAACTACATTTTGATATGATAATATTAACATTCATTCAAGTAGTTAACACTTCATGTGTCCTTATTATCGTAAAAAAAAAAAATGAAAAAATATTTAACCTTATCGTTCACATAACACAAATCCCATTTGTACATTTACGTGGATTGGCGGTGTGTCATTAAGAGTTGATAATGTACATGAATGTACAGTATGAATGTGTGTTTATTTATTGTTTTATATATGGTAGTTATTGCTGATGGTAAATATATATAGAAAGTGAACGAGTTGTACGGTTGTATAAAGTTATGGCAGTATTCAAGCCGTTATAAAATTAGTGCTGTAAATTTATCTAGACTGTCGGTCGGGCCATTGGGCCCCTCCATTTACATAGAAATGGCAGTGTAAGTAGAGCTTATTTATGTCTTTCCATACTGGGTATTGCACACGCGATCTAACTTTGACACGAATAGCACATGAGAAAACTGTAGCGATCGACAAACGAATCAGGAAGGAAACTGACAACCTTTTTTTTTTTTTTTCATTTGCATTTTTATGGTAATGGTAAAAATTTTTTTAGTAGATTAGTTGGATGTTATTACTCTGATTTTTTTGGATCAATTGTCAAATTGTGTTACAGATGCAGGCAATTTTATTTCTATTGGTTTTTTTTTTTTCTGTTTTTCGTGTATGAAAAATCAGAAATTCGATATAGATATTTTATTCAAAACCGGATTTCCATAGCTGTATATATTTTTGGTATACACAGAAATTTGTGCAATAGTCAAAACTGAAATAAAAAACTAAAAAAATATTTTCACAACGATTTATATTGCGTACGAATATCGGGTTACTACTTTCATGTTATATACACAATCAAAAGTTTATCCAAAACGCAATCTAAAGCACATATACTCTCAATTTAAACATATTTTTATTTTCCTGAATATTCAGTTTCCGAATGTAGTATATGTAAAACATGCCAAAATGCATACTATTATTGGATATGGATATATTATTGAATGAGTTTATTGTTATGTGTGCATCATTTAACCTTATTGTCACGTGTATTTGAATTTTACAAATATTTCAACTAACACAACAATAACAGCGACGATTGATGATTATAATTCTTGAATATTATTATCAGCAAATAATACACATAGAAATTAGGGTCATTTATATATAAACGATTATATAATTTTATATGTATACAAAATGAAAATATTTCCATTTGAAATTTCAATATAATTTTCATCTATATTTCACATGCTTATTATTGTACCAAGTTGTAGTGGTACTGTGTGAAAATTTACAGCTGTATTCTAATTCTATATATGATCACGAATCACAAATTGAACGGTGTCAATTAATTTCTTTTTTAAAAAAATAATTGTTTCCATCGAGATTGTCTTAAATATTTAAATAACTGTATCAACCAACTATTTCTATGATATTTCAACTGATGAAATTATCCTAATATAAAAAGGACAAACATCATCGGTCTTCCGGACATTTGATTGGACATTGTTTTTTTCTCACTTACTCTCATACAAATTTCTTTCTATTTGCCTTTTTCTATTATTTTTTTATTTATTTCGTTAGCAACGAAAAAACAACAAAAAAAAGCGAGTAAACAAAATTTTTTTTGATATTTTTCATATTTTTTTTTTTAAAATTGACATATTAAGCTAGCACAACTTTTTTGAAAATCATCGGATCTTGATGCAATTGGGCTTAAAATTTTTTGCGGATTATGTGTTTTTTATGTGTGAAGAAATAAATTTAAAAGAAAATTTTTTTTTTATTTTTTACATTTTTTTAAAAAATTCAAATATTAAGCTAGCACAACTTTTTCAATAATCATCGGATCTCGATGCAATTGGGCTTAAAATTTTGTGCGAATTATGTGTTCTTTATGTGTGAAGGAATAAATTTGAAAGAAAATTTTTTAAAATATTTTTTACATTTTTTTAAAAAATTCAAATATTAAGCTAGCACAACTTTTTTAATAATCATCGGATCTCGATGCAATTGGGCTTAAAATTTTGTGCGAATTATGTGTTTTTTATGTGTGAAGAAATAAATTTGAAAGAAAATTTTTTTAAATATTTTCTATATTTTTTTTAAAAATTGACATATTAAGCTAGCACAACTTTTTTAATAATCATCGGATCTTGATGCAATTGGGCTTGAAATTTTGTGCGAATTATGTGTTTTTTATGTGTGAAGAAATAAATTTAAAAGAAAATTTTTTCTTTATTTTTTAAATTTTTTTTAAAAATTCAAATATTAAGCTTGCACAACTTTTTCAATAATCATCGGATCTCGATGCAATTGTGCTTAAAATTTCGTGCGAATTATGTGTTTTTCATGTGTGAAGAAATAATTTAAAAACAAAATTTTTTAAAATATTTTTTATATTTTTTTTTAAAATTGACATATTAAGGTAGCACAACTTTTTCAGTAAACATTCAATCTTGATGTTATTAGACTAAAAATTACGTGTGAATTATGTGTGATTTATGTGTAAATAAATAAATTTAAAAAATTTTTCGTCAATTTATTCATTCTTTTTTTTTTTTATGATAATACTTGTGTTTATAAAATCAATGAACAATGAACCTTCTAGAAGGTATAGATACAGGCGCGCGTAGCGCGCCAATGTGCTCGTTTTTTTTAAAAAATATAAAAATAAAATGAAATTATTCTGTAAATAATATATTTAAATTTTATTTAAAAAAATTAAAAAAATGAAAAAATATTTCTTCTCATACTGAAAGTTCTTTGAAGTTGGTTAGATCGTGAGGGTGAAAACAGGGTGATTGTGCAATGACAGTTAATGCAATTTAGGGTGCAAGGTTCAATTGAAAACCAATGGGGTTTCATGCACGGATAACATTACACATATACAGAAAGCAAAGTTACAGATCAAGAGTTTGGTAGCTTTGCAAATATGTCTGTGTCGAAGGATGCGTTATTTCCCCCTTGGATATTCCGTTAGTAACGTCAACGAACCACAACATCAACCGTTGCAAATTCCCTCGAGTACATCTTAGACTTCCCAAAACACAAATTACCAAAATTGGCAAAGACAGTTTACAGATTTTTTTTTTTTTTATTCACAATTTAAAATATTATTTACTTTTCATATTTCTATAATAAATAAAAATATTTACTCAGTAATTCTTTTTTCTTTATATATTTTTTTAATGAAAATTAAAAATAAATACATAGTGTGTGATTATCAGTTTAAGCAAGTACCTTTAACATTTTAAATTATTTACATAAATTGCCATTTATACCAAGATGAATGAGGTTGGCTGATGGCGTGTACGACTCACTGTGGGTTTATATACATATACAAATAAAATTATAATTGTATATATATATTTTTTTTTTGTGACCATAATGTACTGCTGACGTCGTCTAAACATCTAGCTAATTTAAACAATGCTCAGTGTTTACGTATAATTATAAATATTTATATGAAAAAAAAAAAAAAAAAATACACATCCATGTTGAGGCAACGATCACAGTCTCGTCGAATGAAATTGTCCCCTCTCTCCAAGTAAAATAGTACGTATATTTGACCCAAGTTTAATATTTTTATACACAAAACTTTATGGCTCATTTTTATATATTTTCATGTGTATACATTATATACACGTTTTTGCAATGAAAAATTTTTAAAATATATTTTTTTTTTGTCTCAATCATTTAATTCTCTCTGATGTCTTTGTCTGGCATTTTAGTTTTGCGTGAGATGAATAAGGTTCTTACTGGGATCTTGTTTATATCATAAAAAAATTTTTTTTCTTATATTATATTTTTTAACTGTTTTGGTGTTGCTATTTTTTTTTTTTTTTTTTTTTGTACGTATTTCTAATTTTTTTTTTCATTCAATTTTCTCACACAAACGAGCCTGATTATATTATATTTCTTAGAATTTTTTTAAGTAAATAAAGTTGTGTTATGATATGCGTGGGATGGATAAGAATGTTATACACATCATAAATTTGGTTAGTTTAAGTATCTTTGGTATTATATTCACCGGCAAACGTTCAAACATATGCGTGTGGCTCTATCGTATGTATTACAATGTACAATGTACTGTATTTCAATATATATTTATGTACGCGTGTACAAGTTTAATATATATTTCTTATCTTGGCTTAAAAGTAACCACTTGCATTGGCTTCTGTGATTTTCTTCGTCAGTTCTCTTACAAAGACATTTATATCCACATATTTTTTGATTTTTCACAATATTCAACAAACTATAATGATGCTAAAAATAAATCTGTCAATATTTTCATTTTTAATATTATCATTACACTGAGAGAAATTTTAACTAAAAATTAAAATCATGGTTGAATAGAAATTACTATAGTACTTTGTAATTTTTAATTCTATGTATGGAATTCTACAATATTATGTAAAATGTGTAAAATGTCAAAAATTGTTATTACTTCAAGCTCTATACATCGTTATCTATTGCAGATACATTTGATTTTATTAAAATTCACTTCTAAACAATTTATGTTACTTTTTGATTAATCTCTTAGATTAACTATGATTAATTAATCAAGAACATACATGTTTACAATAAAATTATTATATGTTGAATGTACTCACAATTTAATATATTTTATATATTATTATCATGTACACATATAGTTAGCATATTAAATATTTTTACTATATATTTGTATTCTGTTTATGCGAAATAACACAAAGATACATTGAACGATGATTAATGTATAATTTCATTTCTTATTATCTTTGAAGCTATATTTAAGATTTATTGTTATTTAAACAATTTATTCATATTGAATAACTTTTCTATTTAACAATTAGTTTTCGATTTACGTGTAAACAGTATTGCAATTGATTGCTATTCTGTGATCTAGCACAAACTGTTAACTTAACATATAACTTTTAAATAAAATTTGTAATAAAATTTAGTAAATTAAATAGTGTAAATTCTCAGAAAAAATTTACTTATAATTTAGTCATAAACAGAAATTACAATAAAATTAAATTTCATGCTTAGTAGTGTATATAGTCAATATTTTTTACATAATTTTATTGTAAAAATTATGTATCAATATACGAATAATTCTTATAAATGACAGAATACTAATTTTGTAATTTTTCATTTAATTATTAATATTTCAGTACAATTTTTTATGATTATAAAAAATTTTTTAATTTAACGATTTATTTATTTTTTATTTTTAAAATATAAGATGTCTTGAGGATGATAAATAGAATATGAAAAAAAAAAGAAAATGAAATTTAAAAAATGTAAAAAGTAAAGGAGAAAAATCAAGCTACGTTCAGACATTCTTATGAAAAAAAAAAAAAATAAAATAAGAACAAAATATAGATAGAAAAAAAAAATAAATAAATAAACCGATCGATAGCGACTTTTGCAGAGAAGTAACAGGATGGTCTCGTATTACGAAAGCGAGAGTACTGCACCCGGGCTTTTTTCTTAAAATATATATAATATATAAAATGTATATAAAAAAAATACAAACAAAAAGTGAAAACAAAGGGCCTTTCAAGATCTTTTTTTTTTATTATTTTATCTTTTTTTGTTTCTCTTTTGTATTCTTTGCCTTTGACATCATTTTCATCTGAATTCTTCGTTGGCTCGTCTCGTTATATTGCATTTAATAGTATTAGTTGAATGCGTTTCATCGGACAAAAGCCGGATCAATGATGAAAAAAATGAAAATAAAAATGATAATTAAAAAAAAAAATAAAAACAAAACAAATTACATGAAGTACATTAGCTATACTTTTTGTTAAATTAAATTTTTTTTTCTCTTGTATTTATAATGCTTAATTTAATTTATTATATTGCATTACAAAAACAAATTATTGGGGCTCATTTTTGTCTAATTTTTCAAGTTGATTATAGTTTAACCACTTGCACTGTCCGCAAGAATTTCATTCGAATTTTCCTCCCCTATTTTCCAACAGTACCATGAGTCATTGTCGGTCCGTGTGACCTGGTCCATTGCTTAATCATCGTTAACACCCGACAGGCAGAACCAACTAAAGTCCACCATGCAGCACATCGTCAGCAAGATAAAGAGAAGAAAAATAGAATAATAGTATTAAAATAAAAAAATTAAATAGAAAGAATGATGAACAAAAATAATGATAGTGAGAGAAAGAGAACGAACACATAAATAGAGCAACTGTAAAATTGCTCTTGAAATTTATTTTTCACATCGTTTTCAAGAACCAAGAAGAACCACCTATCTCTTATATTTGATCGTTCAATGTCCTACGTGAGTATTCACAGAAAATTTCAATTAAATTTTTTATTTTTCTATTTCACTTGAATAAGTCAAGCCATCAGTGTGATATTAGATTTTTTATTTGTCATTAAAAAAAAAACCCATAAATCTTGATGATAAATTTAAATTATATTTTTCATTTTAATACATTTTTTTAAAAATGAATTCATTCTATAATTTTATTTAAAAAAAAGAAATAAAAATCAATGTTATATAAAATTACTTTCTAAATATTTATTACAGTGATTTAAATAAACATGAAAAATTGAAAAAAAAAACGTCTGATGACAATTAAATCCAGACGAAATATCGTCGTAAAGGATCTAATCGTTTTTGAACGAGAGATCATCACGAGAGTGACCCTTGATGTCAAAGCTCGGTAGAAAGTGTTCCTCCAATTAACAAACCGTGCATGCGGATATAGAGCGAAAAAATTGAAGGGTTCTCATTTTTTTTTTTCCTTTTTTCAAATAACTCAGTCTCTCTCACTCTTATTATTTTGTATTTCCCCCTGCGGACAAACTAATGAGTGTCAGACACTTGCGTATACACGTATATTTCTTTCTTTTAATAACATGCGAATATATATTCCCCGCAATGATGAGGGTGTCACATGCGTCAGGTTGTACACAAAAAAGGGTTATGGGGGTTTACGTGTGTATTTTTTTTCAAATGGTTTTCCTTTTTTTTTTATATTCATTTGACAAAGAAGAAAAAAAAATTGAGAATAAAAAAAAAATATTTAACAGCTCAATGACGGGTTGAGAATACATCTTGAGGCGCCAAACACACCCCATCTCGTTGGCTGCACGATTGAAGGACCTTTTTGAAGACGAAAAAAATACAATCGTATGTATGTGTGTGCAAAATAAAAAACAATGAAACATATACTCATGGCAAATATCATCAAAAGTAGAACTCAAGATTCAAGAAGGTCATGTATACGTTTAACACAGACATAATTCTTTGGTTATTATTGTTTTTTTTTTTTTTTTCATTTTTTTCTTTAAATTATTCAGGATGTCCTCTGTACACGAGCCAAAAGCAATTTTTTTTGTTTTTTCCCTTCCAGGCATTTCTTTTATCAACATCATATTCAATTCAAAGATCCATCTCGTTAGGTGACTTGCTTTTATTAACCTGGATGTATTTATTCAATGTCTGGAATTATTTTTATACCTCTCATTAAAAAAAAAAAAAAAATTCGTACAACTATCAAGTATTTTCATTATTTAAATTTTTTAATCTTTTGAAAATTTATCTAAAGAAATGTTCCATAACTTTTAAAATTTAAAAAAAAAATTGTACTTGTATGATGTGATCTTTTGCTGCGCGATATGAGCTAAAGCAGGTGAAGGAAAAAAAAAAAAACAAAAAGTTTAGTATTGTTGCATTGTCTACCAGGTACGGAAATGCATACTGAACAAAAGGGTGAATTTAACGCCGATATTTGCATTTTACGTAAGCCAAAAAAAAAATATAAATATTGGAAATAAATTTTTTTTTATTTTATTATTCTGTTTTTTAAAAAAAGAGAATATATAAGAATAGAAAATGTAACGATACAATATCAAGATAAAATATATTTGAGTCGACAAGGGCCATTTATAGTAACAGTAAGTGTTGTATTGAAAATAAAAATAAATAAAGAAAATGCTTTTTGAATAAAGCGTATAAATATATTTAAAAATAAAATAATATTTTTAATGAGGATATTTAACAGTGTTTAATAAAACAAGTAAATATGAATAATAATAAAATAAAATATAAAATAAATAAATAATAACTAGTCAAAAATTCATTGTTTAAAAAAAAAAGCAACAACAAAAAACTTTTATATAAGAAACATGTTTGTATGGTCATCATTTTGAGTCAGGTAGCACGAGGCATATTCAGTACACACTGGTCTTGGACTAACTGTTGCTTATTGTCTGTATCATTCACTTGTACACAGTACCATTATACAAAACGCTCTTATAGCCTCTTATCCCACACCATATTTGATATAATTAAAGTCCATAAATAAATACAATGGTACAAGGTACCGGGTGTACCAGGCAATGGTGTATCACAGAATCATCTGTGGATAAGTTACTGTTTTGTATCTAAGAGTATTCAATGCAAATATACCAGAGAATTTCTCCCAGTATATTTTTCTATACGAACAAGCTTTTTTTTTAACTCTTAAAATAACAATTCATACTGAAATTTCTTTAGGAAATTCGATAAATAAAATTTCTACATGTTTGCACTGTGTGTGCTTAAAAATTAGTGATACTTTGCAACTCGTAATACAATTGAAATAACAATTTGCTATGAAAAATAAATAAAATTCTCTATTTTAATTAATTTAATAACTTTCTAAATAAAAAAAAAAAAAAACATAGTAAATAATTATTATTACAAACGAATAAAGAAAATAAAAAATATAAAAGTTTTCTTGCTTTTTTAAAAAGTAGTTGAGGTATTTGGCACTCTATACATTCGATAAAAAAAAAAAAAAGGTAAACTTACAACATGGCCTCATTTTGCTTGAAGGGCTGCCTCTCAGTATCGGTACTAATCCTACTTAAGAACTTGGAACGAAACGTTGAGTCGTTATAGGAGGGTGAGGGATGCAATGAGTAGGTACTTCGCTGCCACCCGGAAAGTAAGCTTTTGCGATTAATTAAAAGCTCTTTTCTTTACGAGAGAAATATCTATACACTAAAAATATCATCATCATCATCATTATTATTGTTATCAAGAGTTACAGATTTTCAAGATACTATCAAGTAGACGAGAGAGATTTTAAATAAACACATCAATATACATATGTGCTTTTCTGATAAATAAACTTTGATGAAATATTTATTTTGCAATTTTATTATTATATTAAGTTTAATGAGGTTTTTTAAAATTATTTTTCATTGTGAAATATCTGAAGAATAATAAATTTGATTGATAGATCCAGTGAAAGAATCTAGCTATCAATCTAAATATCAAGAGAATAGGATAGGATAGATAGATAGTTGTGTAGTTAACTTCTAGATGCATTAGAGCAGTAGTAATGTCAGACGCATTTGTGGTCTGCAACTACTTAGTTTGAGTAATTCAGATACGTTGAAATGAGGGTTCTACTGAATTGGATGACCACGCCGTTGGTATATATATAACTAAGTATTCGACCTTAGATAGATCTGGAATTTCTCATTGACGACAAGCAAGTTACTGCTATAGAAGTTGATCACCAGATGGCAAATGGAAAATGAAGCCTAATCTCATTTCGACCTCTTTGTTTATTGACAACCGTTCAAATTAAAAAACTACACATATATACTGTGCAATCTATTTCATCAAAAAGCTTTTTGTAAAAGCTAAGAATTACTATAATTTTTCATTAATCTTTTTTTATGTTTTTTATTTTGAATACATATGACCATTTGCAGATAAAATAGTAGTATATCAAATGTTAGTTTTACTTGGTAGTCATCCGTTCTTTGATGCTTCTGATGGCACATTTAATCCACTAGTAATATGAAAAATGATGTTGGAGAAAATATCGAGTAAAATGTTGTGCAAAAAAAGAAAATAAAAAATATTCTATTTGCTGAAAGGAATAACGAGAAATTTTTGTATGAATTGAAAATGAAGGAAGATCTAGGACGAGGAAATGAGAAAAATTCAATTGAATGTATATTTGTATGTGTGTTATAAAGCTTACGTCAATGTTATGTATAAAAATATTTTTTTAGTCATAGAAAATGCTTTGTAGAGTTACACGACAGAGATGCTCTTTAAAAAAAAAAAACATTTTCAGCTTATAATTAGTACTAAGTGACGAGGTTTTTTTTTCGGAAATACTTTATTTGCAAATTAATATCTCTGATTTGGTTGTTTAATCGGATGAGTAAAATCTTTTTTAAAAAAATAATACATATAAAAAAGATTATACAAAAAAAAAAAATAATCTTAAAAGCTTTATTATTAATATTTTACTTTTGTCGAAAAAAAAAAAAAAATAAATCCCTACTATCTATAAAAAATATATATAATTTGTTTATTCAAAATAATGATAAACTATATAGCCAGGATAAAAATCAAATCTTAAGATAATTTTTATACTCTAAATCCCTCAGGAGAATTATATATTCTATTGTTATTAATGGCATAACTGTAAAAAAAATATTTCTAGTTGGTCCTTATCTTTTTAATGGGGCATTTCTAATGTTTGCTAATGCAGGTGGATCAATGGTTGTGGCTTGTGTCGAATGCATATCTTTTCGTCTAGATTCTGATAGTGATAATATATATTGGGACATAGCCAACTAGACCTGACTGATATTTATCTTAATACCTAACATATACGTGACACGTGACCTCACTATCGTAACTATGCTATGCTAATAAAAAATATCACAATAAATAGTGTCACACACTGTATAATATTTTCTTCATCAAAAGAAAGCCTTAAATTCGATTATAATAAATACAAGGAAGATAACGAATAGTTAGCAATTTGTTTATCAGACACATGAGACCACATGGTAACTTTAATCATATTTACGATTTGCACCAGTGTGATTATCACTACAAAGTGATTAATTGTCCATTTAACGATATAACTGGAATAAACTCACCCAATAATATAATTCATATTTTTATTGAACACCCAACTGTGATAATAATAGTATTATCATGAAATACATCAAAAACATACCTGAAACAAATAAAATATAATTTATTTAATAAAAAATTTTATAAGTTACAGTTATAAATTAATTCTAATTTTATTAAATGATATTATTGAATAAAAATTTAACTTAGCAATTACTTTGAAAGAAAAAAAAAAAGCACGAAAAGAATTTCGTTAAAAGTTATTTTCTAATGGGTGATGAATGAGGGAGAAATAATACGAGAAAGCATCATTATCACACAGCATGAGCTGCTGATGATATTCGTTGAGTTGGCTTTTCGACAATAATTTTCGAGGCAAGCGGAAGTAATGCCAAGGTATACCATCACTAGTGCGAAATTGAGATCCGTTGTATATATATTTATATACACATTGATGGTACTGGTGCAATTATAGTCGACCTATTTTCTCGACAATAATGAACGAATCGTTGGGCTTGGAAGCTGCGCCAAATCCCGTTGAAGGAGGAAAATACTATGTACAGACTTGTGCCGAGTAAGAGGACCAAGAGTATCTCTTATATATTCGTATATTCGTTGGCAACATAGAAGAGGGTTTGTTAAAGCCGGCTTATGCCTAGGCAAGGTCGCACGAGCACACGATGGGCTTTGGAAATTTATTGCATACTTAGCGCTAGAATACTCACTATGAAAAATATGTATATATATTTTTATTTCAAATTAAAATACGACAGTTCCACTAGAATATTGCACCGAGAGTAGAAAAAAAATGCAATAGAAATTTTTTTTCCAAAAGATATTTCACTATAATCACTGGATATTATTTTATTCAAAAAGAAAATAGAAAAAAAAAAAAAAGTTGATTATTTATTTATATTTCTATATATACATTTAATCTTTTTATACGTTGCCAGATAAATTGAGATTTCGATTTAACACTGTTCTTACCGAGCAAAGATTAACGATAACATAATGTGATCAAAAAAAAGAATAATTTTTTTTCCTCTTATTTCAAAATGAATAACTGCTTCAACTTTCAGAAAAGGTGTTATTAGAAGTGGAATAATAATTTAAAATATTTTATAAAATATTTTATTCATAGCTTGTACGATATTGCACCATTATTATCTCTCTGTATATTTCTCATTGAAATATTTTAACTGATAAGAAATACGAAAGCATATTTGAAGAGGGATATATAGACAATTGTCGATAAATTATACTGTAACATCTGATTTTGTTTTTTTAAATGTATTTTTATGCGCAGAAATTATATCGATACACATGAATGGAGATATCGATGAAGGTGCATCTTATGAAATGAATATTTTTTTTCTCAATCTGATTTGATCAGTTGAATTATTTATAATCCTACTTGGTTGTTGATTTTTATAATTTTTTATAATATTTCTTTTGTTTAAACTATAATGTTAAACAATATAAAGCACGCTCCATTAAACTAGAAGCATAGAGCTGTTTCAAAAATAGTTACAATGTATACCAAGATTCCGTTTATGTATTTTTTGCCTGGAGCACATATGTACTGTACTCTCTTTATTCGTATCTCAACGATGTATCAAAGTGACGCTTGCATTCTATTCCCTTTCTCTACCTGATTGTTGATTGATAACAAGCTGGATAAATAATTTAAGTAAAGGTTGCTCTATACAATATAATATTAAATATATAAAATAAAAAAAAAATAAAAATAAATACATTTTAATATTTAAAAAAAAACTATAACAGGAAATAGAATTTTTCCTTTTTATTTATTTTTTTTGAAAATCATCAATCTTGATGTTTGAAGTTTCTGTATGAGTTTTTTGTAATATTTCTTAACTGCACAATCTGCGGAAATTAGAAGTGAGGATAGCCACCCTCTTTTGCCAGTAGAAAACAGCCGAAACTCATTAGTAATAATACCAGGTCATTCCCACAGAGCTGTCGTCTATAGTTCATTTGTCACTAGTATTATATACACCGAAAATGCTTGAATAATTTGTCAGTAACAAACGGCGCGTGGCTACAAACTTTTTGAATGTTTTTGAGATAAACTCCCATGACTCTTTATTATTGCCTGCAACTGTCATTAATTTTTTACAATTTTTTAACAATTTTTTTCATGTCAAAAAAAATATCTTCAACTTCAACTGTATGTTCTAGTTTTTCACTGGTAATTTTGTTAAAATGTCATCTTGAAAAATCATGATTTTAAAAAAATTGTTGAGCTTTTTCTAACAAATGTAAGCTGGTAACATGTTGAGACAAACATACCACTTCACTTCTATGTAACCATATAATAATTAAAAAATATAATAATATTATTAATAATAATAATAAGACTACCCTCAACGGCAAACTTGTAAAACCACTTTGAAGCATCTATTTGAGATCTTAATTAGCTGACTTCCTGGTAAATTTATAATTATTTTTATTCATTTAGTATATGGAATTTTAAGTTAATGCTGCATACATGACTGAGTAAATATTTATACAACATTTCTTTTTTTTTTTCTTTTCGTGAATAAATACTAAGTATGAGTGATAAACTTGTATATTTTTTATTTTCATATTTACTTAATGGCATATTAATATTTTTTTTTTTGTTATTTATACTTTTATTTATTTATTTTTTTTTAACTGATTCGATCAGTCACGAATATAAATCACTCAAGTAAATCGGACCTTTACGCTCGACTTCTCGTGATCATTGCTGGTTTGACTTTCGATTTAAATATAATATCAGTTTCAATCGTGATCTGATATACTTGATCAACATAATCTAAATTATTATATTTTTTTTACTCAAGTTTTATTCATTCATTTATTTTAATTTCTTGTATATATTTTTATGGTTTTTTTTTTTTTTTCTTCATTGTAAATAGTAAGTGTGTTATATATTAAGTTAATAAATTTTAATTGATAATAAATATACTTTACTCTACTGTAAAAAAGTTTGAGTAAAAAATAAAAAAACAAATACTTGTGGTTAATTTGTAATTTTTAAAAATAATCGAAATGTCACTTTCTTTTATTATTTTTAAAATAATGATGATAATAAATTTTTAGTTGAATGTGCATGTTTCAAGAAAGACATTTTCATGATGTTGAGTTTATTATCCTGTCAACTATTCAACTGCTTTTGGACACTGCAAAGTTGGCCCTGTGCATTTGCTTTTTTTTTATTTACACGTGGTTAATAGCCACGAAGAATACCAAAAAGAAATTTTACGAGCAAATTGACTAGTGTTTCGTTGAGCGAGACATTAGACTCTTTTTATATTTCATGGATAGAAAATTCTTGGCTCGTAATTCACATTTTATTTTTTATTTTTATCCTTTTCATCAAATTTACAAACATACTCAAGAAAATAATAAAAAATTTATATTATTATTTTTTTTTTGTAATTAAACATAAATGAATGAATGACAAGTATTATATATAAAATCTTTTGTAATAATATCAAATGAAAATTTTTATATTAAATGACAAAAGCATTTGAAAATCAAGACGATATGCGTCATCAGTAGTAGTCATACGTGATTTTTGAATTTTTGATAGCCATCAAAGCATTGAATTGAAAATGAGGATCAATTCAATTGACGACAAATAAAAGTATTTGCATGTGAGCAAAATGAAAAGGAAAAAAAAAAAATTAAGCAACTTGAAAATGCACAGTCACGTGCTACGAGTACTCACAATTTCAAAGAAAAATTAAATTTCAAGATCAATTAAAATGTGAATAATTAAAAGGAGAAAAATATTAATTTAATTATATTTTAATTTTCAAGAATATAAAAAACATTTTGTTTTCTACGTAATATTTATTTTACAATTAATTTATAAATAACATACAATTTATTATTAAAAGCGTTGTCTTGAATTGAATTATATATGTTATAAAAAAATGTCATTGTCCTGTCTCTTTCAATATCTTCATCGATATTCTTTTGTGCAAATAAATAATAGATAAATAAAATCTGATCAAAAACATAAGTTGAATAAAAAAAAATCAGTTATATTATTGTATGAGGACAAATGACGTTATCATTCAATATTAAAGTACAAATACAAAGATATATATATTTATACATCACAATGTACAAGTATACTTCAACCCATCTCATGACAATTGCAGTTTTGTCTGAGTTGAAAAGCCATTTTCTCATGTCAAAAATTGGTGATTGCATTTAGGGATTTTAACGATGCAATTTGTTGTTGACGTGGCACAGAAATACTGCTGAACCATAGTGCATTGAAAATACAAAAAAAAAATTATCTGCATGTTATGTCGTGTCTTGGTAAATCGTTGTCTCGAAAAAAATAAAAATTCATATATACCTCTTGGTGATGGAATATAAATAAATAATAATAAAAAAATTTGACAAAGTAATATGACGATCATCTTGAAAAGAAAAAAAAAAGCTCTGACAAATGACAATGATATATAAATAATTGTTAATGAAATTTTAAAATATATAATAGAAATTGTTCAACTTTACCGATAAAATTGTCGACTGACAGAGATAATAATTGAATTTTGTGAAATGAGTTATTCCATGATTGAGGTCACAGAGAGATATTGCTAATTATTACAAATGAAAAATAAAAAAAATAAAAATTTATATCAACTTTGTAATAACGAAATTTCATTTTACGGTGACCGACTTTATTCATAGTATATATGATGAAGGTATAAAATGTTTGCGGCAGATAGAATAAATGAATTCTTTGTTTGGTTGGTATATATTTATTTTTTTTTTTTAATTTTGTGTATCTTTTGTTGGTCGTGGATAAAAGAGGTCGAGTTTATTGGCCCACTAGTGTATATATACGGTCTAAGAGAAGGCGAAAAAGCTAATAGCTCTTCCGCGTTCAAGCTGAAGCCATTCGCGGTATATAACCTCAACATCGAAGAAGCACATTAATCTTGGGAACTTTCTACAGCCGCTAAAGTGCTTCCGATGATCTGTCTAGTTCTAGATTTTATTATCATTATTATTACAATTTTTTTTGTTGATAAATCTATAGGATATAATTGATTGATATTTTTCATAAAAATATTTTTAATATTACATAATATATATGTGTATATATGTGATTTTAAATTGTAAATTTTTAAAATTACATTTTAATATTTTATTTCAAGCATTCATGGAAAAAATTATATTGGTTTGTTTTTAACACTCTTGTATGTGAAAAAAATGAAAATCTTCTTATGATTATTATTTTTTTTTCTTTTTCGTTTGAACATTATTTTCACAGGCGTTATATTTTCTTTCGCATAGCAATGACATCAATTTATAGGGTTCCATACTATTATATTTGCCAAGTGGATAAATCACATTTTCAATAACCACCAATGTAACTTATTTTTACACTTTGACTTTTTTTTTTAATGCACTTTATTTTTTTTTTCACCTCATTATTCATTTATATCATGCAGCTACTTTTATTATACTATTTTTTATCATTTAAAATTATTTTTATAATTTTTTATTTTTGGTTTTTTTATTTTAAACTGAATTTTATATTTTTATATATTGATAAAATTGACTTTAAAAATATAAGATAATTTTTTTATGATGTTATGAAAGTTTGATGGGTTTAAAATTAGATTGAATAGATTAATGTTGCTTTTTAAATGGATCATATTTTACGAACAATATTCAATGACTGTCAATCATCTTGTCATCATTAAAAATGTTTGAATATTGATATATTTAAAAAATGGGCAAAACTTTTTTATTTTTTATAAAAATAATGATAGCAATAATAAAAGTTTGTTGTAATTTTTTTTCTTGGTCGTATTTGAATAATTATATTAAGATGAAATATAAAACTTTTTTATTTATTTATAATAATTTAAGCAACGATTATGACATGTTAAATTTTACAAGCTACTTTGAATCTCCAAGCGATTAACTGTAATTGAAAACAACTACTTTAAATTTGCTAGGCGCTTATATTTATACAACTTCCGTGTATGTATATAACAAAAGTTAATTTCAGCTAATCATGGTAGCTGTACTACCCACCTACGCCACGCAAGCTACAATCTTATAATTTTTTTATTTTATCATATTAACAAGATTTAAAGAAAAACGAATAATATATTATTCACATGATTTTAATTACATTAATTTTTTTTTAAACAGGATTTTAATAATAATAACTTTTGCATTAATCAATGATATTTGAATTTTAAATGTGAATATGCAATTGAAATGTAACAACATTGTCAAATGAAATTATTTATAAATTCTGAAATATTTTTATGTTTCAGTTTAATTTGTGGAATTCAATGTTCCATACATTTGATGAAATACTTTTGAGTATAATTAAATACAGAATGTGTGGCGTTGGATGTCCAATGAATTGTATCAAATCGCCAGCATACTTTAAAAGATATTTTCGAAAATTGACTGCATCAAATTATACGAAATAAAAAAAAATAAAGGTAATATCATGTAAACTATTTAATAAAATATTTTAACAAATGTTATTTTAAAAATGTTGATTGTAATATGTGAAAAGCTATATAAAAATGGATAAATATTCATGGAATTCATGAAACTGAATTTTTTCGTTTGTTATATATTTTAACAATTGTATTATTTTTTGTTTTATTATTTGAATATATCTTATTGCAATGAGTTTTTTTGATCACATTGAAAAAGCACCCTGGGGGTATCAGCCCAATGTCCAGTACGTCACCAAAAAATTTTACCTCAATTTACATTTTTGATTGTGACACGCGCTTATAGGCTCTTTGCGCACATAAATCAGTGGCTGATACAAATGAAAATATACATTTGAACTCTATTTCCCTTACCAAAACTCTGACAATTCAGGTGAAATATTTTTTAAATATATTTATTTTCAACGTCCCTAATTCAACTCGCTATTTCCCTTTAGGTATATTCGTTTATAAATGTTTTTAACTGTTTGTTCGTCTATCCCAAAGTATACTGTAGGCATCTTGCACAGACAGAAAAATTGTTCCCTTGTGAATACACTTGCCACCACAATCGTGCAGCTATTTTTAAATTAACAGTATTTTAATAATTAAAATAAAATATCTTATAAATATTCAAATGATTTTCAATGGTCATTTAATTTTTTTCTTTTTTCCTCTTTCATTTACATTTGAATTATTTTTATTTTCACAAAAATTGTAAAATAAAAATTTAATTATAAAATTTTTATACATAGTAAACTTTTTTTTATTTCGATCTTAATTTCCCAGAGGTCAAATTTTATCTCACTAAATTTTACTAATTAAAATATTAATCTAAAAATATAAAACTCAATTTGACAAATAATGAACTAAAAATTTATAAATAAATTAAATTATTTTTTATTTTTTAAAACTGTTCAGTAGAAAATTATAAAATTCAAAATAAATAAATTTATTAAATTTGAAATAAATAAAATAAGCCATCATAAATATGAAAAAATAAAAATTGAATAGAAACTTTTTTAGCAACTTAATTTTTACCTCATGCATTTTTTAGGTACAATATTAAAAATTCCATTTGAATATTTCAGTCGATTATTCGAAACACGAGTCAACGCGTGTTATTTATCGACGGATGCCGAGTAGTGTTCACCATTTTATTTTTAAATTTTTATTTTTCTTGTTCTTATTCTTTTCATTCTGCCCTCTTTACATATTACTCTTTTATTATTATTTTTATTTCATCGGTATTTCTTGTTCCCACTATTGTTCACTTTACTATTTGCAACTCAATACCAGGCTTTGCCAACTTATCGGCCAATTCATTTTTGTTAGTCATCGATGGCGCCACAAAATTCTTATATCAATAAATTTTTTTTTTTTTTTTCTTCTACTTAATATATTGCAATCACATATATTTATATTTATTTATTTTCTTTTATAGCCGATTTACGTGTTTATAAAGTTTAAAAAAAATTTCTCACAAATGAAATTGATTACAATTGGTTTTAATTTACATAATAAAAGTCATTTTGTAAACTAGAATTGTTAGTATAAATTATTTTTTATATTTTTGAATCTATTATGATTTTAAATTGATTGAAAAAATAATGTGCATCAGTGAAATTTAAAAATACACATATATAAAAAGTCAGTGAATAATTATATTCAACAAACTGCTAACAAAAAAATAGATTTTTATGCTCCTTTTTTTTTTTCCACAAATAAAATTGACCGGATAATGCTTCCACTGACAGCTGAGAATAGCTTATCGATAGCTCATGGGACACATTTGGTGATAAAATTGTCGCTAAAAATTTTTCTCACAGCCAACAAAATAAAGCATATTTTAATCTGATATTTTAAAAATCGATAATTCTTGTCACTTTAAATTCGTATAAAATAGCATGAAAAAAAACCAAAATAAATAACTATATCATTTTGCAGAATTGAATTTAATGTTTTTTTAAAATAAATAAATAATATATATCACATGCCAATGTTCATGTATTCACGTCACATCAAAACAATTATTGGGTTATTGTAATACGTTTATTCACGTTTGAATAATATCAGTGACAGTATAAATATAAAATTAAATAATTAAAAAGAAAAAATTGGAAAACAGCCAATAACTAATATAATATTATTTTATCAATGAAATTTTATATCCATTTATCGAATAAATAACAAGCTCAATTAAAAAATAATTTCAATATTTATTTATCAATAAAATCGAAAAAAAAAAATTAAAACGTCATATTTATATATTTTTTATGATTATTTATATTTTTAATTTCAATAATAAATCATTTAAATTGCATATCGATATCTCAATGTATCTGAAAATACAAACTGCATATACTTTTAATTTATAGTTAAATTGATCTCAATGATGTCGTTAGCTTGGCTAATTTCACTATCACTTTGTGACATGTTACTTAGACCCAATTAGCAACCGTGACCAACAATAAAATCATATAGAACTTGATTTTGCACTCATTACTCATTTTTTTATATTTTTTTTTATATCTTCTAAAAATTTCACAGATAACTATCAAAGTTACGAGAGGCGCCATTCATCCACGCTTGACTGCTATATCAATTTTTTTATCTTTATTTTATTTTTCTCATGCTAACATCACCAGGTGTTATCACGACTTCTTCTTGGTGTCTAACATCTTGATATGTATATAAATATATACTCGTGTTAATATCAAATCATTTTTGTGCACTTAACGACGGTTTTGTTTTCACTGCATCATTTCCGTTGACATATATATTACAAAAAATTCAATGTTCAACATATTGCGTCTTCAAAAAAATAAAATTAACTTTTCTAACATCTGTTGAATATTTTTTAATTTTTTTAAGAAAAATTCATTGTAAGAATATGAAAAAAAATATTGATTATTGAGTATAAAAAATTAAAAATTAAAACTTGGAAGGTTTTTAAATTTTTTTTTTTTTTATTAATCGAATAAAACTTTTATTTATTTATTTTTTTTCCAGGCAGTTAATCATTTTTTTTTATCTTTTCAAAGTAATTTTGTAAAATAATAAAACTAAAAAAATATCACAAAATTTAAATAAGAATTTTTATATTTTATTTTTATGTGTTTGACGGACGGAAAATTTAAAACTAGATATAATAATAAATGTAATTTCAAGCTACCATCGATTTATTGTTAGTTCTTGAAAATCCGTTTGGCGTTCAACTTGGTAATTTATTAAAAATGAAAAAAAAAAAAAAACAAAAAAATATCTTCATCTTGAGATTGCGATCCTTCCAACAGTGGAGTGATCGTTGGATCCTTCTTTGGCGGATTCGAAGGAACCTCAGGGGACTCACTCGTAAAAGTTTGACACGTTGAAATAAAAAGAAAAAAATAAATAAAATGTATGGGGGGAGAACGAAGCTCAATATATGGTAGTAAAAAATAAAAAATAACACCAGTCAAGATATTCACGCAGTAAGACTCATCGGATTTTATGAGTTTAGTTTTCAAAGGGGCGGTCTTCTTCTTCTGCCAGACACAGCATTCGAATATTTTTTTATTTTATTTCTACTTCATAATTTTTCCTGTTTTTTTTCTATTTTATTATTTTTTTTTTCTTTACACTCATTGCATACTCGGGTTAAACCGCTCCATTTAAAGAACTTGTGGTGTTTTTTCATCCCTAAGGCGTTAAACGTGGCGTTAAAGGGGTTTTATAAGATTCCTTTATTAATTCTAGTTTTCTCGTATCCCATCTGGATATAAAAATTTTTTTTCCATCTTAATACATAATATTTTTCAATTAAATATTTTTTTTTCTTAAATTTATTTTCAAGTAAATTGAATAATTATTAAATTTATTCAAACCATGTTTGTAACACATAATAAATATTTGAATTAATTTATTTTATCGAATTAAATATATTTTTATTATCGGTAATTTAAAAAAAAAAAAATATATATGTTTATCTCAAGAATCACATAAAATAATTTGCTACAAAACAATTTTATTATTCAAGTTATTTTTATGGTTTTTTTTTTTGTCATTAGTATTAATGCCATCAGTAAAATATTAAAACATTGTTATGTGTTTTGTTTCGTTTGAATTTTTATTTTTTAATCGTTAATGTCAAATCACTTAAAAAAATCTATGTTTAGAAAATTCTATATTTGTTGATATGGCTCAATTAGTCTAGCGGAAACTGCGATGTTGACAGGTCTTATCCTGAGGCAGTATCAGTTTGGTATATTATACCTACGCCTACCCACGTTGCAAGAGTCGTATGTTGTCTACAAAGAGATGCTTTCGGTGTCTTTGAAATCGGAGTTGAATTTTTATTTTTGGCTGTGCGGTTACAAGTGTAGGTAAGCCGCCTAAAGATACATACATACATGCATTCTCTGGGGATAAAAAACACAAAAAACAAAAAAAAAGACACTTTGTGTGTTACTCTGAATTGTCATTATTGTAAAATTATTTTCTTTCATCAAAAATAGAATCTTTAAATTTAAAAACAAAATAACCTAATAATCATTAAAATAATATATTTACTTTATTTATTTTAATGAAATATATTTAATATCACAAGATATCAAATGAATAAATAAAAATTTAAATATCACGATGTTCCTGTATTGATAAAAATATTTTTTTCATTTTATATTAATTTATTTTGATTATTGCTGCATAACCAGAATGCATGTTGAGTTCATCTGAAATGCACTTGGTCTTGTTAATTTATTCCATCGAGTCAATGTATTTAATACCCGTACTCTTATCTACTTTTTCCTCATGAATCACCTTGAATTTTTATTTACTTGATATTTTTTTTTTTGACGTTATCAATGGAAACTTTGCGCATTAACGTTACTGAATTATTGTCGATATTTTACATCGATTGACATATTTAAATCATTATCGTATTTCATCAATTATAAATTAAATATTACAAGAAAAAAAAATCAAATAAATATCATGTATATCCTTAAATTTTGTCTTGTTGAACTTGGCAATTGATAAACCAGCTGAGTTTTTAACTTTATCGCAAAAATATGTTGTTAAGATATTATTCTGACATGTTGAAACAAAAATGTCACCAAATCATTGACAAAAAAAAATGATAAATAAATATCATATATTTATTTTTATCATTTTTGATTTTAATTTATAATGTTCCAAGAATTTTTTATCGTTAAATTTAGTATACTATAGCCACGTTATTGTTGTTATTGTATTGGCAATGTGATCGTGCATAGCATACATCAAAAAATCGCTATATGTAAATATAAAAAATTGCTATACACGTTGTGTGGCACTTTGGTCACTTTTGTTCGTTGCAAAATTATATATTTTATTGTCGTAAATGTACGTGAATGTACAATTGACTGTATACAATAATAAAAATTATACATTTTTCAACTTTTCAGTTATCTTGAAGGATAGCTTTGACCTTCAATGAAAAAAAAAGCAAAATATTTATACATTTAATTATTTTAATTATTAAATATATTAAATAATTATTAAATATATTTTTTATTCTATTTTTTGATAATATCAAACAATTTTCAAGATGTTATTTTCGCATTATATATAAATATATATATATATATTTTTTTTTTGTCGCCTTGGGACTATCTCACGATACATGGATATCCTTTTAGCCATGTCTACTATCGTATACACAAAACACGTTTTCTTTTACTCTTTGTATATATGTATATCTTTTTTTTTTCAAATTTTTTCCTTATATTGTGTTGATACTTTTCAAACTTTATTCATCGAGATAAATGGCTTTATATTGTTATGAATTTTTTCATATTATTCAATATCAAAAATAAACCATATGAATGATTGATTATATCTGGTTGATGCTTCCTCGAATGTTCAATTATAAAAAGCTAAATTCATTAGTAGATCAAATATTGATTAACATCAATTTATTGATTCAAATTTAATTATTCTGTATATTGACAGTGAACGTATGGAATTTATTAAATATTCAATAATAATTAAATACATCATAGGATATATTTAAAGAGTATAAATTGTTTAATTTAATAAGCTACTATTAGGGGATTTGTTTGATGTGATATTGACCGTGGGATAGTTGTCTTGATACGCTCAAATAGGATGAGAAAAATAATTACGCCCACCCTCTGTGTTTTAAAATCAAAAGAGGAAAATAAAAATTAAAAAAAAATAATAATAAGAGGAAAAAATAGACAGACGAATTGGAGTAGGAGGATTATATAAAGGGGTATACATATAGGTGATAATTATGAGCGTTTAAGAGGCCTCTTGAGGTTCCGGTGTGGTTAACATCATCGCGTGGGTCGACTTCGATCTATAATAATACGTTACAATTTTGTGATATATATGCAAAAAAAAATTAGAAGAAATTTCATTGGCTATTTTGAAGAAAAAAAAATAAATTACTTGAAAATTAAATATCTATTTTTTGTTGAATAATTAATTTAGTTATTTATAGTGCATATTAAATATTTTTATTTTCATTTAAAAATTCATTTAGATAAATATACAGTTTTTGTTGAGCACGCGCAACTAATTTATCCTTTTCTATATCACGATTGTGGATAATGTTAGTTTGCGGGTGGTTTTCAAAGTTTAGTTTGTAAAGAGTATATACACTGAATAGTTGATATATATAAAAATAAAAAAGATATATATGTGCTTCAAATGTTCGCGTTACTTGCACGATAACACCTTTGGAATGCACTATAAAGCTGATATAAATGACTGGCGTAGCTCTCACTTGTCTTTGCTTGACAGCAGGACACAAGGATAACTTGAGCTTTTCTTTACGAGACAAAAGAGAACGAAAAATTCAACTTTTCTTTTTCATTTGTATTCTCTTACTTTTATATTTTATATTGCACACGTACATTTTTTTATATATGTGTGCACGTTTTCTACGTATATATAAAATATTTATACATGTGTGTGTGTGTGCGTTCATGAAGCCTACAACCTCAAACAGTTTTAGCACGAAGAAACGATTTGTCCTCCACTTGTCTGCAAATCACAGTGATTTTATGATGAAATGAAAATAAATAAAAAATAAAGAATAAAGATTCTTCATTCATTTCAAAGTCTTCATGTGTTCATGATTAAAAATATTATATGAATTTTTTTTTAATTCTGATGACGGGCTTAATGAATAAGGGTTAATGACGATCAAACTGATTGACATCCGATCATGTTTTTACAGCGTAAAAATTAACATTGGATTCTGTTGTGAATCAAACTGCAGAATACTAATGAAAATAATAATAATATTCGTGAGAAGTAAAAAAAAAATTAAATAGTAGAATATATTCTTTTTATTAAAAAAAAAATCAAATATAATCAAGTGGTCAATGACAGTGATGTAATCTTGTTTTGGCATTTGTAAAATGAAAAATATATATACCTTGCAAGATTGAGACTACCTTGTGTATATCTTTCAACACCTCATTTTGAAATGTCTGTCTTATCTGTTTTGGCAAATCTAAAATGATATTTCGACCCTGCAAAGTTGCCAACTCTGATTGTTTATCAACAGTGAGAAGGATGAATGATAGCCGAAATATAAATTGCATATATATAAATTTACCTAGAATTATTGTGACCACAAGTACAGATAAATATTTCGATTTTAAAAACTCTAACCGCATTTTTTTAAATGATTTATTTTACTGTTATTTATTATTATTTTTTTTTTAATTCTCTGAACATATTTTTTCCATCAGTATTGATTCGAATATTTTATTTTTTTATTCTCTAGTTATTCTCAAAACGTGTTTCAATTTTATGGAGATATTTTATATATATTAGTTATTGGTGGCAAAAAAAAAAAAAAAACAACTTTTTACCATATACATTTTATCATGATGAAATTTACCAAATGAAAAATTAAAATATGGTTAAATTTTCAGTTGGAAAATGAATACGATAATGTATTTTATATATTGAAATTTACTTCTCCTTATTTATTTATTTTATTTTTTTTTTTTTTTGTTTGTGATTGACGAGCTAAGTATGCAAAGATTTATCTCTACATGTACGTAACGAATTAACGTCCCTTTTCGATTGCAACCGGTTGTTTAATTCAACGTTTTACAAAACGAGCACAAGGCGGAAGCTGACTCTAGTGAGTACAAGAGAGTCCAGGATGTACAACATAGTAATGGAACAAAGATAAAAAGAGAGATGCCAGGAAAAAACGAATAAGAAAAAATAAAAAAAAACAAGGGGTCGAATAGCTTTGGGTTCGGTATTTGATTGGATAATGTTGAGCGAATTAAACCAATCGTGGGATTAATTGTCTCTGGCTCGTATATGTACATCTTTTTTCATTTTACTATTACTCTCACTTGTATACAATGATATCACACTACTACGTCAATTTAACTATTTTTTTTTTTCTTACTTGCTCGACAAATTGTTTGCAATCATTGAAAAATGTCACAATAAAAATAAATGAATCGACGAAATAAACAAAATTAATTAATTAATCAATTAAATATTTAAAAAAAAAATATTTATTTCAATAATAATAACAATAATATTGTTTCCAATGTTTAAAAAAAAAGAAAAAAAAATTATTGAATAAAACGAAAAGACAAAGGATAAAATGAAAAAATAAAAAAAATTTATATTATCACAAAAGCAATTTTTTTAATCACCAAGAATTCTAGCTCACAGACAATTTGTGTAGCAGCAATAGACAATAACAGCCTCAGGTTATTTCAGCAATCATCATGAAAATGATCGACTAAAAAATGCAACTAGAAAAGAATTGTTTTTGTCTCATGCCATAGGCGTTATTTCACATATAACGTTTGATACCTTTCCACGACGTCATTTATTTATTTATTTTTTTTTTTTTTTGTTAAATTTTGTTCTTTCTTCTCTCTAGATATTTTTTATTTTTTCGTATTTATTGTTCTATCAAAATTTGAATGGAGACAGAAAAAATGAGTTTGTTCGATTTAAATGTCGCATTTGAAATGGCAAAAGCTCGACACCATCAAAACGACACCGTCAATTCTCCGAGAAATAAAACAAATACAGTATATATATCAATAAATTTATATGTGTGTGTGTATAAACGAATGGCAGTTTAAAGTAGGGAAACAAGTGAGGGGTTGTTACTGGATGGTAGAGTATCCACGTTCGCTTAACATTTAAATTGCATTGTTTCTGTCGTGAGACGGGTGCTGCTGTTCGTGGTGGTCGACCTCTTCCTCTTGTCTATAGAGGTATACCCTCCCTCTCGACCGTCCCTTGTGTCCAATACGCGAGATGAATGATATAACTCACCACGAGAATATCCCCTTTTTTTTATTTTTATATATGTATAATTTTTTTCCTTCACAATATCATTTCTGTTATCTCCATCATATATATTTTTTTATTTTTCATAATTTTATAATATCGTTAATTGAATTATTTCCTCATACTTTTTTTCTATATATTCTCAGTCCGTTTGCCAATGGTTATATGGATTTAAACGAATGAACTACTTTTGATATAAAATAGCAATGCTATATGTGCTATCTATAAATTCATTATTTTGTTACATGTAAAATTATATTAACGGGTATAAAAGAAAAGGAAAAAAATAAATAAATAAATTTACTATTATTTGATTGCTTCGTAAACGAGATAGACAACAAAGTAGAACGAGAATTCAATCGATAACACGTCTGGTATTTTTACAATTTTGTATCTCATGTTGTAGTCAAGAAAAAAAATAATAAAGATAAAAAAAAAAAAGAATGCGATTGAATCAAATTGAACGCTAGTTAGATGCCTTGATACAGAAAGAAATCAATCACCACGTGAATATATTCAGGCGTTTGATTCGTCCTTCTCTGCGGATATATATCGAATAAATTGCATCTACCAGTGTTGTGTTTTTCTACCGATTATCCTGAGACTGTGCGCACATCGTCACGCTTGAAGATCGATTGGTGCTGCTGGTATCAATCAATCTATTGATCTTTGTACGTGGTATTTTCGATCCAATAAACGATTTAAAGATACAAAAATAATTCCCCGACAATTGACGATAAAATGGCTTTTTTTTTTTCATCTTTCAAGACTTACCTGAAACAAAAAAATAAAATTTATCATTAGTATTAATTATATACATGGTTTTAATTAAATAATTAAAATTTTTTTCGATATTAATTTAAGAGAAAAAGACAATAAATAATTAACAGAGCAATATCTCAAGCCGATGATTTTAAAGGACTTTTTGATGTGTGATAATTGACCTAAACACCCTAGTTAATTCATGATGTGATGGTACACGAGAATGGATTGGTTGAATTGGTGATTCAGACACTTGTATAGATACGAGTATTCTGTTGTAGATATAGCACGTGTAATGGATATATGGATCTTAATTTAATTTTCTGTCACACGTAGCACATTTAATAATTATTGCAAGTACTTCTCATTTATTGAATAAAACAATTTCAGCCCAAAGTAATTCTATCGAGTGTTGAAATAATTGTGATTTTCGTAAAGTCTTTTATTTTTAGAATTTTGATTAAAATTTTAGTCATGAATAGCAGGTTCAATTGAAAGTTAAAATAGGATGTTTATATTCATATATCGATATACCATTTGTCCATTGGCAATCTCAAGTTCAATATACATCCTGTACAAACAAATGTCGTTGCATTGGACATGCTGTACTTGTGATATATATGTGTACAAGTACATCGAACCACCACGCCCACCAACACCACAGCCTAATTGAGTGATCGAGTACCCTTGCGGTGTTGGCACCCCCAGGATGTCATAGGGGATGCTGGGTCGTACCCAGTGGTCGCGTTACGTCCAATACTCTACGGGAAATAATCTCTACATACATGTACTTGCGCCTTTATAAACCACACTAAAAAAAATATTAATAAAAATACAAAACCTTATTTAATTTTATTATATATTTAAATATACTAAATTAGTAGTTATTATTTTCAATCATATTGGAAAAAAAAAAAACAAAGACGTCCCTTCTTGTTTTTAAAATAAAATATATATAAATGTCTATGTTGTAAATTTATTTATTTTTTTTCTCGTATGAAATTAGCTGCTTCGTTTGCATCATGAGTTGGATAAAAAAAAAAAAAAATTGAAAAATAAAAAAATTACTTGATTTAAAACAATGAACAAGTTATTTATTTTATTTCTTTTTGCGTTACAATTCAACTTATAACATTCGTTTATACTCATGGTATATATGTAATCTTACTCGGAGAGTCTTTCAGTAATTAATGCAATTCTAAAATATGCTAATTCAAAAGGCACTGTACGTACGCCAGTTTCTTTGCCACATTTACCATCTTGAAATTTCGCGCGTCATGGTTGGTTGTTTGTTTTTTTTTTTTTTTGATTTTCTTTTTGTTTTTTTATATTTTTTATTTTAATTTTTTTACTCCTCACACAGCAAAGAGACTGCCATTTACATATTTCGAGGACGAAAGAGAAGATTCAACTTCCCCTTTCATTTAAAACCAATTCATGCACACTACGATGCCAGTTCAGTACCCCTGTGGCAATTGATATGCGTGTGTGCGTGGATATATACATGTGTTTGTGATTAAAGATCGAATACACTGGTGCATTATTATACATGCAAGTTTCTTATATTATTTATATATATATTTTTCATTGTTTTTTATTTTTCATTTATACTCTTTGTTACATTCACCTTCTTTGTCGCTTATCTCATTTGCCTTGCTCGATTGTTTCGTTTATACTGGTAGATAAAGAGAAACATACACGGAGAGAAATCCGCAGCAAATAATGCTGTAGAGTATCAAACAAATTTTACTGTAGTCTACTGGAAATTGAGAAGTTGCGTGGGGAGGCCACCAGGATCGACTAGAATTTCCTACTACACTACAGTAATTTTAATCAAAACAAAACAAAAAAACGTCACAAAAAATTAAATAAAACCTTATTATTTAAACATCAGAATAAAAATGTAATGTGTTTATTAATTTTAAAAAAATAAACCATTTTATAATTTTCATGTGTTTCACCGTATTTTAATTTAAATTCATGAATAAAATAAAAACAATAAACTTTTTTAGAAGAGGTTAGGAACACACTTGATTTCCAATAAATATTCGTGTCATCTGGCGGGAAAACCTGCTGTACACTACAGTAATTTCTGGCATAAACTATACCATTAACTCAAGACTTCCAAAAATTCCGGTAGACTACAGTAAAAAATTTAGATGAAATATAATAATAATCATTATAAAAAGTGGGAATTAGTCGCTTTAATGACGTCAGCTATGATTTTTACGATACCACTACAGTAATATTTGGTGCGGATTTCTCTCCGTGTAGAAAGAATGAAGAAAAAAATAAAATAAAAACCCAAACGAAACCCTGAGGCAACTAATACAATATCAGTCTTCTGTTCCATCCAGAAGCTGATAGATTGAGGTTAATGAACACATTTATTTACCTTAATTTATTACTTAAAAAAATAAAATATAAAAGGGTGGACATGAGATTATTTATCTTTTGATAAAAATCATGATATAAATATATAATTTTGTTTATTGAATGTATAATATATATATTTTGTTTACAATGAAGAAAAGAAAAAATAAAAATACTTATATTTTTATATGTTAATTAAAAAATAATTTTAAATATAAAGTTTTAACTAAAATAAAAAAAGGAATTTAAATTAAAACAATAATTTTAAATTATGCACTGATTCAGTCGTGCATAAGACTGACTATATACATTCAGTTTGAGTCGTCAGCTTTGTGTCACATAAATATGTATATTCTATATAGATATATTTTCAGTAATTGATACATCAAAGGGTATACACAAAATTCAAACCCCTCTACTGTCCAGTTGGCTAATAATTTTCCTTTCAAAACAAACTTATGCATACAGATATATACATGTAGTTTGTATATATTAAAGGAGGGCTAAAATCCCATGAGTGTAAATATGTGTGTGTATTCCTAGTACTTGGTAGATTGATCGATCACGTCAAAAGCCTCAAATTTTTTGCCATAAATAATAAGGATGTTAAATTGGAGAAAAAAAATACCATGAGAGAATAATACGAAATATAAAATGAATAATAATCTAGGAAATAGAAAAGATAAATATTAACTAAAGGGTAGCTTAGAATCCGCGTGTTAAGGTTTCATGGGGTTTTTTTTTTTTTTTTTTCGTAAAAGATGGGGACCGTTCGGCAATTTGGTATATGAATCACGCGATGTGATGTATTTCGTGTTTAATAAAGCCTAGAAACAAAAAATATATATGATAGACATTGAACCACATTGTTGATGCCGTATATAACTCTTGATCGCTGTTCCCACCACCCTCCGTTTGCATCTTTTAGTTTTCTTCTTTATTTTTTCTATTTTTTTTTTTTTTTTTGTAATTTTTTTTCATCAGTCATCCTATCATCAGTTTTATCGATTTATCACGAATTATTTTCAATGTGTTTAGAACATGCAAGCGATCAAACGTGTTAACAGGTTCTTTTTTTTTTTTTTTGTTTATATATTTCTCAATTGTGAAATAATATTCATAAAATATTTCCAATAGTCAATGGTATATAGAGAAAATAATAAATAGCTATAATAATATTTTAAAGATAATAATGATTAAAATAGAAAACATGACAAAACATAGATGACATGAATTAAAGTTAACTGTTGTCAAATAAATATACATTTCAATTGTTTTAAAATAAAATTATTAAGTGAATAAAACTGTATGGTTGTTATTGTTTTGTTTTTTTTTTTTTTTTTTCAAGTATATATGTGTGTGGTGGATGAGATCAATACTCGTTTACACCCACTTGGACCACGTTGTTATACCTTCAGGGCAAAATGGTACCCGTGTTATCGATTTTAACTCCAAGTCGTTAGTTTTATCTCAATATGAATCTTTGCAGCTAACGAGTAGACCTAGTGCTCGTGTACCTAGACATTTCGATGGAGTATATATACACACTCAACTATATGCTTGGAGACATTGCGAAAATTTTATGAGCATGAGATACACGATGTTATCGACATTTCTATGTGCATTTAACACTGCAATTCATTTTATCAAAACATAGATTATTTTATAGAAAATTGAATTTACACTGTAATATCATGAAAATATTTCATTTTATAGACTTGAAATTTTTATAATTAATTTTATCAGTTTAATATTTTTAAAACATGTTTTTTCCTTTTTTTTTTTTTTTAATAATAAAAATAATAATGTATAATCTATTGAAATTTTGTTTTTACTTTTTTTTTTTTTTTTATAATATTCATTTTTAATTTACAATATTAAAAAATTGTGTTATTTATTTATTGTACGAAAAAATGTTTACCAATAATTTGTTGGAATATTAAATTTCAGTAGAAAATATATACGAGGTACTATATAGATGTTTGTTTTGCTGGAGATTGTTCCAGTTTCCTGGGAGATGTGCTTTTGAAATAGTCATTGAATAAAAAAAAAAGTTTGTTTCGTCAATTCAATAAGCTTCGATTGAGACCAAACACGGTTATTTTTTGAAATTTATTTTATTTTTTTTCTATCTGGGCATTGCAAAAAACGATTGTCAATTGTAAATGTAAAATTGACTATTTTGAATTGACTTGACTGGTAGAAAAATCCATGAGTCATATTCATTGATTCATGAAATTTTTTCGCACAGACAAACCCTCAATAATATAAGGGCAAAGTTGGGAAAGGTCGGATATTCATTTGTGACGACTCAATAAATTTATCAAAAAATAAAAAAATAGTAGAGGAGAAAAAACCAGTGATTTGTAAAAACACACGTATTTTATAGTCAACGAGTTTTTTATTTTTGAGTTGTTGGCTTTAGAGCATATATATATATATATTTTTTCACTCTATTTATTTTGAAAAAAAATATCAAAACAAAAAAGTACATATATCTCTTTTTATTCTTCTTAACCCAGTTTTTGTCAACACAATCTCAACTGCATTTTCGCTTTTGCGCGTTATTTAACATCAAAGGATAATAGAATTTTCCATGAATATGAAAAATATTTTTTACAATTAAAATTCACTTTTCGACCTATATATTTTCCATAATATTAACAGCATACATCAATTTAAAATCATTATCATATATAAACCTTTGAAAATTATTTAAATTAAAAGGCTACATATACACATGAATACAATTATAAAATTGTTTGCAAAATTTAAAATAAAATAAAATAAATTCTTCAACAATCATCACAATATATACATGTGTATTTTTGTTTCTGAATTGACATAAAGTAATGAAAGATAAAAATAAAAATGAGCAATGATCAATAACATGAATCACAAAACAAACACAACCAGTGCTGAACGAATTTATTTTTCCCCGTTTGTTCTATGTGTGCTGGACAACACAAAAAGCCCTCTTTAATTTTCTACCCTAAACTGGTATATACACATTGCCAGTCACCCCCTCAGTAACCATCAATAATCCAAGTGTCTTAATTAACGATCAAGAGGGTCATCTGAATGTACAAAAAAAAATAAATAAAAAAAAACAAAAAAATAAACGTGAATTTACTTTTTTTTCATTGTCATAAAAAAACATTATGAAAATAGGTACTTGGTAAACATCATACAATAATAGTTTACGAGACAGTCGTTAACTACAAAGTGTTAAATTACAAACCAATATAAAAAAATATAAAACGTCTTCATTGAGTTGAAGCCACAAAATTTATTAACCCTGTTATAAATTCAAGTATTATTAAAATTTTAAAGTTACTTTTGAATTTATAAATAATAATATGATTAAAATAATATATAATAAATTCAAGATATAATCATGAACTGGTCCAATGATTATTGAGGTATGTGACTCGAACAACCACACACATTAATCCCTCTAATGCAACATGCTTTGGCCATTAGCAGTGCATTTCTGTATGTCCCCCAAGGATTGAGGGGTTGGCTATCACCCAGCACAGTATTTGTTCGTTTTCACACCCTTGATCCATATTCACCAACAACCACAATCATTCGTACTGGTCTTGGTAATTTTTACAAAATAGCTTTTTTTTTTTCTCGAGTTACAAATGGTGTCAGTAAAGTGCTGCATCTATATAAATTCTTTTTTTTTTTTTATTTATTTCATAGGCAAATCGGTTGGAGCATCATTATATATTTACGTAATTGGCCAAAGGTCTAATTACTGAGGCACGTGAACACATACAAAAAAGATTATTATTTTTAATTTTCAGTTAACGACTTTGATGAGAATTTAAAAATTGGACGACAATTAAGTTGGATGATTGAACATTTTTTTTACACGTTAACAAGTTTTTTATATTTTTTAAATAAATTGGAGCTGCAAATATATATATAGCCACTTGACAATTATTATCAGTGCTTGGATATTATAATTTAAACAATTTAATTGCCAACCTGGGTTATTTTATTTTTTCATTATGTAAATTCAATTAATAAAATGATGTATGAGTCTGTAATTGAAATACTGATTAATTGTTTGTGCATTGACTCTGACGTTGAATAATAAAAATAATTATTTCCTGACTGTGCAGGCAGTCATCATTTTAGTTTTTTTTTTTTCCATCATTTGTCGTAATGTCACCGCATCTTTGTTTCATTTTGTTGTTATCATTTACAAATAATATACTTTATTTTATTCAATTTGGTTAATAGCTGCTTCTTATGTTCCTTTGTTTTTTATTTTTGTTTTGTTTATTTTATTTTTTTGACCGAATTTTTTTTTGACTGAAGTGTGCTTTTACCTCTTTTTTTTCCTCGTCTTGGTGGAAAAGAAAAAAAAAAAACGAGTGAAAAATAGAAGCTAAATTTTCTACCCTTTAAGACAAACGAGCGTCGATAAGATGCCACATTTTTTTTATATTTTTTTTCAAGTATTTTATTTTTTTTTATTCTGGTTTTTATCTTCTTTTTAACGCTCTTAATCTCGTTTACGTAAGCACTTTGGTATCGTCCTTGCAAGCCATCTTCGTTTCTTTCTCCTAAAAAGTCCTAATTCGTTAATTTCTTAACGATCACCACGGTCGTTAACGACTAGTCTCCTTCACTTTAAACATACTTGAATATTTTTTTTTTGCAGTTTTTGTTTTCACGTTATTTTATTTCATTTCGTTTTTTTTTTTTTTTTTATTTTTACCTTTGCAACTTTGAGGTTTGAAAAAGTTTACATTGGTATAGTATTTTATAGAGTTTTTCCCTGTAGTATAATTAAAAAGATACTAAAGATAATTTGTGTGAATTAATGGTTATTATTTTGAAAATAAAAAGTAATTAAAAAAAGATATTATCAATAGTAATTACAGCAATATAGTAGACAATGCTATTTTCTTTATCTTGGAGGCGTGTAAAGTTTTGATTCTGATAAAATAGTTTCGACTTTGTAGATTGATGGCACCCTCATGACAAACGAAACAAAAAAAATGATAAAGAAAATAAAAAACGTGTAACATTGAGTAAAGCAAATGACAAAGCCTCGTACTATTTTCCCGGGGCCTTGTCGGCTTTTAGGAAGTTGATCGAATTTGCGGTGGGAGAATATATATTCGATCGTTTACTGTACAAGGGGCTGTAAATGACAAAGACAACTAGATCCATACATGTATCAAGTAGAGCCTTATAGCACGTGGCACGCGTCGATAAGTTCGTTTAAAAAAAAATAAAAAAAATTTATTTTTTTATGTCATTCATTTATTTTTAGGGTGAGATAGTGAATTGTATGGGTCAGACATGACAAAAGAATATTTAGATTTTAGGGTAAACTTTTTAGTCATAAAAAACCTTACATAAAAGATAATGTAATTTAAATAATGCAGTAAAATTTACAAATTACATATTGACAATGCAGTATTCCAAGCGAATTGTAACATAGTTTTAAAATTCAATGCATTAAAAAACAATATTTTTTTTATTTTTTTTTCGTTTTTTCTTGAATATTTGTCAGTGGTTGATGTATGGCTTCGTTCTTCTGTTTCATTCATGAAAACTTTAGTCGTTACAGAGAAGCACGTAAGCAGTATGATGCATCAGACAAAAACTTTTTAGTCGCCAAGACATAAGTTGAAAATGGTTTGTCGTACATAAAATTGTAGAAAAAAAATCTTCAATTCTTTCTTTTATTTCAAATGAAAAAAAATAAAAAACATATATCCGAATAAAATGAGTTTGACAGTGATAAGAAGAAATATTTTGACATTAATAGTAACTTTGAAAAGTCATCATTATTAAATTCAAGACATTCGGAAGTAAACAGTGAACAATTTCCGGATTTTCAGTGTCTATCAGAAAGTTTGTTAGTATTGACTTTTAGTGACAACATTTGTCAAAAAAAAATCTGAAAATATCTTAAAAAATTATTGAAATAAAATAGAAAAAATTAAAAATCAAATAAACATTTATAATAAATTTTTTAACAATTTTTTTTTCAACGAGATATTTATTACATTATGTAGTGCAAGATATTTGCATCAACACAAGCACTCTGCATATTATTAAACAGAGTCTGAACATGGATAGTAGGTGTCCGGGAGGCATGTGTACCATTACTATTAAAACAACAACAGCGATAAGTCTCGTTTGCCTCTTTCTGTTGGCTCGCATATACATTACCATTGAAAGAATACAGTGATTTTCCATTGCCCCATTAAATTGCAGTAGAATTTCAAATAAAATATCTAGAGGGCATTTGAAAATAATTCTTTTTTAAAAAAAAAGTTATTAAATAAAATAGAGTATATATATTGTTTTGGATATTTCGCTTATTTTATAGACACTCAAAGTGACAATGACCATCTATTTTGAGATAAATTCACAGGCAGTTCAAATACGCATCATCTCAACGGGTTAAAGCTATTTTCGAGCGATGAAGCTCCCCACTGACTCTTACCAAGAAATATTACATCCAAGGAATATATCTTCAGGAAGAAGGAGGAGTTTAAACTTGTGGAAAATACGTGGGCAGATCTTTCACACTCATAAATGTATATTTCTACCAGATAAGTGGGGCTTGCATGATGTCGGGACCAATAAATGTCCCAATAATGACTACGAGAACACTCTTCGTACACTATATATATATTATATATATATACACATAAGCATATACAACAAGAATTCTTGTCCCGAAATATTTAACACGTTCAAACGCCATGAACATTCAGTCTCGTACGTGGCGCTTGTTGAATTGTAAAACAGAGCAAAAGAGTAAGATAAAAAAATTAAAATTAAAAAAAAATGTGTAACATGAATATATGTTTGGACGAGGAAATATCATCAACTAGATGGGCCTTTAAAAACGTTTGCCAGATGTACAAAAGTATCATCAATGTTTCTTTTTCTTTTTTATTTACCATATGTGTGAATGATAATTTTTATTTTTCGCAATTTCTTAAAAATAACTTTGAATAAAAAAAAAAAAAAAAAACTATTTAAAATTTAATACTGATAAAAATATCAATTTATTTTTTTGTATTTTTATAATTGGTTAAGAATATTTAAAAAATTGCCAATCAAAACTTTTAAAGAAATAAAAATTTTAATCCTAATAAATTTCAGTTAATCATTGAAGCAGTAATTTTTTTTACGATATAGTATTAGCTCAAATAATAATGATAATTTAATTTTTTGATTTATGATTATATAGATAATATAATGAATTGTGATATATGAAAATAAAAATGTTATCTGTGTATAATTATTCTGTTATTTGATGGTAGTAAAATCTCATCACTCTTGAGCTCTTATGGTACACCTCTTTTCATGGGTATTGTAGGAGGGCCCAAAGGCAAAAAAAAGGACAAGTAAATATGCTTCAAAATATATATATGCATATGCATATATACACATACCAAACCCCGGATATGGCTCGGTGTTCTCATTTGAATATAAATTACGTTGGTTGGCACGTAAGTAACGGCTGCCCGGTTATTGTTCCGGTAAATTCTTTGCACGAGATGATATTTTATTGGGGGTGGATAGCACTGATGCACGCGCCCAGTAGGCAGGTATCTAGGGGCTGCTTATTCTTCACTTTAAATATTAAAAAAATATACGAGCCATAGAAGAAAATAAATATACATTTTTTTCATCTTGTCTAGGTGGAATGTGCGACAAATTATATGGATAATTATTAATGCTTGATAAATAATATCAAATATTAAATTCTTGGCATAATTTATTATTTTACTTATTTGAAAAAATAAAAAAAAAAAATATAATTATTCTTTTTTAGGATCGAGTAATTATATTTTGAGCTATAAAAAATATTGATTTTCATATTTATTATGTCAAAAAAAATATTTAAAAATTTTAATTTTATTAAAATGCATTTATAAAGCTAAATTTTATGCACATATATTATGTGTTGTAAAAAAAATAATATCATTCTTCATTTTGATTAATTCCTAGCAAATTTTATTGATTTTTTATTGCCTTTAATTTTTTTTTATAGATATTTTAATGTATTTTTAATGAATTGTTTATTTATTTATGAATATATATAATTTATTATTTTTATGAGCTTGTTTTTTCCTAGAGATTATATATGTATATATTTTTTGTTTAAATTTATTTTTTTATTTTTTTGTTATTTAGATGAAACGAGTCTTGGTGATGTTCTGATCTCTCAGCAGTTCTGACAGAACGCCCCCGGTTTTTTGGCATGATATAAAAATTGTAGGCGTAGTTATATACACAGAAGACCAGTGGATCGCTTATGGGTTGCTTGTCGCTTGTCACAAAAGTACGTATCGTTCTGCACATACACCAGACATTGAGATGATGGATGTAAGTCGTCTTTATGCTTTCTCGCCTCTGGGCAATAACTACTACCAACTGCATGTCCTTCATGATTTCCCCAGGAGTTTAAAATTCCACTATCATTTATAGTGTCAATCAGACTTTAATCCAATTTATTATATCTTGAATATTTTATTTAACTTATAATTTTTTTATTATATATATTAAAAGTTAAAATAATAATGATAGGTATTTAAATACAAAGTAAGTGTTGCAAATATTTATGAAAATATATTATTTAAAAATATTACCAACAATTTAACGCGTTATCGAGCATCTTTATTATATACAAAATCATTTATTCAGAATCAATGGGAGCTAAAGATGGAAAACGACTACACTATGTATATATGATTGCTGTATTATAGTTTTTCAAGTGAAACGAGAAAAGTTATAAACCGTCACGCGACAGCCCACATACAACTACTATATCCTACTTATGTATATATTTAATGTATGTGCTCAAGACTTTTTATGTTTTTTATTTTTTTTTTTCCATTTGTTACTTATTTTATTTATAGATTTTATTTTTTAATCTAGCTGTATTTAATTTTTATTATTTGAAAATATCATTGGAGGGTTTTTTATTCGTGATAAATTGATTGATGTTTAGGTTCAATAAAATTGAGTTAAAAACTTTTTTTTTTTTCTTTTTATTAAGACCGGTCTTTAACAGGTCAAATCGACTGAAAAGGAAACTATAAAAATAGCTATAACGTTGATAGCATAAAATAGAATAATATAAAAAAAAAAATAAAAACGAAGAATTTTTTAAATTTTTTGTTTTATTTAGTTTTCTCAGTCCAATGAAAGAAAGAAAGAAAGAGAGGCTTTGAAAAACGAATGGTTTGGATATATATAGATATATAAGTATTATCTCTAAAAGTTGCTTCTGTCCAAGCACTCAGTGAACGAAACACTTTTCTCTTGTTTTCAAAAAAAAAAAAAAAATATCTCTTTATTTTCTTCTTTCATTTTGCGTTTCATCGGAGTTTCTTTTTAAAAGAACTCTCGTTTCTATGAAGTATACTTTGCACACACGCATAAACACATTCAAACGGTTCTCACTTTTTAACAGCTTTTAGTTTTTCAAGTTACTTTTCACTTTAAAATAATGCAACCTTGTATATCTTTGAAAAATGGAAAATACAAAAAAAGAGTAAAATTGTGATTAATAAATGAAAGTTATAGTGACAATAATTTATCAAGTCTTGAAAAATTTTATGCTTTGATAGGTATAAAAAATAAATAAATAAATAGTACAAGCTGTGGATTGCTGATGTGCATAAATTACCAAAATATAATTTACTTTCTCGGTGGCACTAGCTTCACGATTCGTCGAGCCAAATAATTGCCACTTACTCTCTTTTCATATTTATCATATTTTTTATTTAAAAAAAATCAATTTTTTTAAATCTTTTTTTGGGGATTAATTTTTTTTAAAAAGCTAAAGAGTTCTTACTAATAATTTGTGGCTAACCCAGCAAGAAAAATTATTTTGCTTATCGTTCCATGCACTTTTAGTCACACGCCAGACTGACTTTTTGCGCACGTGTTGACAATAAATTATCAAGAGATACACTCATCGTGAGTGCAAACTCGTCAACATCAAATTTATTTCTCAAAATTTATAGATAAATTTTAAACAAATAAAATATAGCCTAGATAAAATACAACATAAATATATTAACTTAAAATTTTCCTAAATAAATAAATTATGTATATTTTATTTTTAAAAATTTAAACACAAAAGAATTTCATCATCATTTAAAAGATGAAATAGTTTTTCGAGGAATACACATTGCTAACTCTCATTTCTCTTAACGTCGATGCATTTTTAAATACATTAACGTGTAACATAAAACTTGTGTAAAAGTACATGGTTAGTGCAGACGTAATTACGAGTACCAACTGGTACACAAGTTGATGGCGCGTGTGAGCACGCGTTCAAAGTAAGTCTTTGAATAGTCTTCTTTATATATATATATTCACCAAACAATCTCCATGCATTCATACAAACACACACACGAACAAAAATTATTCCTGTTAATCTCACGAATGTGATCTTCCCTGTCATCGAGTTGCATCTATTCCTGTACCTTAGCAAGCAATTTCTTTGAATTTACCCATTGAATCAATGACAAATAAAATCACTCTTAAGTACATCAAAGATTTTTGTTTTTTTATTTTTTTTTTTTCGTTAATTGTCAACATAAACTGACCGTATTTATTTTTTTTTCCATCACATTTATCAGATTATACTTGCCAATATATATCAATGCTTTTAAAAATTCAAATTATCTGCAAAATAATTTAAAAAAAAAAACAAAAAACCATCAATGATTAGTTTAATTATTTTTATTGACTAATTAAATTATTGAATTACTCAAATATAAAACAGCGACATTAAAAAAAGAAACTATTATATTTTTTTATGAAATGAATTTATCGAGATAGAGCTTATTTATCATAGGAATTGAGTGACAACTTTATCGTTAATGTCAATTGTCAGTAGCCGATAAACTGATAAACATGATTATTATATAATTGCTGTAATGCACACATTGAAGTAGTGATACAACAGTCAAAATGATAATGAGAAGTTGGAGTGAAAATTATACGCAATTGGTGGTGTATACGTCTGTGCTTTACCATATCACATATCCCTCCTGCCTTTTCGTACTTGCTAACAATCTCTTCGCCAAACGACGTCCGCACTTTGTTATTCCCATTGCGAATATCAAGAGCACAAGTGTTATGATATACATATATATTTATGTGAAATACACGGGGCCAGACATAATTGATTGGCTCGGTTTGTTATGACAGGCGTCTCATTAAGATGCGTACAGCATAACCGACATTTCTCTCGTTTGTTCCATCAAATCGAAATGCATACACATTTCGTAAATAAAAAAATGAGATAAAAAAACAAAATATACATAAAATAATTTTGTGTGTTACATGATGTATACAACATAACTAAACTTGAAACTTGTGACTGTTACGTGCTTAATGACCAAAACGAATTGGGGGATGTCGCGAAAAAAAAAAAAGTTTTTATTTAATTTTTTTTGTTGTGTGTGTTTGTGTCACCGGAGACAAGACAGGATTTTTTTTAAGTAAATTTTTCTGACGTGGTGGTCAGCAGCCTAGTGGGCAAAGGATTAATGTCAATGTAGCTTGAAAAAAAAAATTAAGAAAAAAATAATTAAATGAAAAATAATATGCAAAAAATAAAAAATGGTATAAATTTTTGTTTTTTTTTTTTTTTCTTTGATGGTAGTAGGGATAAATAAAATTAACTGATATAGATTCATATATAAAATATATAATTACACTGGAGTGAGCTACTCAATTGAACAGAATGAGTTTTAAAAAAAAAATTAAAATAAAAAAACTTAAATGTAATAGCACCGCGATGCACAGCAGATTTGATTTTGGCTGACTGCGTGGTTCATGACGTATTTCCAACTGAATGCTTCAATGCCTCGACTGTTTGTCGGAGTATTTACGTGGCAGAGTCGATTGGAGTTTTTATTATACAGTGAGCTAACAGCCACGTTGTTTGTTTGTTTCTGACTGACTTTTTTCAATGTTTTTTGTATTATTTTCAATTATTTTTGATTTTGCTAAAAACGATAACTATTTTCTTCATGATATGAATTTATTATAATAATATTTTAATGTATAGATATATATTTTTTATTTACATTTTTATTTCATAGAGAGTAAAATTACAATTCATATATCAATGTAAATCATAGTAATATTTAAATCACAAATAATTCACAAAGTAAAAACATTTTTTTTTTATCCATACTTGACTAATTCATTATCAACAGGCACAAATTTACGCATTGGAGAATGTAATTTTTGAAATAACAATGTTTTCAAGATATCAAGTCCCCATTGAACTTGTACAGATGCAAATTGTTTTCCTGTAATCCATTTAAGCACAGCATTTTCACAATTATTATTGATTAAAGACCAATGAGTTGATCCAAGATCAGCATGAATACGAGATCTTATTGCTGGAGGATCAAATTTAAAATTTGGCATTTTATCAGCAATTACAGAATACATTAAATTTGTTCCTAAAAATATTTCACTTTCTTCACGATCTTGACGAAAAAAATTAATTGTATCTAGTTGAATTATTTTTAATGTATTGTGAACCAAATGTGTCTGATTATATATCAATGCAACATGATAAAAAAGTGGAAATTGTGGCATACGCCGAATTAACACATCACCAAATACTAATTTTTCATAATTCAATGATCGACAAACTAATTCGGTTTCTGAATGATTTTTAGTATCGAAACAATGTTTTACATTATCAAGTTCTTGAAATAGTACAGTTCCATCTAAACAAACATGATATGGACCAAATGCATTTGGTAAACAACATTTTCCAAATGAAAATAAAAATAATGAAAATACAAAAAATAATGATAAATTATATAAAAAATTCATATCTATTTTATTTGTTTTAACTGTCAATTCGAAAATTTTCAACTAGCTTGTGCACTATATAATCCAATTTTTTATTTTCGTTGATTTTATTTTTATAAAATATTTTCTCACAGTCTGTCTGTATTCATTAAATAGTTGACTCAAATTTTAAATAGTTGATCCTGTATTCGAATAAATATTAAATCACTTTACTTGAATGATAAAAGAAATATTTATTAATTATATATGTATATCAAGTTTTAACTTACATATAAATTTCTTTTTTCATTTTCAATTCGTGGATATATTGAGTTTTTCAAATGTGAGTATATATATATTTTTTTTTTCAATGACACAAATCGTATTTATACTGGTGATATAATTACATTATTATCATATATTAAGGTTATCAGTGGTGATATAATTTTTTCATTAAAAAATATCAACTGTGTAAATACAATTCATCTGATTGAATGAGCTTTAATCATTTCACCTGTTTACGTAAAAATGTATTCATATGTTTGTATTTCATGCAATTTAAATGACATGAAGTATCAAAATTCGTATATCAACTGGATCAACTGGATCAACTGCTACTTCAATAAATTATTTTCATTTATATTGTTTTGTAATTTTGAAATAACTTATTCGTTTTCATTTTTTCATTATTTCTATATAATTTTATTTTAGCACGACATTTATCACTCAAAATCATAAAATGCTGACTTTTTGTCATATCATTATTTGTCGGTGAAAAAAAAACTATTTTTATCAACAGATAATTTCATTTTTTATTAGTAACGATGGCATTCTTGTCATTGGCAAGCCATATTCTTTGTCACAATTTTATAAAATATTTTATGTTAAATTTTGTCACGTCAATTTGTCATTCACCAAATTATATTCATGACATGAGTCTTTGGTACATACGATTTGTTCAGCAAAACCACACCTGACCATATAATTTTGCTCATTAATCATTTTCATTGCAATTTGACAGAATATCGCACGAGGACAAACTGTGATGCCTTCAAAGCATTAAAAGACAAAAATAAAAAACTCCAAGGGACAAATGATTTGAAAAAAAAATAAAAAAAAAAAGTAAATAAATAAAAACAGATAAAATAAAGAGTTAAAAAGGATATACAGTGAACAAAAAACTTTTGTTTCATGAAACGTGTCTTTTGTTAAAAATGATAAATCTTCGAAATCACGATCCTATATACGTTTTTTTTTTTTTTTTTTTTTTATTTCAGGTTGTCGTTCCTTTCGTTTATTTGAAACTTTTTAGACTTTTGCCGTTGCTGTCACATAGAGGCTATAATGCTATCTCTCTTTTACAACATTTCTCAACTCATTTTGTTTTTGTTTTTTATTTTTTTTACCTCCACCGAAACACACCCTATTTTAGACGACTATAGGCGAGTTTTATTAAAGCCCACGATAAAGTTTTATCTTCACGTGATGTACGAGCAAAATTCTACTGTTTTTCACTAGCCAATACGATACAGAAAGAAGAACTCGTTGGGATTTTACTTGTATCATCTACAATATATTATTTTACAACAATTTTCGAGAAGCCCGCCTATCTGTCTCTTGGTGATAAATAGTCAGGTGCAAATTGCAATTTTTTTGAATTTATTTATTATTTTTGTTGTTGCTGTTAAAGTTTTGATTAATTTTTCATTTTACTGACATATGTTCAATTACATCATTAATTTGAAATTGCTTGTGTGCTAAAAAGGATCCTTGTATATATAATTGGCGATGTAAAATTTGTTTATTAAACACGCCTCATTTAAAAACAGAATGAGAAGCAGAGAAAAAGAGATAGTGTATTGATGAGAATGTCAATTTATAATTACACATCAAACGTATACACTTGAATTTTGTTGACCATTAATGTTGAAACTCAATAACGAATATAACTAGTGATTGTTTATGTATAAACGTACATATATAAAATACATATATATAAAGTTTTATATTTGAATAACCAGGAAATTGATAAATTACTCAAAATCTGTAGGTCGACTCGTTGACCACGTTTACCAGATGTGTATCAAAATTGTTATACTCATTTCGAACTGATGAATTATTTAAATTTCCTGTTATTTGAATTTATTGATATGGGTCAATGACAATTGGAAAATATTACTATTGATATAACATGTTAAATATTTACTCTACAATAAAATAAGAATAAAATAAATTTAAATTAATATTTATACAAGTTTTTAAAAAATATTTAAAAAAATTTAATAACCTTCACTTGCAGCTAAGCAACAATTATTTATATTCAATATGATTTAATACTACACCCTTGTGTATTAAAAAAAATTTATATGATATACTATTTTATTTTTTTTACAATGTAGCATTAGTCACGAACTAAAAATAAAATATCTTTGACGATTTAAAAAAAATATAAATATGTGTGTATATATAAATAATTTTTTTTTATTTTCATCGTGTTATACTCGAGGGAGTCTATTAATTCTAACAGCTGTGTTGAAAAAATAAAATTTATCATCACTCTTAATCCACAGACGTATTACTTTACACACGCATTTTACGTATATACATGTATTTATATTCAAAAATTCAAGACGTCTGTGTTGATAGCACTTGCCAGTTATTTTTTTTTTTCTAAATTTATTACTAAAACTTGAAATATGCTGAGATGATTCAATTGTCAATAAAGATGTTTATTTATTTATTTATTTTTTTAATTTATATTTTCATTAGCTTGCAGGACAACCACGAGAGTCACGATCAATTATGTTATCATCGATAGGAGATTTTTTCAACGTGTTCAAATTGATGAAGTTAAATTAACACTGTGAGAAATGAGATATCTCCAGAGGGTTCCATCAGGCAATTTATAAAATGAAGAAAAAAAATTAAATAAATAAAAAAAATAAAAAATTGGCGTGTGTGGTATATGAAGACCGATAATAATTGATCGTTGGTGGGATATTCTCAAAGGTATGTTACTCAAGCAATCCAACATCAGAAACTGACTTCATTAATTATTAAAGAATCATCATTTTCTCGCACATTAGCCTTTGATTCTATATAAATAAATATAATGAGCTCATTCGACTCAATATCAGATTGAACTAATGTTTTTTTTTTTATTTTTATTAAAGTGACAAGCTCTTGACTCTGTTATCATTGATGGGAATAATTTTAATATCATTTATTTTATTTCAATCAAAATAACTAAACTGATTCTTCATATATATAATTAATGAAATAATAAAATAATTGAATAAAAATATATCCATGGCCAAAAAAATCAAGAGAATATATTTCATTATTCAAATATTTATACATTTTAAATTTATGTTGTCACAAACCTTATTGGACACATTTCAACAAATGACTCTGTTAAATACTCGATTAATAACATACCTGAAACAAAAAAAAAAAATACAATGTTAAACTGTTTTATGGTTGCAATCAGTCGATTAATTACGAGTTTAATAATAAAAGCCAGTTAATTGCATATTTTTAAGAGAAAAAATAAAATAAGTGTACACACTTTCTGTCTCATTTTTTTTATCTCTTGTTAGAGAGCAAAGTGGGTCGTACGGACCAGAGACATTAATTAAATCCTCGAAAATACATACACACACATAAATGTAATATAAATGATTAAAAGAGTTTATTAAATATATTGGGATATAATATACTTTAGTATCCATCGTAATTAACTAAAAAACAATTAATATTCCCCATAAAATTGAATGCATCGTTTTTATTAATCAAAAAGTAGTGTCTGGTATGAATTATATTGCTAAAATGAATGAGGCATCGTGATTTCAAACTTCTCCAAGCTTTTTTTTTTTTTTTTTAATTTTATATAATTTTTATTTTATTCATTACTTCGCATGTAACCTCCCTTTGCAAATTATTTTTTGGTCTTCTGCTTTATATCACCCTTTTTGAAATTATTGTTTCTGTCGGTAAAATGGCAATTCAACGCAAATTAGTCCGCCAATTAAGAATACAACTTTGAAAATGTCGGAAGCCTAAAGATGAGACTTCTTTGGTCCCGTATCAAAGATGATCTTTATCTATTTTTTTTATCTTTACAATTTTTTTTTTTCCTGCCTAACTCACCAACAACTATCTCTTTTTTTTATTCTTCTTTTGTATATATGGTATCTTTGTTACTCTAGTCAACATACGAAGGTCGTATCTTCGTGGAAAGAAGTGAGCCTCTACCAGTAATGTCTGAGAAATGGAAATAAAGATCCTTTATCTTTGAGCTCCTGTGCCGCGTTCTCGGCTTCTTCATGGTGCAACGACATAATAAAAAAAAAAAGGAAAAAAATAATTAAATGTAAAAAAAATTCTCAAATAAAATGGACCGTCCGACTCGGTGCTTGCTACACCATGATCTTGTGGAATGTTTAATAAATCGCTTTTTAATTTTCTTGCACCTCGAATAAACGGTTGCAGATGTTCGTGATAATTTTTTTTTATATATATCATTAGTTTTTTTTTTTTCTCATTTTTTTTTCACTAGTTTTTTTGCTTTTTTTTTTATTTAATTTTTTTTCATGTTTCCGCTGAACCTTCATGTTTGGGTTTGATCCCTCGATGGGTAGCAAAAAAAGGGCTAGATGGCACAAAAGATAAGACATGCGATTCACGCATAAAGACTATGGGTTCTTCATGATATGTACGAAATAAGCCAGCTTCAAGTTGACTTTTTTTTATTTTCAATTTTTTTTCCCATGATCCTTCGATCCTTTTGGTGTATCAAGAGAAACACAGACCTTAATTATCCACGTGTCGGTTTGAGATTGATAATCCTGCCATTTTCAAATGATCCACGTGTCTTTTGTCGCGTCAGATAAATTTATAAAAATATTATTTCCCTCGGGGATTATTATTTACCAAAAATTTATATAAACCAAATAAAAATAAATAATGTTAAAAAATAAATAAAAAATTGAATAAATTTACTCGTGCCATCGTAAAATTCTTGAGCGCCATAATAAAAAAAACCAGGGTCAACTAACGAAGTAGAAAAAAATTTAAAAACACAAAATAAAATAAATAAATAAAAAAAAAATAATAATAAAATAAAAGAAATAAAGCTGATGTTAAATATATGAGAATAAAAATGCGGCAGGCTTTCTGACGAATTTTACGATGTTTAAGAGTCATGGGGACGAGAATCAACGATGCATGCGTCCTAAGAAAAATCGTCGTGAGTGTTAAACAAACACGAAAACCCTTTCCTGCACCAGTACACCTTATCTGATGCAACAGTCACTTAAAAATATTCAATGTTTTTTTGTTGTTTTCTTCAAAAAACTATTAAAGAATAAGAAAGAAAAAAAAATTTCAAATAAATTTCAAGTATCAAGAAATACACAAGAGGTTAAATTTTATCGTTTTTGTAAAAAGATTATTGAATAAAAAAATAAGGGATCTCCTACAAAAAAGACTGTGTTCAAATGAAAGCATATATATATATACTAGGTATACATGTCAGTGTCCAGATAAAATACGATCTATCCAATTTTGAAAAGATCATGATTTAAGATATCATCGATTGCAATCGTGTGCATTTTATTCTGTCTCTTTTGTGTATATACAATTCAAGACTTATTGTCAATGAAGTTTGTTTATTTTTTTTAAATATTTTTTTCAAAACTCAAGTGGAATAAAGCTGTTGTTCAAAATACCCATCAAGTAAATGTATTTATGGTTTATATAAAATTTATATAATGTAGTAATATACATGAATAAATGTGAAGGCCAATAACACAGTATCAGAAGGGATAGGTACTTGTCTGTTTATGTCAATAGTGCAGGTGATGTACATGCAGACGTATTGTATATATGTTTTGTCGTTATACAAGTACATTATGTATATATATATATAGACAGGTATAGGTACATGTTCCGGGTTTTAACGCCCGATCGAGATTTACGAGCCCGTTGGGCATTGACCAGGACGCCCAGGACATGATTTGAGTTACTATATATAGGTGGAAAGCATTGACGAAGCCCCGGGCATTTGCACCAGGCTGCCAACTTGTCTCTCCTTCTCTCTCTCGCTCTCTTTCTCTCTCTTTATATGTGTGTATTATATTCAGACCAGTTTACAAGCATTGAAAGATGTTTAATTAATTTACGACAATGATTATTTATGTAACTAAATAGCTTCATGTTTAAATTAACATTTTTCTTGAATTAAAAAAAAATAAATTATTTTCATCATTTTCACCAGGATAAAATAATAAAGCAGAGGCGCTTTACCTATCATCAAAATAGTTTAATGAGATTGTTGAGTCGTGTATTTTACAGGCACACCTTATACTTGCTCATGAGATATTCTCATATGTTCATGAATGTCGATATAACTTTTTAATTTATTCAAACTTGTGTGCTTGTAAATATTTTAAATAAATAAAAAAAAAAAATTGAAAAAGAATCAATATTGAACATCGATTTCTAATTCTATATTTTACGATAATCTAAACTACTGCTTTTTATTATAATGACATATAAAATTCATGCCCAAATCCCACGAGATTTGAGAGAAAAAAGAAAAAAATAAATAAAATTCTAGTGTAGGTGTGATAGGAGAATAATAAACATATATTCTGTAGGCGTGCAACGCGTAAAATACTCAAGAATTTTGTGCTTTGACTCGGCCAAACCCAAAAAAATAAGACCCAAAAGAGCGCATCTTGAAAATTTCATTTCTTTCATTGTAGTTGACTGGAAATTTTTATGTATGTGGGTTTTATAAACACAAAAAAGGGGCAAACATAGAAAACTTTGGCCCTTGTTTTTTTGTTTTTTTTTTTTGACCTCACTATATTATCAAATAATCTTTTCATTTTATATTTAGATAAAAAGAAAAAAAAAAAACAGTGATGGTCTTAGCATGATTCTGATGGACGAGGGTCGTCATTGGTTGTCTTATCGCTTTATTACGTTTCACCACAATTTTTCAACACTCGACATCTGGAATGAATCTTTCATTTCAGTTTATTTTTGTTGTTTTTATACAGGTTATTTCATTAGGTCGGAATGACTATGCATGTGTACATACACGTTCTTTATGTATTTATAAATTGACGTAAACTCTGTTGATATAATCATCATCATCCACAAGCTTTAACTATTGCTGTAATCATCGCAGTATGACATCATCAACATAGCCATCATCATTATCGTCACCCTGTATGTGTATATTACTGCCTGTATGGCCATCCCAGCGTGAGTCTATTTCTTACCACATCCATAGAACTCACCAACAGTTAAATGTGAATCACATCATTTGCGTATGTGTTTATATATTATGAAAAAAATCAACGCTTCTATCTTGTGTCCGATATATACAACACATTATATTTTGCTGCCTCGGGGCTGTTTAATTTTCTCAGCTCTACATCCGCGTGCAATATTTTCTATCTATAATGTAAACCGGACGCGTCAGTAATCTGTTATCACTCATCTAGATTTTAACTACAAATTTTTGCTTTGTTTTGTTTTCCAGTTATTCATATTTTTTTTTTTTCTTTTTGTTCCATTTATTCTTCTTTATAATCATTTAAATTATTATTTTTTTTTATAAACCACAAAACATTATTATGATTATTGAGAAATATATTCTTGACTTTTTATTATGAGATACAAATGAAAATTTGAAAAAAAATTATACAAAAATATAGAATTTATAATTTTAGAAAGTTTAAGACAAATATTAATTTTTTTTTTCTTCTTTATTTTTTAATAGCAAATAAATAAGTGTGCAAAAATGACTATTTAAAGTTAATAACTTAATTCACACAGATGAACAATATTATCCAGTACTTTAGAAAAGTTAAAAACAATTTTCTGTGTGGCGCTTAGACGACGGTATATAGCGCCTTAACTTGTCCATAATTTTGCATGTTTACCGGTACCGTCGTGGTTTGTTTGCTCAACGATTTTATAAGCTCCGCCTTTCGCGACCGCGTGTCTTCGTAAATACATGTATATAATATATTAAATTAATATATACAAACACAACTATATAAGTATCATACAAACAATATTTCTCTCACTGAGTATTAACGGATTTCAACTCAATATAACGTGTTGCACAAGGTCTATTTAAAATAGCTGCTTTTATCTCAATTTAAATAAAATTTTCATTAACTAAAAATTAAAAAAAAACAATTACTAATAAAATAAAGAATTTTAACTCCAATTCATGGTGAAAAAAAATAAATATTATATTTATCTTAAAGAAAATACCTCAACTTATCAAAAAAAAAAATAAATTTCATATGTTTTTGACCTCAAATTATCTGTAATCGATTTTCCTTCAACCCTGTGATATGGTTAATGCGAATATGAGAATTTAATATTTTTTTTTTTTATAAAATAAATTTCAGTGCAAATTGAAAGTGCCCCTGGCGTTTTACACAATTTTCAATGTGGATAAAAAATAAATAAAAAATAAAACACAAAAGAAGGCACACACTGAACGGATGATAAACTTCTTCGATGATTTTAAATTGATTTCATTTCCGCAACGATATAATGTACAGATATACATACAATATATATATGATAGGTTTATACAAGTTCAAAAGGCTCAGAATAAATATAAATAAAATAAAAAAAATTAAATATAAAATAGAATAAAAGAATAAATTGATATCAAGTATCCTCGTCCATTATCGATAGATGACGACCACGATATCATATATTGGTTTCAATTACTAATAAAAAAAATAAATAAATGAAAATAAAAAAAAACAGTAATACTTCAATTATTATCCCGGAAATATACAAGAGAATAATCGAATCCATTACATACATAAACGTAATAACCATATTTTTATGTCTTGGTAAAAATAGATAGACAATTTTCTCTGCAGTGATTGAGATATTGATGGATAGATATTGAATTGATGAAAAATTTTTCATCATCTTAGTATTTACATGTGGTGCATAAATTTTGTATTATCCATCTTGATGGTTTGAGGTAAAAAAAATGATGGACGACACGCACGAGTACATTGAATATACATTTTTTTATATTCTTTGGTATATGGTACACAGTGAATGGAGACTTCCGGCGTGACTTCTCGATCGTTCGTGACTGCTTTGTGTGATAAAGATGGTCAGACGTCAGTGCAAGACCTCGTTCAAGCTCTAACGTTCAATCGATTTTATTTAGAAAAAAAAAAAACTGCATTTTCTTTTTTTTTTTTTATTATAAAAAAAATTGGTTTTTTTATTTTTCTATCTAGGGATTTTTTCAGGATATGCATTACGTGCACTTAACGCGGGAGAAAAGGTGCTTGAAAAGTGAGAAGACACTCTGGTCGTGTCGTTATTTTACCGCCGCAAGGCCAAAGCTCTATCTCATATCAGCTCTTACTATATAAAGGACAGAGAAAAAAAAATATAGAGAGAGGATTCAGTAAAAAATAATAATAATAAAAAAAAAGGAAGGCTTATAGGTCATTTTCGATGAAGCCCCTGAGCTCTTCTTTTACTTCTACGGTCATATCTCGTCTCTCTCTATTTTTTTACGTCTTCTTTTGAAAGCTCTTCTGCTGTTATCTTCATCCTCCGTCTTTTTCAAAACGTGCCAACCATCACCAGCGTATTCATGTTTTTTTTGTTTAAATTTAAAAATTCATAATGTAAAGAAAAAAAAATGAAAATAAAAATTATATAAAGGATAAAAAATTAAATGAAGAATCGACATTAAAGATGAATATATATATCATTTCAATTTAATTAACACAGAAGTAAAATTAAGAAGAATAAAAAGAAAAAAAAGAGATTAAATTAAAAAAATAAAACCAAGCGTGGGAAACGGTAAGTTTATTAATAGTTTTATATGTTCTGATGGTAAATTAGTCATCATATGAGCTTCTACTGTGTGTGAGGTTGTTGAAGACGAAAGAAAGAAACAAATAAAGAAAAAAAAAAATTGTATATAAAAAAATTACTGTAAGTAAAAAAAAAAAAATTAAAAAAATGAGGAGTCACAGTCTATACGTGTTGGCGGAACGCGCCACCCGTTTTTGTCACACGCCAACGTGAATAATGCACATCGCGGCGGGATCTGTCCTCACCGAATAACTATATATATACACTGAGACATATACATTAAACATATATATGAATATGTACAAGCTTACGTGTAAAAAAAAAATGAAATGAAATACCAGGTCTCATCAAGAAATCACAACACACCGGTCGCGAGAGACACACCCAATTAACACCACGTGAAATTACGGTGTCTTGTGAATTAACTTTCATTACATCTGTGTTTCACTAAACTCAAACGTGTTTTTATTTTTTGTCAGTAAATTCAATAATTCAAAATATATATTTAATAACAAAATCCATTAATAATTAAATGATAATTGAGTTCATTTTTTTGAATAATTATTTTTAAATTTTAAAGCCATAAAAAAATAAATTTTTTTCTTTATTCTAAATGATTTTATTTATATATTTATGTGGAATTTTTTTTTTTTTTTTTTGAATGTCAAGTCAAGTGATCCATGGTTCATCCAGCATATGTGCCTATATATTTTACAAAGCTCTTAAATGCTCATTCTGCAAATGAATAAGCCAATGAGAAAAAGAAAATAAAAAAAATTGTGTCGTGAATCGAGTGAAAGATGGGCAAAAGTTTATTGTTACAAAGAGTTAATTCACATTGCCACAAGATAAAATATGAAAAAAAATAAAATAAAGATAAACAAAAACTAAGAAAAAGGATTGAAAAATAAATTTAAAAAAAAAAAAACAGTTTCCATGACATACGTATTTCTTCTCGCTCAAAATAGAAGCTTTGTAAGCAATCCAAAGAATACTATAGTAAAGTGCAATGCACTTGGATTTGATTGGAATGCAAATAGACAACAAAATTTAGTCTATATAAATTTTGTCTATATATGTACATCATCAGATCAAAATTCAAAACGTTAATGCTATAATCATTTTGCATAAATCAAACCGATTGATTACTTGATCACGTATAATCGTGACGATCATTCAATGCTGTAAATAAAATAAAATAAAAATAATTTAACTAGTGCAAAAGTATGAAATTTAATTTAATTCCATGTACAATTTAAAGACACGAAGTCATTATATTGAATTAATTATAAAGGAGGCTTAATTAAGCAGACTCGAGACAACGCGGGTGCCCTCACTTTGTAACTGTGTATAACTCTTTGTTTCGGCTGTTTGATAATGACCTTTGATTTAATTCCCATTCGATTATAAAAATAAAATAAATGTTAAACTACTACATAGACAAACCGATAGGACAATGCTTAATTTTATCGATCAAAACATTGATATACATTTTTACTCAATTGCTTTTATATATATATTTTTTATTTTATTCTTTTTTATTCAAGTGGAATTCATTTAAATTAACAAAGTTAACCTTGTGAATTTTTCCCTTTAGTATTTTCCATATACTCTTGCAAAAAAAGGAGTTTGAAAACGACTCCCGTGGGTCTCTCCTCTACGCAAATGATGAGAAAAGAAGGGGAAATCTACAACAAAACTCAACGAGGGCCACTTGTATTCAAATATGCTTCTCCCCATCGCGAATTCATCTGTCTACAGATGAGGAGGAAAAAGAGAAATAAAAAAAAAATAAAACAAAATTAAAAATAATATAAAATAAAATTAAAAATATAAAAACATAGGGATGAAAAAGGGATAGGATAAGAGAGGTAAATGTTTACAGGAAAAGAGACTAAGTCTCTCTCTCTCTCACTCTTTTTCTCCCTCTGAATTCTTTTTGAAAAAAAAAAAAAAAGTAAATGGTTTTGTATCTGTGTGTCTATATGTATAAATGTCTGTTGGAATGAATTCATGATGTTAATACTAAAATCGTTTGTTTGGACTAGTGTGAGAGAATTTTACGATTATTTTTGTCTCTCCCTTTTTTCCATATTCTACCAATTTCACGTAGTCGTATAAGCACCAATGTAATTAAACCAAAAAATATTAAAACCAACTCATACTATTGTACAAAAAATTTCAAGACAGAATACGTGAAAATTTATGTACGAGATTTTTGAATATAACCAAGGATTTTAACGAGAAAAGCTGAAAGAATATTATCAACGAATGATTCACTGTCCGCAATATCATATACTATAGAATTTTCAAAATTCAAAAGGTTCACATTTGAGATATATTTTTTCATATACTTATACAGAATATTCGTAATATGATTATGGATTTTCAACGAATTTTCACTATAAAATATACGATCCTCTTATCTTCGAGTAAATTTACTCGTATTTTAACGGATAAATTGAATAAGAAAGTTCGATGAATAATAAAATACTGATAAAATATGAATTAAAAAAAAAAACAAGAAATTCTAAACTTTATCATACTTACATTTTATGATAATAGCATTGGAAAATATTATTTTTTTAAATAAAAAATTGCTGATGTATTTATGAAAGAATTATTATAACATTTTTTTTTTTTTTTTTCGGAATTTCTGTTATTATAAATTATAAATTTTTCACATGAGAATTAATTTACCCAGGATTTATTTACGAGTTTCTAATGTCCGAAATATTATACATAGCTTCTCACGTATATAAATTTCAACATTTCATCTGAACATTTGTCGTTGATGATGTTGTTCAGGAATCCACGTAAATTTTCCATATATGAGATTATACATAAACATTTCAAATATGTATCATAATGGTTTTTGGAAACATAGTAGAAGCATAGTAAATACGTGAAATATCTGAGGGTTTGTGATTTACATAGACATCGAAGACTCAAGGGTAGATTCAAGCACAGAGTAAATGACTTGAGCAAGAGGATATGAAGTAGGAAAGCACAGAAATAGCAAGGTCTTATGAATATTGTATCAGCCTTATCCGACTAAATTGTATTCAAGCTGTAGTAAAACCCTTCTGCAAAATACTCAAGGATTTTCATTTGTTTTCTATAAGTCGTAATCAAAATTTTTTATTTTTCAATCATTTGTAATTACTCAGCTTAACAAATAATCCGACATAATGAAAAAAAACTTTTTTTATTGTTGTTGTTGTTCATCACTTGATAGTTTTATTTACAAACTCTCAAGGTTATTGTTATTGTTATTTTTATTTCAATTTAGCAAAGTAAAAATATATCTGTTAACCTTTCTCTTATTCTATGTCTCTCAAAATAAAAGATTTCAAATTATCACTATTAACGTGGGAGTTTCCAACTCATGTGGTATTGCCAAATGAGTGTGGGTACAATAATTGCCAGATTGCTTGTAATTGCGAGCTCTTGAAACGAGTGGATGGACGACTTCGATGGACCTTCAATTCCAAGGGCAAAATCTAGCAAGAGAAAATACCAGAAGGAAAAAAACACAAAAGCAAAAGTAGAAAAAAAAAACAAGAATAAAAAAGAGTATAAAAAAAAAAAAAGACAACAACGAAGGGTGAATGATTATTAGCTTCCTATTAATCATCAATTGAAATAAATAAAGTACAAATTGGTCTATCATTTCGTGCTGAGTGATTTTTCATAAGGCACAAAAAAAAAAAACAAAATACGTAATTCAAAAGTAGAAAAGCTATTAGAAAATTTTATGATAAAAATAAAAAAGACATTTATAAAATACAAAATACTGAAGATAATATTTTTCAAGTAGTGGTAGTTTGCTATATGCATTATTTGATACAAGAGGGATGTTTCCTCTAGACTTTAGCAAAGTTTGAAATATATATAGTTTAAAGGCAAAGTGCGACTGAGTGTGAAGAGCAAGAGCAAAGCTTTCAAGGGCGTCCAAGGATTAATAAACCAGTGGTACTCAGCTCACCCAAATATCCTGCTGTAACAATAGAAAGCAGCTACCTTTTCCAGTGATATACTGCAACTAAAATTACATTCTCCTGCCATTTTACAATTCAAATATATGGGATAAAAATGAAGGAGAATCCTTGGAAAATACAGAACAATGTGTAAACATACATGTGTACCTTTCATATCAATTTCTACCGATACTGTTACTATTTCAAATTAGATATCCTCTTATAGATGAATCCATGGAAAATTATAATCAATTGTTTCATTGGGCTTTTGAAAATATTCATACAGTTGTGTCTCAGTCAAATATATTTGTGCACCTTTGTATATGAAATGAATTGTCCAAGTAAGTCAAGACAATAAGATCATTCTCTTTGGAAATTTCCAAATATCCTCCTTCCGTTGTCTTTGCAATTCTATATATAATAATTAACTGAGACGACACAACAAAGCGGCATTTAACGGCATTTAGGTTCTTCAACGTGATTCTGTACCCACAACGGAAACCTGCCTACGCACCGATAAGGTTCGTAACAATGCACCAAATCCCGTATTGTTCCTACTCAATATCCAACCCTAGCAAGCCTTCCACCGACAGCCAGCTTAATTACGGTTGGATAAAAAAATTCTTTTTTTTTAATACCCTAGACTATGTCTGCGTGTATATATATATATGAAAAAATAAAATAAAATAATAATCATCTATAAAAATTGTTTGAGGGTGAAGCCATTTTTACTCGGCTCAGTTAAATTTTACTTTTTTTTTTTTATTTTGGTATTATTACGCAAGTTATTGTTGTCTCGGATTTATTGTAATATCTAAATTTTGTAGGTGTAGGACTATAGAATAAAGGCTTTAATTTACTTTGATATAAAAGAAAATATTTTAATTAACTTTTTTTTTTTTTTATGTTGAATAACAGTAATTGGCAATTGATAATCTACAAAAATGATAAAATAAAAATTGCATGAATATTATTATAATTTCAATTTAAATTTGAGAAGTTTTTTTTTCCGCAGGTTATTTTGTTTTGTGGTTTATGTTGTGTCATAAACCGCATTTAAGATTGTACATTTATGGGATTCACAAAGAATGTGTTGCACTTTGCACCTTGATAAATTTTACGACGTGTATATTTTTCATATCGGCATTGTGATAACAAATTTTTTTTTATGCAAATGGATAAGTTGACATAAAAAATAAAGGCTTGGATATAATTTTTTTTTTGAATTTTTAATGCAACGTATAACAAGAAAATCAATAGAAAGCAGAATATCTTCAGGCTGAAATTTTATTTTAATTATCTAACTAAAAATTTTGTAATTTGAGTTACTTTGTTTCGAATAAATATTATTTTTTATTAATTTTGTAAAAATGCGAGTTTTAATTTTAATATACAGGCCACGTTGTATTTCATCATTTTAGTACAAAAGATTTGTTGCGTGAGTTTATAATATATATAAAAAACATCAGAATATTATTCAACAATGCAGTCGAGCGTTGCCTTGCGATGAAAAGATAACTCAGTAAAAATATATTAAAAAAAAAAAAAAAAAAAATGAATAAAAAACAGTAAACAAATAAAATGAACAAAACAAAGATAAAGAAAATTGAATTTTTTTATTTTATTTAATCCTAAAATTTAAAAACTTTTTTCTACTGAATTATTGATTGTTTGATAACGATTTACAAATCTTTCGTTTCAATTTCAAGCTTTTTATTCTCAACTAACGGAATAAAAAAATAAGTCAAATAAAAGTTTGTCTAAATTTGTTCTATAACCATTTGACTTTTTCAAATTTTCTCAAAAACTAAACCAAAAGAAAACTATAACCTCAGGATACTTGTAAAACTCGGCCACGAATAAACGTTACAGCTGTGGAATCTTCATAACGAACTTCAGTAAAACTCGAAAGAAGTAAAAAGTCTAGCGAGAAATGTGATGGAAAGTTGAAAAAAAAAGTAAAAAAAAATAGTAATAATAATAATAATAATAATCATACTGAAAAAGTTATAAAAGATAACCGCAGGCGAATGATTTCGCATCGTATATCAGTTCCTCTTCGCTACTTTTACGTTTTCTCCGGAGGATCATCCCTCTCGTCCAAAACCCTACCAACACCACTCGAGATATATATATTTTCTCATGTCTGTGTGTGATCAAGAGTACTAGCATTTACCTCGAGGGACGAAGAATGCCAAGTTAAGATAGCACTAGTATCTTCTTCACTATATATACTTTCAAAAACCTTATTCTTCTTCTTCGTCATTCTCAGAAGCTGAATAACTTTGTTAGTCTAATTTATCGGTGAATTTAACGTCGAGTTATTAATGGCTCCTGCCAGAACAATTCCCAAAAGACTCTATCGAAAAACTTGAATGTCAAAATTATTCTCTTAAATAATAAACTTGGAAAAACGAGTTTTTAATTTTTTTTAACAAATTTTTTAACATATGATATATCATTATGATTCAAAAAGCAGTAATACAAATAAATAATAATATCAAAAACAGCAGGTGACTTTAGTTGTATAGATGATGATATATCATGCTTGAATTAAAAAGCTAGAATTACCTTTAACTATTATATTCCCTGCTAATCAATACGTGTGCAAACGCAATAGCAGGGGGTCGTTTCAGTGGCATGATAGAGAAAGAGGGATATAGCAAGAAAAAGAGTAAAAAAATATTTGAAAAAAATTAAAATAGAGAAAACGGAAATCTAGATGTAAAAAAAGATAGAACCACGGGTGTTATCTTATGTCTCGTGATCATGCTTGTCGTGCATACGCCCGTGTGTCAAGGCGTGTTTGCCTAATTGAGGAATTTTAGTACCGGAATTTTCATAATATATATCCAGCCAAGAAACACAGATCAAAGTGTCAACCATCTTGAGTAAGCTCCAAACAAATTGTCTTTCTTCATGTTAAAATAATATTTTTAAAAGTATTTTTTAATTTTATTATTCAATTTTTATCTTTATATTATTTTCAAACGTTTGAAGTATTTTTTTTTCTTTTTTATAATATACGGTATTTGGTTTCTTGAATGCGACTTATAATTAGTTATTATATTAGTGACTTGATTTTATTATTTTTGTATAACTAAAAAATTTATTTTATGAAATAACTTTTCCAATATATTTTTAATGAAAATTTAATTATCAATATTTTTCTTGTATACCTAAAAATATTGGAGCTTGAATTTTTTGGTTTAATCAATTTTTTATTAAAAATATTGGTAAGGGGTTTTTTTTTTTTTTATGATTTTTTTGTAATAACTTTACCACGAGTATTTAGATATGGGATACCACGACGATACATAGTGTCGTTGGTATATAGCACTGAGTGCACGCTCAATTTTCAAAGAGGCAGACAGAGTGAGCAAGGTCATGAGGGTTCGCTTTCGGTGGATAGCAGCCTTTCGCATTGGATACTCGAGTGCACTTCAACATGCGGCTCCCTCATTCCGCCAATGTGTCTCGTATCATATACACTCACTCATTCATTCAGGGTACATATATATTATCATGTACTGGTGTCAGCTTTCATATATGCGTATTTTTCAATCTATACTCATTGCCTCACAGAATTGAGTCAACGACGCGGCTTTGTCAATCAACGCTCTGACGATTATATTAATTTCTCTGACCTTTTATAAATAAATAAATAAACTATAAAAAAAAAAAAAAAAATAACCCCAAACCTCAATCAGCTTTTATCAAATTTTTATGATTCCACATCACGTATTTTTGTTTTAAAATTTTTATTATTAATTCTTGTTGAATATGAATTATTTTTTTTTTTCATTTATGTAAATTATTTTATTTTCTTTTCTCCTAAATACATTTAGTGTTCAATATAAGTTAATAGTAAACCGGTTTAAACAGACAGAATGTATTCTCAGGTGTTTTCAATATACTTAAAAACTCAAAATAGATCAAAGGGGTAAAAGAAGCCTTTTCTGTTATTTCAAAAATACGAAGGAAATTGAAGTAGAAATAAGAAAGTGCATTGGGATCGTATTTCTATATCGTTGATGCATCACACACGCCGTCAAAAGAAAAATAAGAAAAATGTAAAAAAAAAATAAAGAATATAATGTCGTGAGTAGTTTCTGTCCACACGGATACGTAAACTTGAAGTGTGTTTGATGTTTAAAACGAGCTTGTCATCGATGATGAATCGTGTTTGTTGTTGATAAATAAAAAAAGGAATCACATAATTTTTCATACTGCAATGATTTTTGTAATTTAACAAGTATACATGGAGTCACGTAGAATATACGATTTTCATCGATGTCAAGAAATTGACATTCAGGATAGAATGAAGTAAGACAGACGAGTCAAAAAGGACTACTGTAAGTTTATCTGAACGGTTCTTCAGGAAAGGCGTTATATAAAAAAAGGACTTTAGTTTCTAGAGAGGTGAGGCAAACACCTTGAAAGACCAAGAATACCGTATATCTATACTACATATATGTCACACGGTGAATAGCTATATAGCAATGATTCTCGACTTGTGAGGTATGCTTCTTTTTTTTTTTTTTGTCAGCATGACCAGTCTGACAGAAAAGACGACAAAGTGAAACTGAGATCAGACACACTGTGGGACTTGATAGTAGCGAATTCAGAATGCATTTCTTGACACCTGATATTTTTTTTTTTATTCTTTTTTATTTGATTTACATCTCTCTTTTCAATTTTTATGAATTTCATTTTTTTTATTTAGCCACTCGAGTTGTTCTGAATATGTTCGTGTCCCAATCAGTATATCATTGAGATATTCCGTTATATATTTCAATGAAGAACTGCAATGTGGTTTTTTTTTTTTTTAAATAATAAATAAAAATATAAATAGAAAATACGACGTGGTTGAGATGTTATCTTTTTTTTTTTTTTCATTTCAAATCGACTATTTTGTTAACGAAAGTGTAGACTGGCTGGAAAATGCGTTTGTCTATAATTTGACGATGTAAAAACAAACTTGACAAAGGGTTAAAAGGCCCATCAACCCCTCTGGCATTCCAAACAAAGTTGTTATTTTAAGAAACACCAAAGTTTCACGTATACATTCTTATTTTTCACAATATAAATACACGTACCTATCTACTTGCTAATTTCATCCTATAAAACTCTTCAGCGACTTTGGAATTTTTTAAATACATACTCGTATTATAAAAAAATATAAAATAAAAAAGCATTAAACTGTTTTTATTATTATACTCACGAATTACAGAAGCGAGCATGTATCTTTTTTCTATCATCAAAATCAAAATATGATTGCTTACCTGAAACAGATAAAAAAAATAAATCAAACATTAAAATATTAAATTAAATAAAAAAATATAATTGTAATAAATTGAATAGTCAAATTCTAAAAATTAAAAATATATATTTTATTGCATTTGAATTGAAAGTCATATGGGAGTTTGTGTTTATTCACGATACATAAGTTCATCGTCATCGATGTTAAAAGCAACGAAAATAACGGTCTTCGATCTCTTTGAACAATGGTCTTTGTTGAAGCAAAAATAACCGCTCGAGTAAATGCAGATAGATCGGCAAGATCAGTGTTGTCCGGGTAAACAGACCGTATTCAACTACAATGTCGTTTAAAAATAATTTATATTACGACAAAACAAACTTTTATTCTATGGGATTAAATTCTTGGTGAATCCAAAATTTTATATATATAAAATATTTCGTATTTGTATAAAAATTTATGAACATATATATGTGAAGGCTTTTATTAACATTTTTTTTTTATTTTTAAATTTTATGTTTTTTTTTTTTTTTTTTTTTGTCGTCTTGTATGGGTGAAAGTGACGAGTGTACACGCCGAGTGCTTTTAGCACTGGAATGTAGAGTCTGGGGCCAAAAAATTTTTGTTTGTCGGCATTAATTCAACTAAACGCAAGTCTTGCCTTGTGCTAATACGATTAATTGCATACGCGTTGAGTTAAAAAATAATTTTCAATGAAAATATATTATTATAAAAATAAATTTAACATACAAAATAAAATAGAGAATATAAAAATTATTTTTTTAAGTCTATTGATAAATAAATAATTGTTTAAAAATTATGTGTATTTGTGACATGAATATTTTATTATTTTTTTTTTGTTTGTTAAACACTTAAAATTTGACTTTTGCAGTCTAAAATTATGCAAAGTATTTTTTACACCTTCAAAGTTTGTACTGTGTATATGTACACAGCTGATGAGACTTTTTTTTAAAACAATTGTGAATAGAAAAAAAATAAATAAAGCTAAACAAAAAAAGGGTTATTTACATTGCGACCACCACAAGTTAAACCATATCTACTGGTTTTTTTTTTTTTTTCTGCATTGGAAAGCCTGGGTACAGTACAGGTTTTTACATTTGTGACAGACATGAGAAGGGATCTGGACAATGCTTCTAAATAAGGATTAAAAGGATTCCATTACAAGATCGATGTTACAACGATATAGGGTGCCGGGGACCCCTATATTTTTGCATTAAATAAAAAAAAAATTACATAGTCCCTTTTGCTTTATTTTGCCAGACGGTTCGATAAGATAAAGACTTTAACACAAGTGAGATACAAAATGAATATACATTTAAATACAACAAAAGTGTCACATAAGGTCTATTACACTATATCGTATTCTATTCAATTTAGTAAATTATTTTTTTTTTTCTATAACATTAAAGAATAATAAAATCCTTTTAAATTGTATTTTAAATTAATTATGTATATATATGAATGTTAAAATTATTCATGAAATATAATCTTGTAAAAAACATTTTGACAACTATAAATAAAAAAAAAAAGCACAGATTGAAAACATATATTACTACCACAAAATCAGTTGGATCACTGTAAAATAAACAAAGCATGACAAACTCAGCAGTGGATTAAAGAAAAAAAATTCAAGAAAAAAAAATAACAGGATGTTCTCTTGGCATCTGTAGATGGCTACTGTACCCGAAATAAATGCCAAAAAAATATAAAAATTAAAAAATAAAAATTAATACAAATAAAGAATAAAAGTTTTGTTTTAATTTTACAGTTTTATATGACTTTATTAGAAAACTTGGTGCCACAAAAAATAGATCATTAGTGTCTTTATTTTATTTTTTTTTATTCATAATTAAAATATATATATAAATATTTTTTTTTTCTGAAGTTATCTTAGTGTTACTGTTTATTCATGATAATATTTTTTTTTTTTGAAATTTCATCTCTGTCATTTGAGTTTATTTTGGTGTTGCAAACAGCTTGATGATCGCTTACAAAGACCCATTCATAGTTGAGGCCCTCTAAGTGCGTAACCACCGAGCATTTATAACAAGTCCAAAGAAACATACCAGAGACTCAAGTCAACGACGAAAAAGAGACGATATTTTTGATGATGTCGGTGGTGTTGGGTTCTAAGACTAAAGTTTAGATGGTTGAGAGGAAAAGAGGTTTAAGACAGATGCGTAGCAGCCGAGGCTGTCACTCACCCGTCAAAGGATCATCTCATTCAGTTTCAGTGCAACAAAATATGTATGACGGAGAAAAAAAAAATTAAATAATATATTTGCAAGATATTTTACTGGCTACTGTAATACGTGATTTTGATCTTACAATGAGTTTTGTTAGTGGATCCGATTACCCACAATCTGAACAACTTGTTTTTTAATTTTTTTTTCATTTATTTTTTCCTCAACGATGTTTTATCTTTTTTATTTTTTTAAAATAACTTTTTAGCAAGTTGTAAGAAGATAAATTAAAATTAAAATATTCAATGTTTAAATAAAAATAAAAATTATTCAGTATGTTTATTTATTGTGGCTTTTAAAAAATTAACAAAAAAAAAAGAAAAAAATTATTTTACATATACTAAATGTATGTTGGTATTGATGCAATACATTGGAAGCCACAGATGAATAAACAATGAGTATAGGCATAATAGTTTGTTCATTCCTACAATCTATTTACTCATGTTCTGTGGCTGATCCATGTTCCGTGTAGTGTGTGTCTGAATCTCCCAATGGAGAGCTGATTTAAATAGACAGCCTAGCTATCCCGAGAGGCTAGATTCAATACCCACCGCTCGTTTCATTCAATCTGCACTGTCACATTCTCAATCATCTATAAATGCGACGAGTAATAATTTTAATATTAATAAAAAATATTTTAAAAAAAAATTGATAGGTCAACAGTATTGTCGCAGCTGCTTTTTTCGACAAAAGATGAAAACTTGCAATATCGAATTTTAATAATCTACACAATTTTCTGATCGATTAGCTATACCCCCTTTTTTGTCGCGTGTTAAAGGGTGTTGAAATACAGGAAAAAAAAAAAGAACACGAAAGAAGGTATCTGCTAGCAATTTAATACAGGGTCGTCATATTTCAAAAAAAAAATATTACGGAAATTACTAAGGGTGAACATTTTTTTATATCTTGTTTATTATTACTATTGTTGTTATTAATATTATGATTATTTTTCAACAACAGATAAAAATTTCTTGTCATATTGAATCTATGAAATAACATGTCGTATATTAAAAAAAGAAAAAAGGGCGAATAAAATATACTTTAATTTAAAAAATGATTGGTATTTTTATTATTAATATTTTTGATTGCTCGATCGTTGGATTTATTTTGTATGTTAAACATATGAATCTGAAGAATTGACTCTATCTAGACACGTGTCAATTAGCTCAAATAAGAAAACAAACAAACAAAGAATAAAGTTGCACGTGACACAAAGCCTACACATGCAGCTATATCAATACCCAGCAATATCTAATCCTAGAGATACAAAAATTTTTTCGTCTCGAGCATCACCCTCTTGTCAAGTTTATTAATTTCTTAATTTTTTTTTTTTTTTCTGTCGAAGTGCAGTCACACATGTGTCAAGCACGAACAAAAAAAAGAAAAAAAAAAAAACGCCGGGTTATTCTAATAGTTGGTAAAATACAATAGAATATTTCGTCCCTAACCTGCACCCACATGGATTGACGATGAAGTTGATGATGGTGATGATGATGATGATGATGATGATGATGGGGAGAGTGCGAAAAGAAATAGTGAATAAGAGTGCATAAAAGGGGCATTGCAAAGAATATCAGTGCTTTAATATATATACTGGTGCGTATACGACAGATGTACAACACCACGTGCTTGCAATTCGTCTTGCTATTCGCACAATGTATTTCAAATAATAAAAAAAAAAGCAGAAAAGTTATGCCTACATATATCTATATTTATAATTTTATATATATACACTATTGTCTAATTAAGTAGGCAGCTAGTAGGCGGAGATCAAGCCTACATTAAAGTCTAAACAAAAAAATTAATACAAAAGATAAATTTTTCATTTAATTACAATTAGTTTTACTATAGCCATGCAAATTAACAAACACATATTGTATATGTACAATTATATTTTATATACATATAAGAATAAAGAGTGCAGAGATTAGATCATTTGTATATACAAATATTACTGTGTCAAAGTTTCACACAACACCCATCATGACATACGTATATATCACTTAACTGTCGGAATTAATTAAAATTACTAAAACAATTTCAAGAAACACAGTAGAATTCAATCGTCAAAAAGTTTTGTAAATAACCATTCCGACGAGTTCTCAGATAAGACATTGTTCATGATCAACTTAACGAAGATTGAGTACTCGAAACATTATCACCCATTACCCTGTATTTACTCTAATTTATCTCCATTTTCATTTGTTGCATATGTACTGAAAACTTTCATATTAAAAAATGTTTATTTTCGAGAGGAAGAATTAATTTTTTTTGATATTTTCAGATGAGGTATTTTTTTATTATAATTATTATTATTATCATCAAAGAAAAATGAAATGTAGGGAGTGAAATTATAATATATATGTTGTTTAATAATAGAGACTGACTGTGTTGTGTGTAATAAAGGCTTTTGGAGGGCCAAATCAATCTTCAGTATAATCGGATAAAAGCATCCGAATTGTATTCGCAGGGTATACGCAATTGTCAAAATCAAAATCCTAAATTCAAATATCGCACTCGAAGTAATCACGCCCTCGTCACAGCCACGGGGTGGCAGAGAGGGAGGGAGTAGGGAGCAAAAATGTATATATATGTATTGAGAGAATATTTTCTACTCAGGGTTGTTGGTTTTGCGTTTGCGTTTTACCCCATCATACTTCAAGAAAGTATAGTAGTTGTACCTATATATACAAAATTAAGTATGTATAGTCAAGCATGACAGCACGATATCCAGCTGTGTCATGGAAGATTTCGACCCTTTCGGTGACGAGAGAAATCCGTCTAAAATTATTCTAATGATGGCTAAAGGGTGATGCCTCAACGCTAAAGTCCTAGAGAAGATTTTCGATTGGCGTCGAGTTATTTATGTGATGGAAATTCCTTACTACTTGAACTTTTTTTTTTCTTTTTTCTTTTCCATTACAAATATGTGTGACTATTTTTATAACTCGCCCTCTTTTATGATTTATTATTTAATCTTATTTAAGATTGTTATAAATAAAAAGTAAAATAAATAAAGATACAACAAAAGATTAACGAAAGTATAAATAAATTTTCGATTTAAATAATTTTTTTTTCCATTTCATATATGATTATAGCCTTGAAATTGAGGATTTCACCAACAAGACTAAAACTATTTGCTCAGCTTTGTGGTTTGCTCAATTACAAGTTTTCTTGTTTGTGAACAAGAATATATAATAACAAAGCATTACGAACGATGTGGATACTAAAATCCTGAGGCTATATTTTGTGGCAAAAACGATGACTGGCAACGATAATACAGTACGTTTTTCCACGGCCACTGAACGTGTAGTCAAAGCTTTTATGTATATCGGCTTGCTTTAACTGAAGAAAGTACAGACAATAAAGGAGAGCATAAGAGAAAAACATAGAATAAACTGGGGTATCCAGGTGACTGGCATTATTCTCCTGCCAGTGTCTAATCTATAATCAGTAATACCGCACCATGTTATGCCACACGTATGCCCACCTTTTTCAACCACATTCAATCCACCCTTTATGGACTTTCAAAGTTCTTCGAATATTCTTTTCGTCCATATGGATGCAAAAAAAAAAAAAAAAAATGAAAATTTGCATAAAAAAGTCATAAAATATCTTGACCGCATATTATTCAAATCAAAACAAATCATAGCACTGTATGCCACGTTATGATTTTTTTAAACAAAGTTGTGATAGTTGCTTATGAATTTACCATTTTTAGCGACAACATTTCTAAAACAATACAGCAGAAATTAATACAATAAATAACCCATGTATATATTTGGAATTCAAACTGAAACTGTTTGTTTTTATTTCAACTAGTACTATCTATTGAGGATTTAATTTTGTTTTTTTTTTCTATATTTACTTGTTTATTTATTGTACTTTTTTTTTTGACAAATATGTACGTGGTTAATCGATGCTTTGTTGATACATTGAGGCATGTCAAATGTGGGCAACGGTTGGTTGCCAACAAATCAATGAACGAGATAGTGCAAAAGCGTTGGTTGGCCTCGGTAATATTTACCTTGGTGAATTATGTAGTTTATATATATAAACTACAATCCTACACTGTCCTAATATAAATATATATATGCAATATACCAAAACAGATGTGAGATTTAATGACAATACAATGAAGCCTGTATGATATATGTATCGTTGCTTTTGATCGATTAAGCCATGAGTTAATATTAAATAGTCATTTGTGAAGTGAAAATAAAGTATAACAAGATAAGATTTTTTGTTACATGTGGGTGGTGGTGCTGGTGGTGCATGATGGTTGTTGTTTTTCAAAAAAAAAAAAATTATTTATTCATTTTTATAAATCTGCAGAATAAATAATGAACGCAGTTGTGCATACATGGCAAGAAGTTGTTTTTATTTTTATGTTTTTGTTCGATGGCACCAATAGAAACACTGATCAAATTCAGCCTAGGGCAAAGGCTATTCGTATTGGCTTCAATTTGTGGTGAGGCATGATAAATTATTGACAAAGCCCAGTAGGTATTCTGTGCATAAAATGATTGGTCGAGTACCGATATATAACTACAACTTCTGAAGCGGAAGTTTTATAGCATCTACATACGTATAAAATAAAAAAAAAAATGCAATTGTTTTATCTTAAAAGTTTGCTACAACTAACTTGCCAATTTTTCTTCTCGCGTAATTTAGCATGAAAGAAAAGAAAAGATTCATATGAAGAAACATACGTCGGCATCTAATCCTGGATAAATAATTTCCCATCGTTATCGAGGATGCTGAGCACTGCGTATATATACATCGTACTTCTAATATTTATGACCAGCAGCACCGAAGGCCAGACCGATGACCCCACGAGTGCAGTATGGAAAAAGAGAGATAAATAAATGGAAAAAAAAAAAAAAAATGAAAGCGGAAAAATCGAAGAAAAAAAAAAATATGTATCACTTTGCCAGAGGCTCTCAAGATCTTTAAGGTCTTTCGAGTATGTCCATGTAAATATATGTTTGCATGTATGCATGTGTGTGTGGTTCTTTGAGAACTGCAGTTCATGTAAGAATAAAAATAAAATCGAAAAGAATAAAAAATAAAGATCAACGATAAAGCGTTGGCAAAGCAAAAACGATTGTCGCTCGAGATTTTGCTACCACCAGTTTATTACACCCTCAAACTTCATCGATACTTTAACTTGCATTTGATGCTTCATAAAAATATACTTGATGTATTTTCATTTATTTTTAAATTATACAACAATTTTTTTATCAAATATTTTCAACAATCGTTGACCTATAATTTTTAAACTTTTAACCACAGTAAAATTATAAATTCTTAAAAAATCAGATGATGATAAAAATAAGAAAACTGTTATTATGTAGAAATAAAAAAAGGAATGAAAAAAAATAAATAAATAAAAATACATAGAGTCAAGTTTCCGTTCATGGAGTTGCGACACACAAATGCATAGGCCCAGTGTTCAGGCTACTAGCAGTATCGGTCATCTCGGCGCCATATTTCATGCCCTATCTCTACACTCGGCTACGCCTTTATTGTACATATCTATACCTATATGTGTTTAACTTAGAAATATGTATGTATACACATCAACAGAATGGAATTGTGTTGGAGGGATCCTGGCAATAGGAAGGTGAGAGCATTGTATCGTTTCATCCAGATGACTTCACGATTTGTTCGAGAATGTGACCGCGTAAAAAATCTATTCCCAAGTGGAATCTTTAAAAATTATTTGCTCCCTCTGGCAACACTTTCTTTATGGTTCTTCATCTAGATGGTGTTTCATATAGTATATACAGTGACGCCCATTATTTTTCATCTGATTTATGAAATGCCATCTGCCATCAGTTGGTCATTTCAACTTAAATAATAACTATATATGTATTATCATATGTGGTCGCAAACAAAAATACATAATAGAATGTATAAATATAATTATATTCTTTGACTGTTAAAATATAAAATAAATAAATATTATCTGATTTTATTTATTGATAGATCCAGTATAGATATACATCCAAACAAAGAACATATATGCCCTACGTTTTTTTAATTATTTATCAACAGCATCACTTTTTAAAACTTAATCAATTTAATGCACTAGTATATTTACTTACGAATCTGATTTGTTGATCTTCAGCGCAGTTATTTTTTTTTTTTTTTTTTTAGTTTTATTCGTCGCATTGCTACAGTTTTTTTTTTTTTTTTTTTTTTGGCATCTTTTGCTTTTAACTGATCAGCAAAAATTGATAAAAAAAAAGAAAAAAAGAAAAATTCAGGGTTGTAGGTCTTGCTACGATCGTGTGAACCATTGAAATATATTCAGAGAAGGCAGGACAAAATCCCCCAACAAAATTCAATTTTTTATAAAACAATTATAGGTTTTTCTGGTTCGATGATTTTTAGAATTATTAAGTTAAAATCAGAGCGATAATAATATTAGTAATCCATCCATTTCAAAAAAATGAATTGACGCATAGAAGGACGTCGGAGTTAACTTGATGAAACTTAGAAAAAATAAGAAGCCCTGTGGTCTAGTGGTCAAGGCGTTTGCCCGGAAAGCAAAAGACCCGGGTTCGATTCCCGGCAGGGGAACTTCGTTATTTTTTCTAAGTTTCTGGATTTCAAAATGAATTGACGCATAGAAGGACGTCAGAGTTAACTTGATGAAACTTATAAAAAATAAACCCTGTGGTCATGATGGTCAAGGCGTTTGCCCGGAAACAAAAAGACCGGGTTCGATCCCGGCAAAGACTTCGTTATTTTTCCTAGAAATTTCTCAGTTTTCAAAAATGAATTGACATGAAGGACGTCGAGTTTGCAATGAAACTTAGAAAAACTAAAGAAGCCCTGACGGTCTAGTGGTCAAGGCGTTTGCCGGAAAGCAAAAAGACCCAGGTTCGATTCGGCGGGGAACTTCGTTATTTTCTGAGTTTCTGGTTTTCAAAAAATGAATTGACGCATAGAAGGACGTCGGAGTTAACTGATGAAACTTAGAAAAATAAGAAGCCCTGTGGTCTAGTGGTCAAGCGTTTGCCCGGAAAGCAAAAAGACCGGGTTCGATTCACGGCAGGGGGAACTTCGTTATTTTTCTGAGTTTCTGGTTTTCAAAAAGATGAATTGACGCATAGAAGGACGTCGGAGTTAGCATTGAAACTTAGAAAAAATAATCCTTGTGGTCTACGTGGTCAAGGCATTTTGCCCGGAAAGCAAAATACCAGGTTAGATTCGTAGGGAACTTCGTTATTTTTTGAGTTTCTGGTTTTCAAAAATGAATTGACGCATAGAAAGGACGTCAGGTTAACTTGATGAAACTTAGAAAAATAAAAACCCTGTGGTCTAAAGTGGTCAAGAGCGTTTACCCGGAAAGCAAAAGCCGGGTTCGATTCCGGCGGGAACTTCGTTATTTTTTCTAAGTTTCTGGTTTTTTTCAAAAAAATGAATTGACGCATAGAAGGACGTCGGAGTTAACTTGATGAAACTTAAAAAATAAGCCCTGTGGTCTAGTGGTCAAGGCGTTTGCCCGGAAAGCAAAAGACCCGGGTTCGATTCCCGGCGGGGGAACTTCGTTATTTTTTCTAAGTTTCTGGTTTTTTTCAAAAAAATGTGGAACGCTTCACGATTTTGCGTGCATTTAAAGCATTTTCAGTGTAGATTTTTTTATCACTTTAAAAAGCGTGACTGAAATACTCATTTATATCGATCATCAATGGGATATATATACGAGTAAAAAGTTTGTCTGCAGTCTTTGATGAAGCCGAAATTGGTATGGCCCAAGGGTGCTATACCAATTATTCTGGCATCTCTATTAGTCTTCAGGGCTACCATAGATCTCAAGATAAATGTATTTTGGTTTTATTATTTATTTTTTTTTTAAATTTTTTTTTCAACTTTGAAAGTGAAACGATCAGCAGCCACTGGTCATGTTATCGCTAACAAAAAATCAGATCATCTACTTATTATAATACTAATTTATTTTTTTTTTCAATTTTATATTTTATATGCAGTTTCATGTAAATTCATCTCAATAAATTTCAAATAAAATCTATAATCTATAGTATTCGAATAACCAATTGCACGTGCAGTTTATTTCATGAAATTTGCCAATTTGCTCATCTTTATTTTCTAGCTATTTTGATAGCTTTGAAAGTGTTGGGAAGGTTCGTATTTTTGTTCGTGACTTTGTTGCCTCTCTACTAAAGATTTACCTGACCGTTGCAACCTTTTCAACATTAATGTTGTCCTTTTCTCATCCTGCAGCTATATTCAATTAAGTAAATTATGTACGTCTCAAATCGACCAGACGTTGAAGCGGTGCGCGTACTCGCTACAATGTTATTGCATAAATAAAATAAGGAATATAAAATCGTAAAGATTATAAAGTACCGAAAACAGGAAAAATTAAATAATAAAATATTGATGGTCATTTTTGTCGACTAAACATTTTTTATATTTCAAAAATACTACATATTTTTGAAGATGAGTTTTTAAGATAAATATTGTGGTTTTTGACGATTTTCTTTTTCCACTTTTCACAGCTCATCCGATCGATATTGCACTTTCCTAAGTCACGATTTTGGCCTAGCTTCCGACATCTTCACTCAGCTCTATATATCGTCTTAAAAGAGCGACACTGAGAATAGTTTATGAGCTGACTTTGCCAGGTCACGATCTGAAGCGGTATTGACTCAAGTGCCTCGTAAAAATTGTTTGTATATGTGTATGCTCAGAGATTTAAAGTTATAAAAAGCAACAAACAAACTTGTTGAAAAATGGAACGATATACAACTGAATGCAGAGTATCATGTTACTTGAATTTATTCTGCAGGTATTCATGACTTAATTTACTAAGATTACTCGTGCATATATTTATTATTTTTTTTCATGGCATTATTTATTATCTTTATATCGTGATATTATATCAATAGAATATACATACAAGCCGATATTTGATGTAGGCTCACAAATATAATTGAAGATTGAAGGAATATTAGTCTAACAGTTCCAATATGCATGAGGACTTTGGTATTCTCTAAAATATTCTCTCTATCTATATACCACCCATGGTTTAAATTAACTTATCGATGCCTGCAGGCTCTACGCGTTTCACAACTATGTTTGCCGAATCTTGAAACTTGATGAGATATAAGGATTTAGATACGGTGGCAAAATTCACTTGTAAACTTAATTCCACAGCTATATGCGTATATCGTTTTCTAGCAACTAACTGAGAGAGCTTTAGTGTATAAAATTAAATAGAGAAAAAAATCCATTTTAGATTATCGCAAAAATTATATTTGTTTCATTGAGTATTCCACCTGTAAATTTCTGTATTTGTTTTGCTTACTTTGAGGTAAAAAAAAAGAAATGAAATTGTCATTTCTTATTAGAATATTTTTTTATTTTGTTAGCAACAGGAAATTGCAATAAAAGTTTAAAAGTCGTAATTTTTGTTGCCAACATGTAGCGTATAAAGGTATATATGTAGTTATCGATGTTGTGATACAAAACTTTTTTACATTACAGTGATCGTTGTTGTTGTTTTCTTGAATTTTTTTTTCCTTTTTTTATTTGTCATACCCAATCACGTTGACACGGTACTTTTATTGGGTATTGCCCACAGAGTCAAGAGACAAAATATAAAAGTGCAATAAGGATAGAAATTGGCATTGAAAAAGCGAAAAGATGAGAACTTGTATTTTATTTTTCTCTTTCATGATCGAGCTTTTTACTTGAGAATAAAACTATTGGTTTTCGATAAATAAAAAAAAACAGAGTTGTAAAAACTATAGATATGGTTGTCCGGGTACAACTAAGAGATGTGTCGTTTATGCTGCAGTGTGTGTTGCGTGAAAAGGCAACAGAAGAATAAACGGAAGCCCATATCTATCGAAAGACCTGTAGGTGCCATCAGACAAAAATAAGTTCCAGCTGAAATGGTCGGGATTTTATAAATTCATCTCGTGATTTTTTCCCCATCATAAAATTCATGTCACGATTCAGAAATTTCTTATAACCCATTCTTTTTTATTTTTTTATTTATCTTCATTTTTCAATGTACTAAAAGAGCATATTTTGTTTTATTTTTTAAATTCATAAATATTAATTTTATTAATATTCACTTGTTTACTTAAAAATTTATGATTAATGATTTTTTTAACTCATGCATTTAATGCAACAATACACGAAAGGTATATTTAATAATTTTTTACTGGTGCGGTTGATAAGTTTTAAAATACCACACCTGAACACGTCTCTACAGTTTTGATTACCCTCTCATTCCAAGTATAACTATGTGTGTTTAAATATATATATATTGTCTATACTTATTCGACTGTTTCTGGTCTTTTTCTTTTGCCACGCACATTCAATAAAGCGATCACGTAGAGCTTCCAAACACACACGGTTAGTTTCCCACGCGCTTCATCCGGACGAGATTGTAAAGAGAGGCAACAGCAGAGAGATAAAAAAGAAATAAAAAATAAAAAAAAAAAATACACGCGGCTAGTTAAAATTAAACTCATCATGCATGTTCAACTTTATTGAGCTATTATTTTGATGTGATATCTCGTCTACTGGTTTTTGAAATACCGAAAGGTTTTTTTTTTTATTTTTTTCCTATTTTTTAATTTATATCAAGAGTTTTAATTTTGTAGAAAAAAAAAAAAACCATAAAGCCGAGACATTAAAGAAAAAGGTCTAGAGATATTTTAGATAAAAAACAGAAGGTACGTGCCAAGGTGTGACCGAGGAGACATATAACTTTCTAGTCATGCCTGCGTCTTAATTAGCTGTGATCTTCTACTTGACGTTTTAGATCTTCTTGACCGGAGGCAATGTTTTAGAATGTATTGTTCATGGATCTATCCCTACAGACTATAACTCATTAGCTGATGGAGTTACATTTTGTGCTTTCAAATCTTTACACTGGATTATTTCACTTTGGATATACAAAAGCAAACTTCAGCACTCTCGTTTTATCATTTAACTTCTTTTGTGCACAGTTTCTTTCTCACGCTCTTACGTTTATGTTACTTGACAACTTATATATATATACTTTCTTGTTATTAGCTAATGGATTCTACATTTAGTTTATCCATGATGAAATGAGGTGCTAACATTTTGTGATTTCAATGAAATACTAAAACTATCAAGTTTTCATCTGACTGATCAATAGACATTTCTATATCAGCGAGCAATCAAAGTACAAAAAGTATATACTTCAATGTATACTCAACAAACTAATTGAACAAACTTGAATTCAAACTGTCATGTATAGATATATATTTAAAAGTTGTTATATACATTGAGAAAACTTGGCATATAATAAAAGATGAAGGTTAACTCAAATAGAGTAAATAAGATAAATAAATAAATAAAGTTAAGTAACGGTGACCTATCCTAACAGGAGTGCTCAGTCATCAAACTTATTTAACATACATGACATTTGATTAGCCTAGTAAAGATGCCATGTCAGAATATATATATTTTTTATATCTATAAAATTGAGATATTGAATTAAACTATTATTTTGATTAACGTGCTGATATTAACTGACGAATTACTATAAATTTTATTTATTTATTTTCTTATTACGTTCAGCATCCAGCGATGATTGCTTGTTCAATCATCTCGTCTACATGTTCACCTCGTTGAATAAGATCTCCCCCATGGTTTTTCTCGTCATTCGCATCACAACCATTCATACTACAAAGATTGATTCGTATCAGAATTAAAGATAAATCAATTTAAATACAACTTGATCAAAACTTTCTAATTCGCCAATAACATCTACACAATAATATCACGACTATAGTTTATACAGACATCAATTTTAGAATTAAATTTGCTTAAAAAAAAAAAAACATTGTGTATTTATTATCTTTAAAATAATCAGTAAATTTTTTCAGTAAGATTCTCTCAGCACATCACTTCATACCAACTGTGAGTTTCAAAATGCAATCACCTGAAGGTATCTTAAATTTCATGCTTCTTATTTTTCGATTCACATACGTTGTAGCGAAATTTCATCATAAATTTTGTGACATACGATATAATATGATTGAATCAGATTCACGCAAATCTGCATACGTGTTAAATTTATTTCAAAATATGAGTTTTTCTAGATGGTTCGTTAAATTGAAGGTTTTTTTTTCTTTTAAATATCACGATGGTCAATTTTAACTATACAAAAAAATTTAAAAATATATAAAACAAAAGAAATAAATAAATAAATAAAGCTCGTTACAGGTACTGCAAGAGGTTTATTTTAAGAACAATAGTCTCGCGGCCAGTGTACAGTCAGGTGAGTCCAGAAAATTGTAAAACAATGGCCAGGTACTACTCTACATAGTTACATACGTTCCTATTAAGGCAGCAAGCTGTACGCAATATATATTACAGCTCCAAGTAGAAAAAAGGACTAAAGAAAAAGATAATAAAGAAAACGTAAAATAAAAGAAACATTACTCAAAGAAATCTACAGTTTGCTGCCTGCCTGCCTTTGGTCAGTAGTGTATATCTATATATATGAGTATATGTGAGCAGAGTTTTGTAGAATAATATACAAGGGCAATGGGAGGTTCAATAAATTATACCTCAGAGAAAAGTAAGGTTGGTAATGCTTCTTTGCGTTTAACTTCTTTTTTTTTTCCTTCTGGCACTAATAATTTTTTATCATTTTTCGTTCACTGGAGTTTTTACGGCTTCAGATACTTCAAAAGGATTGAAAAAGTCTCCCGTTTTTAAAATTTTTTTTATTTCTTTCTCACCTCGTTGAATTTTCTTTCCTATATGCGATCGTTTTTTATTTCACTACCCGATCAACCAGCCACTGCATAATGTATTGAGAGAATATGGTAATTTACGAATAAAGTAAAATGGTAAACGAATCGATTTTTCCTGTTTCTTTATTCTAGATATAGTTGGATTTATATTATCCAATTTTTTTTTTTTTTTCGTAAATATTATGTATTTATGCATGTGTTCAATGGAGTAAATGTATGTTTATGTTCTCAATATAACGACAAAAAAAAAACCACTAATATTCCATAACTGTGTTAAAAAAATAAAAATAAAATTTAATGGCTTATTACAAACTTTAAAAAGTTAAATTAAATTGAATATGCAGAATTCAATATGCAAGAAAGTTGAGTTATTCAAATTCAGTAAATTGTATATAAATATGTACTTTTAACAACCATTTGACTAATTAGAAAGTTGAAATTGATTTGACGTCAAAATCAAGCAATTATACAAGGTGGTTTGTTATTTTTTTCTTGGCTTATATGATGACAAAACCACTTGTAAAACTAAAATTAAATGTACTTAAGTTATGAGAAAGTATACAAATATATATATAGTTATTTGATCTATAGTTATATTTTTTTTCTACAAACTTTTTATACCAACTTACTTTTCTCATCACTCTTATCTTATAATTGAAAACAACTTTTATTGACTTTATAAACAAAATAAAATAAAAATATATATAAAAATTAAAAATATATATTTTCAAAACAACAATATATAATAAAAAAAAATAAACAAACAAATAAATAATTTAATGATGTAATGAAATCTCATAAAAGTCATGATAGAAATAATGGTTTTTTGTTAGTAATGAAAATTAAAATACTCCGAGTTTGCTTTCATACAACACACATTAAGTTCAATTTTCCCAAGCTGTATATAGTTGAAAACATAAATCAGAATTATTTCGCTTGCTCTCGATAATATTTTTTGTTTTTTATTTATTTTTTTTTCATTATTGTATGTGTGTGGTATATACCCGATCGTCACATACTCTGTGGTCATTATCGAGAATATATCGCCACCAAATGCTTCCCTCGTACCCAACGATAGATGGAATTTTTAACGATCTATAATCTCAGTCATTATATCCAGTAAATAGTTGGTATTTAAATCAATACAACTCTTTTTTTTTTTTTCAAATAATAAAAGTACAATACTGTAATAAAAAAACAATCAAAGAGTTGAACAAAAAAATGAGCTATAAAAATAAATATTAAAAAACAATTCAAAATAAATAAATAAATAAATACACTGACTGATGACAATAAGGCTTTGTAATTTGTAATGTAACTCAAGGTACATAAAAATTAATTTATAAATAATTAAATTGTTTCCATTTTTTGTTTATTTGAAGACGAGAAAATAAAAAATTCAAACGATAAGAAAAGCTAGCTATTTATATGCAAAAAAAAATATCAATGAAATGTAAAATTAAAGATAAATAAATAAATAAATTTTAATATTAATAAACCGTGAAAGCTCAAGGCATTGAATTTTCGTTTGTACGCATTTACTTTATGAAGTGAAATTACTGTAAATTTTGTAGCGAGTGGTGTCGTGACTCTGACGGATAAGATACCCAAAGGTGTGTGTACACCCGCATTACAGTATATGCAGTTCATACCTATAGATATATAATATATGCCCATATCTACACCATGGTAAATTATATTATACATAAAATCCATTTGGTTATTATCGTTTTAAATATATGCAACGGAATTGTAAACAAGCTGAGTTTACTCACAGTCTCGACATCCATATCGTAATTAATGCTAATTGTACTTGCGACCTTTTACACGTGAATTATACAATTGTAAGATAGCTAATCGGTTAAATTACAATTGTGATAATATACATTTTAGTTTAAATTTTTATGTCGTCGTGGAAATAAACTTACTTGTTTAAATAAAAATAATAAATTTCGATATATTTTATGACCTGATGTCATGCTTGATTGACAATTAATTGTGCGACCAAGTGAACTGAACCCTTTTTCAGCTTCATCAATTTCTAGTCTATCGAATTTTTAATCGTTCAATGATCTTTCTCTCTATTATCAATAACTCAATGAACAATAAAAATCAATCGATAAAATATAATTCTATTCAGTGCTTTGACCTCACAATAAATACAACTTTAGATATAAATCAATTGATATTCACATTTATTCAATGCATTGACTTTGTAAGTTTTAACATTAAAAAAAAATCAGCGATTCAAGATAATTTGCAAGAAAAATATTAGATGCAAATACTTCGAAAAAAATGCTAGTAATACATTATTGATTTGAATTTTTTGTCTTGTCGTTAACTATTTTTGTCAATGTGATCATGGAGGTCTTTGATGACAACAACAATTTGTAACTTTTCTCTCACTTAGTTGCAATAAATGTTGTCTGGCAAGAATTGGATCAGACAGTGTGTGTTTGTGTTTGTGTGTGTGGAATAAATCCACATAGAGATAGAGTCAGTTGCAGGGTTTACAACAAGTTTATTTCCCTCGAGATATTTCACTGAATCAGTGAGTCAAGGAATATTAATGTTATTATTTTTCTTACCTGCTACAGTGAGGGTGGCATTTCTACTTGTAGTATTTCCAGCTTGGTTTGTTGCAACACAATAATAAACACCTCCATCTTGTTCTTTTTTTCCATGCATCACACGTAGAAAAAATAATGATCCAGTTGGTAATAATACACGATGAGATTTTGCATCAAGTGGTGATGTTGTCACTCGTTGGCCATCCTTGAACCATGCAATTGATGGTTCTGGTTTACCTTCTGCTTTGCAATTTAATGTTACCGGTTCATTCTTGGCAACAGTTATATCTGATGGATGTTCTGTTATTTTTGGTGTCCTGAATTGACCTGGAACATTAAAAAAATTAAATTGAAAATTATAATAAAACCAATTTTTTTTCAAGTATAAATTAAATCACTTTAAAATTTTTTATCTATTAAAAATAAATTTAAATCAATTAGGATGTTAATTTGTAATTTTTTATTTTTTTTTAATAGACATCTGTCAGACTAAACTCCCTTGCATGATTACAACCAAATAACAGATCAATTAATTTCAGTCATTTCTCATATTATATTGTTGAGGAAATGCTGAATGCAGGGGCTTTGATAATTTTTCATTTTCATCAGTGTATTTGTGTAAATGCATGTACATGCAATACCAAAGTCTCAACTATACTAGGGGCTTTATTGATTTTACAGTACAGTCCTAATGTTTCACGAACATACTCCTAATGTTCAATGTTCATGCGATCTGCCTTCTACCATCACACACAACTCTAAAAATTCAAATATTTTATTTCTCACTCATTCTCATTATTTTTTGTTTTTTTTGTTTTTTTTTTTTTTTTTTGTTTCAGCTCAATCAAAAGCTGCTAGACACGTAACTGTAAAATTTTGATGAAAAATTATTAAATCCAAACATGGGTGTAAATTTTACGCAAATTTTAAATCATAAAATATCTATTTTTTAGATAAAGAAACAACTGATAACTGTTTTTTGTTTTTTTTTTAATTCTTGTATTTAGATATACATGAGTAAAAATTTTCTTGTACAGCATATAAACTGAACTGTAAAGTTTATTCATCATTGGAATGTTTGTACGCGTGAACACGGTGGTCTTGTAATATTTTTTTTTATTTTTTTTTTTGCAATTGAAACTCGGAGCTTCTCGTGGTTATATTAAAACGGGAAAAATGTAATGAGTATGGATGTATGATAGTCATAGACAAACATAGACAAGGCTTGTGGTTTGGTTCATTTCAACTAGTGAGAACTTGCTCTTGTCGTCTCATGGTTTTTCGGAGGCTTCGTAAAAAACCGCTACATACGTTGAATCAAAAAGACTTTGTAATCATATTTTATTCAGAGATATGCATAAAACATATGCGCGGGGTGTTCGTACATTCGTTCGCGTCCATTTTTATTTGAAAGGGCGGAAGAATATTTTATCATTCGTTGCTTCAGTCTTTTGCTTATATATATATTTTTTCTATTTATTTATTTATTTATTTTTCTTTCGTTGTATATCTCAAGCTGTATAACAACTCAATGTCGTTTTTTTTTATTTAGTCTTACTTCAATATTTATTTTCTTTTACCCTATCCTCTCTTTAAATCTGACACAATCTAGAATATTACGCAGGCGCCACTGTAATACCTTTTTCTCATTCTTATTTCTGCTTTTTTTGTTTTTTCGTTTTATTATTTATTTTTTCTTTTTGTATATTTTTATCTATGCAAGTTTTTCTTTCATTCATTTCTGCACTCACACCTGTACAGTGGCCATTGCCATCATATGCAAATAACTCTTGCACAGACAACGAATGAAAAATAAATTTGCAAGTTGACTTTGTAACGTTTTAAATCTCCTGGTGGCTATATTATATTTTTTTTAAATGAAAAATTCGTGATTTTTTTTATTCTCAATGAAATGGAAGAGATAAAAGTAATATCGTAGTTGGGATTTAAATAAAATGTTGAATAAAGATGAAATAATGAAAAAAAAAAAAAAATGAAAATTAAATATCTAATATAATAACAATAAAAATTTCCTATTACATTTAAAATAAAAAACTGTATATAAATATTTAAAGCAGCATTTTTTTAAACAGTATATAAAACATCAGTTAAAGTGAGATATATTTTCATCAAGTTATCGATGAACACACGTTGGTAATGGTTGAACAAGATGTGTGAAATCCCAGGGCCCCAGGGATCATTAGAGGCAAGAGCGGGAGGAGAAAACAAATTGTAGCTAAAGCATTGGACAGGAGGGCAATTCACCAGTCTCGTGATAAAGACATTAGCGCCCGAGTAATAGCAACGAACAGGAAAAAAATAACAAAGTAAAAATAAAAAAAAAAGATCTATACGTTAAACGTGCGTGCAAAACGCAACACAATTTGTTAGTGGTTCTAGAATGATGATGCTTGGGGGGCAGAGTTGATGAGAAAATGATTAGGCGCATTCGTTAGATATATGAAGAAATGCGTTCAGCTGTTTTGATCCAGCTCGATTCATCGAAATGATAACTTTTACCCTTGATGATAAATTCAACATTTTATCTCTATTAGACACGAGTCTGGCCTTGTTTTTCTCTTTTTTTTAATTCAACTCAATTGTAATATTTTTACAGTGTACAAAAAAAAAAAAAAAAAGAGTAGAAAAAATAAATAAATACATCCATAAAAAATAAAATAGCAATGAATAGAAACAAAGACTTTATCATGATGTTTTTGAATTTGCCTCTGGGAATTACCCCTCAAGGAATTAAATCTTGAAAATAAATAAATTGTTATTGCAATGACATTATGAGAAAGCATATACATAAATCTAACTTTCATTTATTGCATATTACGTCTAATTTTTTTTATAATCGATTTGTTTTGAAAATATTAAAAATTTAATTTTCGATACTATCAGTGAATATATTATTATAAAAGAAATCACGAAAATCATATAATTTAAAAATCAAAGTTGACTAGATTTGATCGTATATGCACTACAAAATTTTATAGCAATGCAATTCATTTTATATCGTTCTATTTAAATGTTATTGGTAATAAATTATTGCCATATAAATATCCGGAGAATCTGTACAGTCAATCGATGGTTATTCGAGTTCAGATATTTATTAAATAACTCAGAAAATTACCGTGGTAAACAGTCATTTAAATCATTGAACAAATATTTCAAAAATATCAACGATATAACCGACAATAAATATTTAAAATCTACTTAAATTGACTACTTAAATTTTGAAATAAATAAAAAAATAAAAACATCTCAGCAGTATTAAAATTTAATGATCTATATAATATTTTTGAAATTTTATTATTATGTCGAGTTGAGGAATAATTTTATTTATTTTTCAACATTTTTATTATATTTACTTTAAGGTTTTAAAAAAATTTTAGAATATTTTAAAACCCTCTTAAAAAAAAAAAGGAAATACAAAATGTGATGACGTGAAAGTTATTTATTTTTTTTTTTTACAAGACTACTCAAAATGTGAATAATACCCGGTGACTGTAAAAAGTACATTGCACTGTAAAATATGTATAAGAGAAATGGAATAAGACGACTGATGAAAAATAGTTAAAATGTAGAGCATTCGAGATGCAATATATGTCCGGATATATTTTTACATTTCCGTTTGTACATACGTACTTCAACATTATTATTGAATGATAGTAAAGAAAAACAAGTTAAAAAAAATGAGCCAGAAAAATAGTAGTCGAAAAATAATAATAGAAAAATAAATGAAAAATAAAAAAATAGTTGTACAAGATGTTTCACGTTCCAGCACGTATAAGAATCCTTTCTCCGTGTCTTCTATGTACGTAAACGCCACTGATCATTCTTCTCACGTATTGAAGCATCCAAATAAACATTGTAAAACACCAGTGACCCAAAAAAATTTTTAAACGCGATTCCAATATTATTTTATATATTTTATATTTATAGTAAATTTTTATATAAATAAAAATACATTTTTTTTTTTTTCATTTCATTTTATGATTTTATTTTAAATACTTGAGATAGATTTTATTTTTTTAATTTTAAATTTGATTGGATCTAAGAATAACTATATAGTAGAAAAATATAAAAAGCACCTTATTCGTCATGGTTTATATATATTTTATGTATCGTTATCATTATTTATTTATTTGCTTTAAATTTAAATAAAATTACCATGCTTTGTTTGTAAATGAAAAACAGAAAGTATTTGACACACAAGAGATTTTCGATACGTCAAATTACATCTTGACATAACGTTCTTTGACTGTCGAAGATAATCAGACTTGTAACTCAAGTAGAATAAATCTGACTTACGTTGAGAGTGACAGTTCAATGATTATTAGCTTGCAAAATGTCGTAAAATTGTCATGATATAAATGCTTTACAATAATACTATTAATTCTACATCAAATGGAATTTTTTTTTTTCTTATTTTTTCTCGAGTTTGCCGTCAATCGAGTCATTTGAAAAATAAAATAAAATGTGTATTTGTATAGCTGTTGGAACAAGTTTTATCGAAGAGTGAAGGGTGAAAAAAAAAAAAAATAGTACGAAGGTAGGGACACTCGGTTGAATCCAGTCGTTTTTAGCTTCGCGGTTATTATTCTCAGGCGCGAAAACCGGACTGAAGGTGAATAAGAAAGACAAGGATAATATTGCCCTGTGGCTTTACACGCGTTTTATTCGTATCCTTGTTTGCGGTTAACTTTGCGGTGGGGAAGACACGATTTACGGTGTTGCTCGTCATCGCATCCACGATCTATCCTTTTATATTCACCGTTCATAAAATACAACAACAACCACAAAAATAGAAAAGAAAAAAAATTAAAGAAAAGAATACAAATTAAAAAATAACATAACATAAAAAATAATGGGACAAGGTAAAAAGAAATTTAGAAAAAAAAATCAATGTGCGTGAAGGTTAGTGGCAATAAAATTCCATGTCACCGAGAAATCGGAGATCACAAGGTGGCACAAAGAAACGTATTCGTAAAATAAAATCGATTGAGCCTCAATTTTTAAAAAAAATATATAATATATTTTTTTTTACACTTAGACTTATCGGGATAAAATTGATTAAACTTTTGATAAAAATTTCTTTAAGATTTAAAAAAGTATTTTAAATTTATTTTATAAATATTGCACTGCAGTGCGTCATTGTGTTTTTTTTTTTTTATTTTTATTTGAACTAATGTTTTGAAAAAAAAAATAAAGCTCTGGTTATTTTTTTGGCTCAACATCAGACATCACATGCCACAAGACTTATATTTATTCGTCGAATAGTGTAGTCAAAAGACAAGAAAAGAAATGAAATGGTCGAACTGGGAGAAAAACGAAATGCTCTTCACGAATTTAAATGTGATGTCTTCGAAAATTCAAGCAAAATAAGGATCGAGTTTGGTTTCTCCCGAGGCACAATAGTATGCCATCTTGTTCAGACACAACTTCCTGGAATCTATCTCAAGGATTGCAGCCAATTTTTATACTGCGATTTTAACCCAACCATACATGGATGCTTCACTGAAATTCCATTGAATTTTGAGCATTAACGATATTAAATAAAAACGTGAAATTTATATAGATATAGTTATTATAATATTGTTTGGTTTCTTTTTTTTTTTTCTTTTTCTTTTCTTTATTCTTTGGATTATACTTTTTAAAACAGTCAAAATACTTGAATACTACTAATCAACGAACGGGGCGTGGAGAATTGAAAATTGCAAGTTTAAAAAAAGAAAAAAAAAAAAAAACATCATATTTCTCAACAAACTAAAAACAGCCCATCAAAATATTTGAAAAAAATTCGAAAAATAAAAAACAACGACAAAATAATAATGATAAAATTAAATGAAAAAAAAAAAATTAATAAAATGAGGGAAGAGAATGATTTTAAAAAAATTATATGAGATGAAAAAGATGAATTGAGAGAAAGAGAAAACACAAGGAAGGGATCTTGCAAGACAGGTTAATCAGGGGTTTGCGCCTTGCGGTGATACGTCACGTTGAAACGACACATCAAGACATCATTTTGCAGTCTCGAGTTATGAAAAAAGAAATGAAATAAATAATAAAAAAAATTATTTGAGGTGTATATATATATTTGGACAACGAAAAGCACATCACACACAGGTCTTCATGGCCAAGTTCATTTAAAATGCTAAAATACGTGGGTGGTATTTACGAGGATCAGCTAGACGTGTGGGAGATTTGTTTATTTTTTTTTATTTTCAAAAATAAAAATTTATAAAAATATATACTGAAGAGAAGATTATCAGAGTTAAAAATTCAAGTAATTTAATATTTTTTTCTTATTAAATAAAGTGGATAAAATTTATTTTAATTCTATCAAATAATATTGAAAATTTATCAGATGTCAAAGAAAAAAAAATACAAAAATAATACTAACAGGATAATAAATTAATTGATATTTAAATTAATAAAATCAGAGTTGATAAACTAGATTGATTTTCCGCCAATTGGATATTGATAAATTCGAAAAAAAAGCAACAACAACAACAAAAAAAAAGAACTGGAGTTGTCGTAGATAAAAAAAGGTAAATGAAATTAACAGACGGGCACGACAGACATGCATACTCGGGCGTCTTACAGTTAAAGTCTTATTAATTAGCAACAGTGTATATAGAGATGGGTCTTGCCTTGAGTATATTGGCTGCAACACATGCACAAATAGCGTATGCACATTCAAGATAATATATGTATCGATATATATATGTTAACAGTACATAAATATATACATCGCAGACGTGACAGTCCGAACGATCCAACTTGAGATATTTAATTAAGCTATCCCGGCTATTTGCGGTCTATTACCATCTCTCTCGTTGTTCAACTACACAAATATAAATCGCTAAAAAATAAATGCATTTATATCGTCTACCTTGATTCCCACGCAAACCATAATAAATCATAAATACTCACGAAAATGTATTTTATATTTACCAAATTAATTTTAAATTATTAGTAGTTTTTTTTTTTTGTTAAAATCCAACAGCTTTTGTATACTAATTATCAATTTATTCAACTTTTTGACGTCAATGAAACTTAAATATGCAATTTGCATTTTATTATTATTATGAAAATTGAGTCATTATTTTTTGTTTTGTTGTTGAAATACTAGAGGAGGGTCAGAAGTTTACAAGCTTTAAAAAGGGATGATATTAATTAATATTATTAAGTACACAATCAACCCTTGAAAATATCATCATCAGAATGATGACAGTAGCTAAATAATATCATTAAAATTTTCATGCCATATTCAACAAAACAAAATAATAAATATTTTTTTTTTCTTCATTTTCAATGGTCATTAGTTTATTTAATTATTTCAATAATAATTATCATTATACTTTCTACAGAAAAAAAAAAAACCATCAATTAAAAATAAACGAGAAAAATTAAATACTTTTAATTTATATTAAAAATGTTGGCGCCATATTTTTACCCCCTGGTAAGCACATTAGTTTATTTTTATTTTTTAACCGTAATAACGTATATGTAGATAAATCTTGTAACTGTGTTATGTTTCTCAGAATAAATAAAATAAAAAAAAAAAATTCATTTAATGTTTTTTAGAATTTTTCATTTTGTGGACAATTTTATAATTATTTGTATTTTTTTTTTTCTATTTCTTCGTCTTGATACCAGAAATTATAACTTGTGGTATCCCGCTAATTGCGACTGCATTAGAAAAGTCTCCTGTGGATGGAATTGCGTGTAAACATGCTAATTACGGTCCACGTCAGGGTATTTTGGAGAGACAGATACGAGTTAAAAAAAAATTGAAAAAAAAAAAATAAACGCAATTACGGAAACTCGATTTAAACATTTGAACTTTCAATTAAATTTTTTATTTATTAGAAATTTTTCTAATGGCGTATAAATATTTTAATATAATATATTTTCTTTTTTACTCGATAAATAATTCAAGAAAATATATATAAATAAATAAATCACAAAATTCATTCACCCTTGTTGCTTTTAAATTTTTTATTTTTTTTTCTACTTATCGTAAAATCTACTTCTAGCCAATGACCGCTTTTATAAATAGTCTTATCTTGTCTTTGACATCGAAATTAGTTCGTTGGTTATTCTAGTCTAATGCATTCGAGTGTGACTCACACGAGGATTGATTTGTACAGTATAAAGCCTCACTGAGAAGCTTTGGCTTATGATAATAGTTCTCCCTTTTTCATTTTTTTTTTATCGATAGAAAAGAGTAAATTTATCAATGTTAAACCTCAATTACTTGATATACTGGTATTTAAAAAAATTCAAAAGAAAATAAAAAAAAAAGATCATTAATCATTTTTCGTTTAATATTAATTTTAACATTAGTGAAAAAAAAAAAATATAAATAAAACTCGACAAGGTCACAATCAAAAGAACATGTACTTACGTTTATTGAATCACCATAAAATTATAATTTTATTAAAATAAATATTAATCAAGTAAATTGCCAGAGCAAAACGAAAGACGCCCTTCTTTTTTTTATTTTACTGAAACTCTATATATACGTGCTTGTAGATGCAACGAATCGCGAAAAACTCGATACGACGTGTCGGACGTTCATAAAAATTCATGGCTGACCCTCGAAACATAAATTATTTATATTCTGCCAGCTCAACGATTATACAGTCAGAACTTGGCAATCGACTCGATTATTTTACGATTATATTTTTCAACCCAATTTGTTACTACCTCCTTTCAATCAATCCGTTATTTTACATCAGACTATATCTTTATAAGAAAAAATATTTAACGAATCTATTTCACAAGTGAGTCCAGTTGCTGTCATGTTAAATTGATCGTTTTATTTATATTACCATATTGATTGAAAAAATATACATGCGTCGGGAGAATTTTTAATTTTCTTTCATAATGAAGTATGGCCTCAACAATATTAAAACAACATAAAATCAATATCATCATTACACAATGTTATCCAATGTTATCCACGTTGTATATCCAAAGTATTAATTACCTGTAAAATTATTTTTTTTAATTTAATAATTTTCATTGCTTACACACAATTTTCCAAATTAAATCTTGGATATTCCACAGTCATTTTTTATAAATTAATAATTAATAAACATACTACATCACAGCGCGTATGAGCGCATATTTATATGTATAAATTTAATTATACCTCTGCGTACATAATAATTATTATCTGAATACGCGAACATATATATTTTTGAATAATTAATATACAAATATATTTTTGTAAATTAAACTGAATATAATATTAATTTAAATGTTTAATAATATATAAAATAGTGAAAATAAAAATTACAAATGTGGAAAAATAATGTTTATAATATTCTATCTCTTGAAATTTTACATAGCGATAACAAATGCGATGTTTTCTCGATGGATGCAAATTTCGTACAGCTAGTTATTGCATACTATTTAGATAACTGAATTACAAATGAATTATTGGCCTCCGGCATGTGCAATTTGTGCATAGTAAATGAATATATGAACGTAATATAATATAATTATGAGTAAACTTTGTATGAGGATATGTATATTAGAAAAAAAAAAAAAAGTTTTACCGGTTGAAATTTTATGGAAAAAAAAAAAAATAAATAAATAGAAAAGGAATGCTAAATAGTATTTTATTTATTATCAATCATTTTACTTTAATCAAATTACAATGTAATTTAAATCAATGACATGAATTATATTTCTCACGTGTTGATTATAAATATTCGTTTAACCAATTGAATTTATTTTCATGTAAACAATTTAAAAAGTTATTGTAACTTGAAAAATATCAAAATTATTATTTTGTTTTATTTATTGACACGTCGAACGATGTGTAAAAGTGGCTCGATGATACCAACGCAATGAAAATCGATGATATTGTGCCGTGGGCCAAAAAAAAAAAAAATAAAAAATTTGAGTGATATTTTATGACCTCAATGATAATATCCGGTTGCGCGATCCTGGCACATTGGAATATGATCACCAGCAAGCGGGTATCCAAACTAAATTTTACATCATGACTTGATGCCAGATGTTCCAAAAATTTGTGTGTTTAAAAGTTTCCCTTTTTCCCCCGCCTCTTGTTATCTTGGAACCTCGCCGTTGGCTACACTAAAAACTATTGCCCATCTGTCGATCATACACTAGTTTATGAAAAAAAAAAAATATATATAATATATCTATCAAGAGAAATAAAAAACTCGAGAAACCCGTGGATAATTGAACACTGCATCCCCAACTACCCCCCCTAGTCGAAAGGTTGTAGTTGGTTTATTTTTTTTTTCTTTATATTTATTTATATTTGGTTTAGTTTTTTTTTTTTATGATAACTATATGAAAAAAGTTTTGGCTCTCTGTGATATCTGTAACGACATACTAGGAAGTTCATAAAAAATAAATAGCTAAAGTCGTTAAAAGTGCCATCATCCAGTGTGCCAACGATTATAGACCAAGAGCAATTGTTAATTAAATCAACGATCGCTAAACCACTCGCTCGACTATGGCAGAGTTCCATGGTGGCATTGACACTGTCTGGCTCACAAATTTTCGGTGCATTAACCCTTGTGTCTGCTATTAATTGTCTTTTATCCGTATACGTAATCAATTCAGCTATTGCTAATTAAAAATAAAATGTAAAATCATAGAATTTTTTCAGTTAAAAAAAAAATTGACATTTTTATTTAATCAGGTATAATTTATTTAGGTATTTACTGTGTGTCTATCTATATACACGAGCCATAAAGCAAAAATATTACTTTGATGAAATTTTTTTAAAACAAAAAATAAATTCCATTTATATTTAAACCACTTTAAATCTGTCAGCTTAAATATATATTTAACTGTGGTTATAAAAAGAAAAAAAATATATTGATGCAGCAAGTGCAGCTGGCAGGTGATATTGGAATTATTGGGAAAAAGTTATGCAACAAAAATCCAATCAATTTATTTTGATTACGATCAATAACCTCAAGGCTTGTATCAAAAGTTTGGATGAATTTAAGCAATTGTGCTATCAATAAAAATTACAACACTGTAATTTAGGTAGACTTGAAGACTCACAATTCTTCTTCTGTTTTATATTTTTTATTTTAGTCATGATACTTAAAGTCGTTTTTTATTTTTTCAACTTGATTTTGATTCATGCATCGAGCATCATTTAGGTCGCATTATGTAGCGATAAATTTTGGCATGCACGCTGATCGTTATTTCACGGGGCCATAAATATGTCGCAGCGAAGCCAAATGTAGAGAGTCTACTGGGCAGAATTCGCGTAGGTATATCCCGATTGGGGTTTGTAAAAAAAAAAATTTTCCTCTCATTCAATTCTATACATTTTTTTTTTTTTTTTTTTTTGATTTTTTAAAGTCTCCATATAATTTTTAAAAAAATTTTATTATTTGTATATCCAACTACTTGTAGTAGGCGAACGTGATATAAAATTAAATTCAACAGAAGCAATACAGCTAGACATAAAAAAAAATACAAGTCTACTTGCAATTTTAAAAATGAAGCTATGAATTACATACATATCTCTGTCATATTCATTTATTTTTAATCTAAAGGTGTCATGCTTCAGTCACACATCGCAAATATAAATTTTATGTAGAAAGATAAATAAATCCAAGTAATAATTTAAGTCAATTTATCAAGTCATATATACATTCAGAATAAATTTCATCAGTGAATGATATTCAATTCTTATATTTATTGATATATTTATTTTTTATAATAATGATTAGTAATCAAGCAATTTCTGAAACTTGTTTAACATGATAATCAGTTTGAGACTTGCTCTAAATCATCATGAAATACAGAAAGATAAGCAATGTCACTCTGCAGGCGCCACAATATATATTTATAAATTTAATATGTATATTTAGTCAACGATTGGAACTATAAACCATACATATAAATAGTTACAAGACTATATACATACAAATTTGATAGTTAATTTCTCTCATGGCGACGATTATCGTATGTGGCTCGTTACGCACTCAAGCTACTATAACAATGTTACGGCTTTTCGACGGTATAGTTTTGTTGTTTACACCGTTACACGTTAACTAACATTACGACCAAACACTATTGTGGTGTGTTGTGAATTTTCAACCTCTAGATATTCTCATCTATATAGGAATAATTTTGTTATATTATATATATAGATGAAACATTTGAAATTTGCTATTTATATATATATCGTAGAAAACCAGCATTGATTATTATACTGTTTGGTATCGTATAGTATACAATTCCCAACACTTCAATGCAATATAATCATAATTTTACATAATGGCAAAATCGAGAGTACAATATAAATGATATCGAATTTGTGTTTATGGAGTAATAACATAGTACAGTGATTTTGCTGTGTAGAATTACTAATCATAATGCGAGTATTGAGGATTACTATAAATGTATAATACTGTTTTTCATTGATATCGACTAAGAAATTATTAAATAATACTTTTATTGAATATTAATTAAATTTTTTTTTTTTGATAATGTCTTTGAATGAATAAAAAAATAATATTATGTTTGAAATTAATATCATTTATGATAGTATTTTTTTTGTTTATAAAAAATAAATTATATTTGCATTATGAAATTATGAGTAATCAAAAAAATCAGTTGTGGTCAAACGCAGTGACTTGCGGTGTGTGGTATTTCGGTGCAGTGAGACAAATAACAGTTCCCACGTAATGAAAAAAATGCAGTTTAAAAAACAAGCTAAAATCCAAGTGATATGCAAAATACTTGATAATATTGCTCAGGGTTTATAATGCTTGGTGCATTTATTTTTATAATGACAATTTAAGAAAAAAATTATCTGATTGGGAAAACAATTTAGTACCTCTTGGCTTGCTACGTTTGTTGTTGTTTTGTTTTTTGTTTTTTTTTTTATATTTTTGTATAGCCTCAAGTATGAATAAATAATAGCACTTAGATTTGATGATCAAAGATGAGGTTAAGTTGTGAGTTAAGTTTTGAAAATTGTCAGGTTGAATGACAAAATTATGAAAAGGAAGAAATTGAAAAGTTTTGTTAAAACAAGTTGTTTAAAAAGTTTTTGAGTGTCATCACAACTTAACAAACTTAAAGATAGATAAAAGTGAAAGGTATTCGAGTCAATGCGTGGTCTGGATAAAACCTAAAACTTTGACGAATTTTTTTTTGGTGATGGGGTAAGTGGTTGAAGGTAATGGTCATTGCATGACATGTTTTCTCACATTGGATCTATTTTTTCAAGCCTTTTTTTTGACATCGGAAAGGCAAGAGGCCTAAAAACGATAGAATAAAAAGAACAAAAAAAAATAATAAAAAAAAAAAAAATATATTAAAGGTAAAAGCAACCCCAAGAGATTTAACTTTCGCTTCTGCTGACAGTAGTAAGTGACGTCCAGACGGAGGCACGACGTTTATTCACTCCCGAAGAGGATATTTGCAGTGCAAGATAGATAGAGAAAAAAAAAAAACGTCCATTAAACTTTACCACAGGTCAAACAAGAGTTTCAATAAAAAATGTACTGTCTGGTAGATATTGAAGTTGAACAAGACATACAAAAAAGCTTTCTATATATTTTTTCATGGGCTTGTTAGAAGAAGAGTAGTACAGCAAAAAGAATTTGTTGGAAAAAGGGCTGCTAAGAAGAAAAAAAAATAAAAAAAAGAGTGTTTCAAGTTCACGGTTGGATCCCTTGGCACTCCTGTTTCGTCCGTATACTTGACTTGTATTTTTGATACGTTCAAGTGGCCCGAGAGACAAGAAATTTTGAATTGTGATGCCTTTGAATGACGAATATGGAGTTCATGCTACGCTCCAGTTTTTGATACATCAAAACTGGTATATTTATTCTCATTGAGATTCTTTCATCATTCTCGAGGGACATTTTTTTTTTTTTTCATTTATATATACTTATTGATTTGAAATAACTGAATTTCAATGAACTTGACTAAAATTTAATCTTCAATATGTTTTCAATGATTTAACAGAATAAATTTTCAACACGTACGTGTATATTGTATAATTATCATTTATAAGATGAAATTGCTGACATTTTAGTTTACCAAATTGTATTATATACGTTTCACATTGAAAAACTTTTTGCCAAAGCAAACTTTTCCAAGTGTATAAAACTGACGACTCGACTAACGGGTCCTGTGGTATTTGCCTCGTTGGTCTGGAAAATCGGAGATGAAAAGTAAAACCACGACTTTATAGAGTTCAGTTTATCTTTATTTATATTATTTTATATCTTTTATATATATTCTTTATCATTATATATTTTGGTGAGAATATATGCTATACATTGTTTTAACATTTTCTCTTATCTCATGGGAATATTCAGTTGACATCTATAAAGTTTTGAATTTTCTCTGAGTTATGAGGTTAAATACTGGACAAGAAGGGAGAGAAAACGCGTTCAGCCAACTAATTGGCAAATACACTTGTTCCCTGACATTGCTGCAATAATTTTTAATCGCTCTACTGGGTAGATTTTTAAATTTTTATTTTTCACTTATTATTTTATCATTATATTTTTAATTTATTTTGATGGAAAATTTTGATTAAATAAGAGCTTACTATAATGTCAAAGAAAATTAAAGAAAAATATTTTTTAACATCTGAACAAAGTCAGGAGTTGAATAGAAAAAAAATATATTTAAAAATATTATTTTAGCTCATTGTTATTTGATGATGATAGCCAAGAGAGTGCCAATAGTTTTGCAACATGTCAGGAAGTAAAAACACTTATAAATAATGAAATTGGTTTGAGAACTCAAATAACAGTGGTAGACAAGTTGGTTGATCCATAGAGTAGAGGAAAAGAAAAAAATAAAATAAAATAAAATAAAAACACCACGTTGTGTGGTCCATCAATGTTTTCTTTTACTTCTTTGACCCCGACAAAAATAGAAAACTATTTGAAATCTGTAAATAGAGAAGGGGAGAATTTGTTGAAAGTAACTGTGGCAAGCGAAGATAGAATTATCTGTCATGAAAGATCTTTAATGTGTATTTTATTTATTTATTATTGGAAGACAAAAAGAAAAAAAATTTATATATATAATTTAATAGAAGTAAACTTGAATTTTCATGTCTATAAAATTGTGTATAATGTCTACATCAAGTAAGCTGCGAACAAGTCCTGTACCACCCACATGCGTATACTTTGCACGTGTTATACACACCAATATAATATTGTATTATATAAATGTCTATTTCAGCTTATGTTGAAGAAGAAGTAGAATATATATTTCTCTTTGACTTTACTTCCATGGAGTCTTTGTCCCGTGTACCTTTGCCGCAAACTGATGCTAATTAATAACGTCGTTTGAAAACCACTAATTACGATACTAAGAAGCAAGACCTACTACTGATCAAGAGGACAAGATTTAACTACAACACAAAGAATTCAAAGTACACGTTTTAATGTAAATTAAAAAATGGACATAATTATATACATTAAAAAAAATATTGTTAATATTTTATATAAAGTATTTTTATTTCTATTGATTTTATAGTTTTTTGTTTTTAAATAATTTACCAACTTGACATAATATATTGTATTTTTCATTGTTCCCAGTTTTACTTGGTTTATTTATTTGAGATTAAAATCAGTTAGCAAATTCAAAGACCATGTCAAATTTGATTCACTTCAATTTGAAAACTTCTAAATATTTATAAAAAACTTTAAAAGCAACAAGTCCACAAGTCAGACTTTGATTCGCTTGCCATCTTGGCATTTACTTCTTGTTTCAGTCATCATTCCAAATAGGGCTACAGGACCAAAAAATACTGGTGAAGAACGTCAATCGATATTCCACCAACCAATTCGACCACCACGCATTCTTTCAACTCACTTGATTGATGGACAGTTTATTTGTTGGTCATATGTTATTTTTTTATTTTTTTAAAAATTTTTAACTTTTAATTTTTCAATTGTATTTATATCATTGTAAATAAAATTTTCATTCAATTCAACTTTAAACTGGGGGAATATAAGGTGTAAAAATTTTATTATAAAAACCTGATATAGACACCCCAAGTGATGATTATAAATGAGAAATAATAATGGTCAGTGTGTGTAGAAAGGATGAATTATTAATTCATGACCGTTGTATTCCTCGGGGCTATTCTTTAACAATGGCCCTTTAATTAGTCAAGATATGTATGATTATAATGTGTAACAATAAGCTCAACTGCTATGCTATTCATGCACCTGGATCAATGATCAACTTGTTAAAAATTCTAATAAAAAATTATATATATATACAGTCAATGTAAAAGTAAATAAATAAATAAATAATGTGTAAAAAACGATAAATAAAAATATTATTTTCAAGTTTATACTTGTTACACTTTCTTTATATTTATAATATTTATATAATTTTTTTTTCCCATGTATAACTGGAATGACAAGTAAAATCAATGTCTATGTATCATTGAATTGAAGAAGTCTTAAAATTCTTGGATAATGCACCGACAAATGTTCAATACGAGTTAAAGATACTTTTGTCGATTTTATAAGTTGATGTATCATCCGGTTGAGTTGGAATAAAGGTTGGCAGACGCATCAGAATCCTATCACAGATAATAAATAATTCATGTTCTTGGTGTCTTTTGCTTCTTTTTGAACAGTCTTTATATATATATATACTTATGTGGTCGTCGTGTGGTCGTTGCTGTTATTGTTATTATTATTTTTGTATTTGGTTGTCTGGTGGTCTCTGTTTCTATGCTCTTTTACTAACTGAGACTATTTTATATGTGTTTGCACGAATTCACAATATACATACACAAAGTAAATGTCTATAAAATATCTACTCAATATAATGTACTCAAAACCCATCCCTTTTTATTTTATATATAGTCTAAAAACATACATCGCGTGTACATCTATCGTTTCCGAGTCTTGCATTTTTCACAAGACTCACCGTCGATCTGTAAATAAAAACGTTTCCACACGCGTGAATTCGTTTCTACAATTTTGTGCTTTTAAATTTAGTCATATATATTCATCAGTGTTTCACAACAGTGATATTTATTTATACAAATAATTTTAAATATAAATATAAAATAATTTCTAAGAAAATACCGTTTTTTTTTTTTTTATAAATTTATTTAAACAAAAATATGAAAAAACGAAAAGATATTATAATATTTCTTGAAAAAATTTGTATTTAAATAATTTTGAAAAAATATTTTAAATATGAATAATATATTTATTTTTTTTTTTCAGTCCCCCAAGGTTGTTTTTCTTTTTGTTGTCATCAACTTGTATTTATTTATTTATCATATGATATATATTTCCGACGATTTGAACAATATTCTCATGAATATTAATGAAATTTTGGAAAGTCCAAAGGGTGAATATTTGGTATAACAAATCCTTTTACGTTTAAATATTAGAGATACTAAATGGGTGTGCTTGTTGTTTTTCTCTTTGTTTATTTTTCGCTACTGATACACCATTCTATTTACTACTCATGTGTATATATATATATATACATCTACCTTTGTTTGCAAGTCTGAGTGATTGAGTTTTCGCCTCCACCAAAAATTCTACCCTAATGGACTGACCAATCGTTCTTCCTTTTGCCCATTCCTAAATTTCAGACAAAACGGTCTTTCTTCTATACATTTTCCCTTCGACAATAGTTCTCATTGATGTATCCGGAATTTTATATAGACATTTGTCAATTGTACATTACAAATAAATTCAACGATATATTCATTTAAATTTCAAACTAAATATGAATAATAATTATGTTAACTATTTTTTTGAATAAAAATTTATCTTTTAGTTTTACAGATGAGTAAGTGATATTATTTTTTAATTTTATAGACCAGAAGCATTTTAGATTTTTTTAAATGAATATAAAGTGTCAGAAAAATGAAGAAATATTATTAATTATGAGCATAAAAAAAGTGTCTTATCAGTTTGTAATTGAAAATAAGGAAGTAACAAAGCGCCACTTTGAATCAAAGTTTGATTATTAATGGTTCGTTATCTGACTTATCTTCTACGGATATATATTCGTTGAGTTTAAAAAAAATTTTTATAGAATATAATTCTAAATGCTACTGTACGATAAGGGTCAAATGACTTTTTTTTTTTTTTTCTCTTTTGTCTCAACTAAATTATTTTAAAATATATTTATCTACAAGTAGGTGTCTTATCTACAAAACTACATTGATTATAATATATAAATAAACGGACACACTAAATTAACTGATTAACTCGATTGAATTTTTGACTATGTGTGAACGTAAATGTATATAAAATTTGTTTGGGATTCACTATAGTTGAAAAATCAAATGATTTGAGTCTTTCAATGAGAGTGATTTATTCGACACGCACGTGCACCAAGGATACTGGGTTGAATGTCGTTATCGAGTCATTTTCATTGTGGCGAAGCCATGTGTTAATGCAGAGATAAACCGTGACCAACTGACTACATATAAAAACTATTCATTGACAGAAAATATATATTTTATTTGAACCCTCTATTCATTGCATTTTTTTTTTTTTAAATTTGCAACATAATAATTTGTGCAGCTGATTTCCCTTTTTTATTTTTTTTTATTTAATCTATAATTTGATCTAAAAAAAGAATTGATTTACTTGATTTTATATTTTATATTTTTATGATAAAAAATAAAAAATTCAACATGGTATAAATTTTAACTTTAGTATAGTAAATGGGGAGATATTTTCTTCAAGAAAAGCTAAACTGATATCTAACATACGTATGTTGATATCCATGAGGGTTATACGACAGATCTCGGTGAAACGATATATATACGTGCCATAAAGTTTATGACCAATGTCGTTTGGATTCTTGCTGAGGTTACAAACTCAAACACAACGCAAGTACAGTCAATTTATGTTGAAGCTACTTCTATCGAAAATCAAATTTTCAATCTTCATAGCCAAGGATTTTACAACAAAAACTAACTAAAACTTTATTGTTTAAAATTTCATTAAATTTTCATTTGTTCAAGGTATATATCAAAGTATCCCATTTTTATTTTAAAAGTATATATTTTTTTTTCTTATTTTATTTTTATTTTTTTGTTCATTATTGAATTCTTGAAAATATAAAATTGTTAATATAGTAAGTGAGAATATATAAATGACAGGGGCTATCGTTGTGATACTGAATTTTTAAAAGATATCAAAATTGATAAAGTAAATTTAAAAGCCTGATGTTGCCCAATGCAATTGGAGTTTGATGGTAAAACATAAAGATAACAGTTGAATCAGCAAAAAAAAAATTAAAAAAAAACAACTACCTTCAATGTGTGTGTGTTATTTTATTTTTCATCCATTTAGAGATAAAAATTGGGGCCCTCTCTTTTGAAGCTGCACTGGCTATATAATATCGAATTAGGTAAGGATATAAAAAAATATCTTGGCTTTGAATCAATTGCTCAACTTTGCAATATCAGACTTTAAATAGATAGGAATATTCTAAATGGCTTTGGAAGTTTTAAGGTTTTCAATAGATAAGGGTTGAAGATAACAGTTAAAACTGGGCCCCAAATCCCTCGCTTCAATGCAAATACTTTTATGTCACGATGGTACGTTGTAAAAAAAGAAAAAAAAAAACTACTTATCATTATTGGATTAATTTTTAAAATTTAGTTATTCAATATGGCATGAAATAAAAAAAATATATGTATATGAAATAAAATAACATTAATAGAATCATAAAATTTACATTTTTTTTTCGTTATTATTCTCGATTGAAAAATTTACATTTTTATTATTGAAAATATAAAAAGAAAAAGTAATTTCTAACCAATATCATCGATTGACGAGAAAGTGTGCTAAGATCAGCCAGGATTTTTACGAGTATTTTTATATTTATCGATCGACGTGCACAGGATGTAGCAACTCACACTCTCACATATGCAACTCCATTGCTTTCAATGAACGGAAGGAAAATATCTTTTATGATTCTGGCGCCTTCACTACTTTTTTTCAAATTTATATGCACGTATTCTTTACACAAAAAAAGAAAAAATTTGCATTCTTGGTAACTCTTCTTTTACAGCCCATGCAACACAGTCTGTTGAACGTCCCGGTATGATTTTTTGTAAAAATAAAAAAACATCAGCAATCATTTTTACCTAGTGAATTCAACTGTGTTCATTTTAACAGGGACCCAACGACTTCATAGCATTTACGTGGCGTTTTATCGAACCTCTTTTTCAACTCTAACATCGACCCTTTTTAAAAAGTTTTATACCACAAGTAAAACGACCCGAAATGTTGTATAATAAAATATTAAATATAAAAAAAAATATATATACAACTCAGTTTTATCAACAAATCAAGATTAAGCAGTGAGAGTTTGCTCACAAGGGAAATAGAGTATTTAGTCGCAAGTCAGCTCGTGCACCAGACTCGCGCATGATAAAGATTATTTACTAAAGATAAAAGACTCGCCTATATACATGACTATTGTTTGACTGTTTAGTACAAAACGACATTTGTATGTTTGTCCATGGGATTTCTCGTGGTTACATGTGCAATCAATTTTGGTTTTTATTTGTTTTTTTTTTTTTATCTCTAACTCAAAATAAACTACAGCGCCACCTGTTACAAAATAAAATTAAAAAAAAAAAATGCGCACGCATTGTAACAGACAGACATTTTGCAAATTGATTGAAATATTTTTCATATGAATACAACTGTTTTAAAATGTAACTAATAAAATGCGATTAAATTGAGATTATTAATTGATTATATAAAAATATAATTGCATTGTTACATTAATTTTATAATGTAAAATAAAGCTGTGAGTGAATGAAATAGCTTTTTTTATTTTTGAGGATTAAACTCTTTACAGTTGAGTTAGTTTAGTTTATGCGTCTGCAGGATGATGATAATTTTCATTTTGGTTTTAGGGTATGAGTATATGAAGCACAATTTAAATGGCCCGCATCGGAAATGAAATAGGAAATGAAACAACATGGAGCGTGTGTTTTAGATACACACTATGAAGCAGCTGAAATATTCTGGAGCGAGGTAACGTTATTCAACATCTCTATTTGATAATATACGTGTGTATATCTTATGTACGTGGAGTTTGTATGTGTGCAAAGATAGTCTGATAGTAGGATCGCACAGGTGCATATCCTGATGTACGTGCTACAACAGTAAGTACCTCAGGGGCCAAGTATACCTTACTAATATCGATCCAACAATTGGTACCTCAGCAACCAGGGTTTTCAAGAGGATCGTTGGGAAAATTGGAAGCCATAACCCCAAACGATTTAGTTGTAGGTTGCCCTGTACTTATATCCATCTGGGGATTAGATGAATCTTCTTCCTCGAAATTTATCGAAAATACTTTTAATTATATGGATGAATATGGATAAAAAATAGTTCTTGCTACTGAATCGATAAAATAAACGCATGAACTGTGATTTCCAATATGGTCGAACGAGGGGCTAAAAAAAATAACGGATACGGAAACGATATTTTTAGTTTAATATTCTACAGAGGCAATGGAAAAATATACGAGAGGCCGTTGAAAGTGAGAGGAATCGATTTTTGCAGTGGTTCTACGTTTGTATGACAACATTGAGGGTAGACTTTTGCGTGAGTTTTATCATTATTCGAAACCCTATATTCAGTGGTTGAGAGCCCTCAGACATAAACTTGTCCAAGTTGGTAAAATTTTTACGATAAAAAAAATATGTTTTACCGACTGGTTGGGTTCATTAGTTTATGTATTAAATGAAATGTTGACTTGGGTATGTTTACTCACGGTAAAATTGACATTGACCCGTTATAATAATATATAATAATTTCAAAATAAATATTTTTCATCTAGCAATTATCATAGGATTTTTATAAAGATCATATTTCGAAAATAAAAAATTTTTTTTTCAATAAATAAATATTGAAAACATAAGGGTTATTTGTTTAAAAAAATAAGAAATTATTGATTGGTTTTTTTTTTATATACATATATAGGAGAAACGTCTGTCAATTATTTATATTGGCAAGTGCCTTTAGCTGGTTGGACTTGAGCATCTATTGAAGTGCAGAGATGACGGAGGGCGGAAGCAAGTTAATAGCCGACATATTATTCGAAATGGATTTGACATGTGATTGGATGGTGAAATTCACGAAACACTTCTATAATCTTTTCTATATGAATACAAAAATATATATATAAATCTCTTTTCGTCAATTATTTAGACTCAATTCATTCGAATCTTCAACGTTACCATTCTGCTCGACATATTCACTTTGTGTCTATTTTAATAAAAAAAATCACTTTACAAAATGGACTTTGATAATGAATTGAAGAGTGATTGTTATCGGGATTTTATTATTTCAGAATAAAATATACACTTCAGTTAAATTATAAAATAAGATACTCAAATTGATAAAAATCAGACGGAGATTGGAAAATTGATTTTTCATCAAATAAGATTAATAATAATAACCAATGTGCAGTGCAGCTTACATTTATAAAAATCCACTTTGTATCATGACAAACAACGGAAACAAATGAATTTTTTAATTAAAGGTATAATACAATAAACTGTTTTTTTTTTTTTTTTTTCAAAGTTAATAATAATTTTGAAATGTAATTTAATAAAATGATAGAGTATATTAAAAACAATGACAAATATGGAACACCACAGATTGTCGATGGCTTATTGTTTCAGGAATAAATTAAAAGTTAATTAATTAATGAATGCCTCAGTCTAGGCCAGGTCGACCAGTGGGTGAGGCAAATGCAACTAATGAAAAATGATTACCTCATCCGACAAATACGTGGTCACGTTACTGGAAAAAATGATACGTTCACATATATATTTCTATTGTTGTTTTTCCTCTTTCCTCTTGCTATTTATTTCTTTTATTTTTTTATTTTTTAATGAAAAAAAAAAAAAAAAAGACCTTATTTTACGCAATATTTTTTCCCCATTAATATTAAGTCAGACAGATATATGTACCCATAGGCAGAAATTTGGATATTTATTTTTTTCTGTCGGACATATTTTTTTTATTTATTTTTTCTATTTTTCTATATATATATTTATATTTTTTCCTCCTTTCCCAATTTTTTTTCTTTTTTTTTTTTGCAATGTTCCAACTCTCGTAAGTGCACTTAAAAAATGGAAAAACACTCGAGAACCGACTCTCTGTGTCGCAGCTGTGCGCCCGTGAATTTTTCCCGACGATGGTAGTAGTAGTGGCGCGCGTTTCGTTCATATATATAGGCAGAAAAAAAAGACGATGTTACAGGGTAGAAAAAAGGGTGGTGGAGGGTAAATTTTTTGTTCTCTCGACAGGCAAATCCTACCATTTTTTTTGTTGCTATAATTTTTTTCATACCTCCAGGGTCATTTTATTTTCACTTTCTATATTTTATTTTCGTCGAGTATCTCTACTGCTACTACATCTACACATACAGCTTTAGACATAAAGAGAAAAGAAAAAAAAAAGCTCCAAATAGTGGCAGAAGAGGTTGGAGAAAATGGGTTGGTCAGAGGACTTTAAGCCGGTGCGAAAAACTGAGCAAAACGTAGACATGTTGTTAAGCCGCGTAATTTTTTTTCATTCGATTTTTTTTTCTTTAAAAAGAAAGAGAATTCTTTTTTTTTTTTTATTACTTCTATTTATTTATTTTTTCATTTTACTTTACAGAGGATTCAAAGGACGTAATCTCGGGTGATTAGGTGTTTCGACGAGAGAGTCCAATGGGAAAGCCTGACTTTTCAACGATTGACCAATAGTCATAACTCCAGCAGCCATGGCGAGTAGAAAATATCGATCAGTTAAACTGTATATTGCTGTACAGAACAGTTACCCACACACACATACACAGACATAATCATCTGCCGGAAGGGTTGGCACCCTTTAGGGTACTTTGTACCGTCAATTTGCTCAAGGTTTTATCGTGTAGAGATAAACAGGAAGCAAAAAAAAAAAAATATCAAAATAAATAACTTGGAAAATAAATTGAAAAATAGAGATCTCTAAATTGAATATTTTTAGAAAAATATATATAAATTTTTTTGATATATCATCTATGAATTTAGCACAAGTTTCTAGTGGTAAATATGTATATTTTTTTTTATTTGATAACAGGAAGATGTTATCTCGTGACTTTATATATATATTATTGAAAAAGGTAATGGAAAATTATGTATTGAGTTTATGACAGGTCAGGAAAAAGTATGTGTGCATATCATGGACTTCGGTTCATCGGGTATAAATGAAAAATTACTTGAGTAATCTGTATCACAAAATGTACATTGAAAATTTATATGAGTATGTATAGAAATATATATATTTATCCATGGGTGTTTGCGCTTTACAAAACCATACAGAGTTGCAGTGAAGCCAACTTTATGATTCCGGGAAACTACGACTCAGTCAAATGGAAAACATTGGGCACTTCGATTGTCGATAGTGCACATACTAAAAAACAGATATGAAATATTTCAACATATAACACCGGATATCTTTCTTCACTTCATGGTCTGGATTAATAGCTACTACTCAAATTCTGAAAAAAAAAAACATATTTCATATATCGCACGTTAGTTTTCCGACAGAATGTTTTTTTTTTTTGTCAATTCCATTCGTCAATTTATTCGTCTTATGGTGTAGCAAATATTATTGTGTATTGGTTTTTTTTATTTTAATTTGAATCACAACGGCCAGCATCGATTCAGCAAATATAAAATTGATTTCACTAAACGATTTCCTGTGACGTATTTATGCAAAATTTACCAGCGACAAATTGTGCATTTGATCTATAAAATTTTAGATATTTCCACACTTTTTGTTGATCCCTCGATTCTCACCTGTCCCTCGTGTATTAAAATACTATTTCAGAATGCTTGTCTCCATCGGACGAGATAAACCAGACGCTTTTTATCGTTCGTTTTACATTTATACATATATAGATTGCTTCGACAACAGCGAAATGGCCGAGTACAGTCAACAAGATTATTCTTTTTTTATTTTTTTCGTTGCCAACGTGGTGACAACGGTGATCAAAAGAGACAACACAATTTCCAGTCAGCAACACTAGACAAAATGGAAAAAAAAAAAATTGACGCTATTGTGTGCTGTTGTCGCAGCATTTTGTCGAATCTATTGCACACCAATGAACACACGAAGGGTTTAGCCATCATCAGGATTATACTCAGAAATACTATATCCATTTGCTGACTCAACTCGACTCATTTCGTGTTTCGTTTGTAGTTTTCAATGAAAAAAAAAACAAAAGAAAACAAGGGAGGTTTTATCCTTTATTTTTCCTGCAATGATAAATTTGCATTGCATCTTGAAGTTATATATATTTGAATGCAAAAAAAAAAAAAAAAACAACAAGCTTTTGTATATTGTCAAACGTAAAAAAAAAAAAAAAAAAAACAAATGCATCTTTAAAAGCAATTATACAAGATTTTTCTTGAACCCACGATTATTAGTATTCCACTTTGGTTATGTACCGCAAGGGATGCACAGCGTTTTGCAAACCAAGATGCTAATACTTTTTTTCTGCGGAGATTGCGTGCTCATTAAATACAGAAAATTACCGTTACAAGGATTATACGAGAAGTGAACTAAAAGCATTGTGGTCGTGGAAAACAAGAAATGAAACAAATAACAAAAAAGAAAAAAAAAATGAATAAATATAAAATAAGAATACACCCTTTTATCTTTTATGATAATCGTTTTTATACAAGTTTAATTTTTATTATTCAAATATTGAAAGAAAAATATTTTAAATAAAAAAATAAAAAATAAATAAACGCACCCATTGATTTTCATGGTATCTTTGTGGCCAATAAAATTCAGTGTACAATTTTCTTTTCAATCTTTTCTCTCACTATAAACACATTTTCATTTTTTTTACTTCGTTTATATATTCATGCTCAATCTCCACCGATTTCACAGAATCTCTTCTTCTCTTCTTCATATTTTTTACATTTGCCTAGCTTTTCGTATATGTATGTATATATTTATTATTACTATTATTTTATCTTTCACAATTCCCTTTTGTTTTCACTCTTGGCGCCGAGTGAACATTAAACAATAGACATTGTGGCTAAATTAAAATCGCCTCTGGAGTTTTTTTTTTCTTTCCAATATACATATACATATTTCACTGGAAGTTTTGCCAATAGTTGGGTACTGTTTTTTTATATCAGAGAAAAGCTAAAAACTCACCATGTGGATCACGGTGCAAGAAAATGAGGACATTGCCATGGGCATTTCGTTTCATTTGAATGCGTTGTGATTGTTGAATACATACATCCAATGGAATTCTTTGTGCAATCTTATTCGTTTTTATTTCAACTGAATGCTAGCATCCACCAGTTTTTTTAGTCAATTGATCTTTTTTTTTTTTTTTTAAATAAAAACAATTATATATTGCGGTTTGTTTTTTTTTTTTTTTGCCAATTGTTTAAAGTTATTATTATTTTTTTTATTCTATTATTTTGAATTTGAATCAAATTTATTCATTTATTTTTTTTTATTATTATTTTGTTTATAAATAGACATATTGATATTGATCACATAAAATTTGTGAGACATTTGATGGACACGGTCAAATGCAGGTTCGATTTATTCAAACGTTATTAGTTTCTTTTACAGGCGTGATTGATTGACAGGATCCTGTCGTCTGGTGTTAATACCGCACCTATCTAGCATATACATGTATATATACGTTTGACTCCCTTTGTATTGTAATTTTCCTGAATTTTCGATCGATAAAATGACGCGTTATGAAGAACAATTTGACACCGGAAAATCATTCAAGGTCTGATGCATGAACAAAATTTTATGAAGCATATATATATTATATCTATCATCAAATCATCACCATGAATTTTAAAATATTATAATGAAAATATAATTTATATGATTATTTTTTAATAATATTTTACGTAATATACTCGTTATTATTATTAAATAAATTTATTATTTTAATTTTCAAGTAGCAAAAAACATTATAATCATCTCATTTAAATGGCTTATAAAAAAACCGAACAATACAGTAAAATTTTCAAAAGACTATATTCAACTCTTTGAAAGAGCAAAGAGTAAACTATATATAACATTCTAAGTACTTGATATTCATATTTATTTTCTATTATAACTATTCAAAAAATCCATCTATAACGACCTCATTTGCCTCTTCAGCGAGTTAAAGAAAAAAAAAAAAATGAAGATGAATAAGAAACCGTACAAAAAAAAAAAAAAATGAACAAACACATAGCGGTAATCACGTCAGTCTCAAATTCTGTCTACTTTACAAATGATGTCAAGACTAGAATATCATAAAAATAGCCACAATGATTGTGCTAAAAAAAAAAACCTCATATGTATACAAACAATTTACGTATATATTATGAATTTATTTAATTTTATTATTAGCGTTATTTACTTGTGACTGAGTTTCAAATAAATGAATAGACCTATTGAATTTCATTATTGTCCTTTAAAATCATATTGCACAATACATGTTTACATGGCATATTTTCCACTCGATTTTTCAATCATGCATTGAGTGTAAATAGTGGATTTAGGTGAAATATGTTTAAAGTGATAAGGGAGGAAATAAAAAATAATAAAATAAAAATCCAAGTCATTTTGTCTACTGATGCTAAATTTCCCATACATCTTTTTGACTTTTCAACAATTTCAAAATTGGTTTTTCGTACTCATCAATATAAGGGTCCAAAATTTTCCCCTAAATATAGTTGCTCTTTTTTTTTTTTTTTTTTTTTTTTCTGGTACATCCCTCTATAAATATAGAAATAGTTTTTTTTTTTTTCTTTTTCTTTTTCATTCTTTAATATTATTTGAAATTCAATGTATAATTTTATTTTGATAAATTTATTTTCCAAGTTATTATTAAATGTTAGTTTGAACTAAAGTTTTATTTTATTTTTCATGAATGATGGGAAAGTATTGATCGCCTTGTTTGTCAGGGTGAGAGTCAGAGCCCTATCATTCTCATTCGCTCTAATTTGCCCACCCTTGGTTAAGGTATGTATAGTGTTGGGATCATGAGTAGTATGAGATAGTTTGGTATAGAAACGAAGCATGGAAAGTGGAAGCGAATATGAGTAAAAAAAGGGAAAGTGGATAAATGAAAAAGGCACAGGTGCCCTACGACCATCAGAGCTCTTCATAGCCCTATATATTCTCATATCATTCCAGTCGACTTTGCTTGGAGTTGCGTTAAAAGTGAGGGTAGTTTGTTGCTGCTTTTATCATCATCATCATTCTTTCACCTTTCGTTTTATAATATATTTTTTATAATTATTATTTTCATCATTTGTTTTATCCTCATTTTACCGTGTACCACTTTGTTAAATTCGATTTATGGTTTTTTTATAAACCATGAGTCAAGCTCACTAATAATATTATTTGAATTATCTGTGATCCGGTTTATCAACTTACATGTCAAGCCCCTCAAAATCAATACTTGAAAAAAAAAGTCATTATTGATGTTGTTAAGAAATTGACGAAACACGGAAATTGAAATTTAAATTGAGTAATTTAAATTTGACTTATACTTTTGATATTGAGAATATTATGATTTATTGATAATATATTTACGAGCAGAAATATCAGTCAATTATTCAGACAATTATTTTTTATTTCAAACTTTTATTAATGCATATATAAATTTTCTTATATATTATAATCATTCTCTTTTATATACAGATGAAAAATGAGAAAATCGGAATAAAAAAAAAAAAAAAAGACGTCAAAGGTTAACTCGATAAACAAGGCAATAGGCCAAAGTGTTTGATTTTATTTTATTATATATGGTTGAAAACAAACTCAATGTAATTGCATTTTCACCATAAAGTGAGAGAGAAAAATTAAAATTACAAAAGTCAGAAATGAAAAAAAATTGTAAAGAAATTAAATAATTAAAAGTTGACGCCAGACTGGTGCCTAAGGGGCACTAAAACGAAATAGTTTCAGGGAAAATTAGGTGCGTTAAAAAGTAACTTGTTAAACGATACTGGGGGTTGAGAAAAAAAAAAATATAAATAAATAAATAAAGAAACTATAAAAAAGAAAATGAAATGTTAAATTTCATGGTTAAGAAAATTTTTTTAAGAATGAAAAAAATTAAATTTGCTGACAGAGTATATTAAAGTTGTAAAGTAACATTTAAACTTTATACATAGTTATGTTGAGGTTATTTTATATTATTTTCTTTTGTTCTTTTATCGAGCTATTCATGCCGAGGGAGGTGAAAATGAATATTCAGTGCACAAGGGCAACCCTAAAAAAGACTTGGCATGCACAATTATCCGCACGAAGTGCAAGATCAACCATTTCGACCACTATCTTTGCCACAAAAGTTCGTAAATTATTTTTGGAATAAAAATTAAAAATAAAAAGAAAAAAAATGGCAAAAAACCTTATATATTTCATTCGCTTTTTATAGCTTTTTTTTACAATTGATGCTAAAGCTCAGTAAAAGTAACGAATAAAAAATAAACTTTTGAAGCAAACTTTACGAGACTTTTGATTCTCGATTGAGAAACTCGAGAGTAAAAATACAAAAAAAAAAAGAAATAATTACCTTGCACTTGGCGTGCAGCCCTTGACTTTCTATTTCTCTCTCGCTTTTTAGATTATGTATAAACTGCTTGACAGCAGCCGTAAAAAAAGCTCTCCCAGTATTTGAGAAAGTCATGGAATATCAACTAATATATATTTCTCCATAGAAAGTTACGTAATTATTAAATTCATTGGCATGTACGTTGGTCATGTTAATGATCAAACAACTGACCAACACAATTATTTATGTCACTTTGAGGTTTGATTCAATTTATAGTTTCAACTTAGCTGTGTTTGTAATACGTTAATTAATGGTTAATTTAACTGGCATCATGTTCATTAACCCAGCAATAATAATCATTTGTTTCCATAAATATAAAAAACAATGATAATTAAAAAGGTTATATTTTTTTTTTATTCTAGTAATATCATGGGTAAATGTCAACGGCAAATATTAAATATCGTAAAAAAGTATTAAAGTATTATGTACTTTTTTTATATAAAGAAATATATATTGTTCATTGCCAAATTTCCGGTATAATGACAAACAACCAGTCGTAATTTTGTTGTTACCAAGACAAGATTAAGGTTATGATGATGAGAATACAGCTAAACCAACAATGAGACATGTAATGCCTCAAGCAGGTATATATACGTAAACAAAATAAAAAAACATAATGTTGAACCTTGCTATATTATACACAACAATCATTACAACTATAAATTCTTGAAAGTCAAATACAAATTTTACTCGACGTATGCTTTATTGAACAAAATATTTAATAACTTGATTGTGATGATTATATAATGACTGGTAAATTTATATTATTTTCAAGTTCATATATATCCATGGGGAAAAATAATAATTCACTTGAATTTCCAAAGATCACATATATATTTATAAATAAAAAAAAAACAAACTTTGTTTTAATAATTTAAAAAGATTTTGCAAGATTATTTTAAAGTAAGTGGATAATTTAAAATGATCTTAAAATACGGAAATAAATAAGGAAAAATAAAAAAAAAGATATTCCATAATTGCTTGGTAGGAATCAGATATTATTTACATGCCCTAGAATTAACTCATTGATTTAATGATAGAACTGCTCTATGCCTATATACAAATATATCATCAGTGGTATTTTTTACTGAGGTCATTATCCTTTTTACGACCAACTTAAAAAACAAAAAATAAAAAAACAATAATAACTATGTGAAAAAAGAAAAAAAAATGAAAAAATATTGAACGTAAGTCATGCAGAAGTAGACAAGAGTAGCTATCCCATTGTCTGGGGCACCAACCACTATACAATATGTACGTGTTAATAGCTTTATAGAGGGTAGAAAATTGCTCCATCGCAATAAGGAACAAAGTATAGACATACATAGACATATATATATCCAAAATTCCACACGAATTCTGGGTAATCCCAGAATATAAACAACACAAGGGAGGTAGTGTAACTATGGACTTAATTACGTTTTGGAAAATTAACTGTACTACCTTGTGTCCTGGGGCATCTTTTGACCAGACGTTTCAATCCATACAGTATGATCAAGAATATATAGAGGGTGGTGGTGGTGGTGGTGTTGACGATAGAACTAATAAACTCATACACACACACACATGACCATTAGTAAACATGTGATTTCTATTTTGGTAACAGTTAGATGAAAAAATATTAATGGCATAAATCGATAAAAGTGATGGCTGTATATGGGCAAACTGTTTAATGACATGGAAGAAAATTGTTTGTATCATTTAAATTGAACAACTTGTGAGTATTCACACAATTTACTATATAATATTCAATAATTGAATTATTGACGAGTGACATTCATTCATGCAAAACAACATCTTTGATTTATACGATTACTATTTATGATTTTAATCAATTTTATTGTTAAAATATAATTTGAAATAATAATTTATATATATATTTTTTATTTATCAAGTAAATATGTGTGTGCAGTATAAACTACCGACAGTTTGATAGTAACAAATGCTTCCGCAGCAAATGTCGAATTGATAAAAGTTTTTGTTATATCAGAAAAAAAAAAAACATGCCAAGTATAAAAAAATTCAGTAGCGGAAATCAGTTGGTTGGATTCAGTCCATACGACAAAACATCATAGGTATTTGGCCGACTGTATATGTCGACGAGCCTAGTACCAAGTGCCAAAAAAATCTCATACTATTTTAACTCTTGGACATTTTTATCCAAGACATCTCTAGGCTCTTATCATGAATTTGAGGATTTACTGAGGTTCTATGAGGGTCGATGCCAACGTTTTTACATAGTTCGTTGACTCAAGAGAAAGGGGAATGTCGTGGCGGTGACCTCGGATTCTATCTCAAAAGCTTGTCATGATTGCCACCTTTTTTTTTTTTTTTTTTTTTTATTTATAAATATCAAGTTTTATAAAGCTGCATTTTTTTTTTTTAATTTCATTTTACTTAGAGGGTAAAGAATGTCGAACAAAGCATTTATTGTTATTGATGTGACGGTTATTAATACTCTACAACTTCTGACTTGAATATATTTTTTCTATGTTTTCTTGTCATCAACCTACATGCGTATTATCGATCTTTATTTTCTTGTTTCAACCAATGTCCAGATATAGACACAGGGCCTTGACTACTTTATATACTTTCATGTTAATTTATGAACTACGTGGACACTATGTATCATACTATAATACTTTGAGTAGTATCTATATTCTTTTTGTCATACGATCTTTTCACCTATTTTTGTTTTTATTGTTATATTTACAATCATAACTTATTCTGCATTGAACCAGTTATTTTAGTCGCGAATTGACTTCAATACATTAACGATCGAGAATTAAGAAACTACATGTTACATTTTCCATTTTTATGTTATTTTTACTATTTAAAATTTAATTTGAAAATAAATTAATAGTGAAAAAGTGATTTTTGTTGTTTTTTTTACAATAGTAACTGGTAAAAATTGGAATCAAATAAAAATGGAAATTTTGACGATAAAGTCAAAGGCAACAAATTGTAGAACAAACACAATCTATCATGAATGGATTTTTGCGGTTAACGAAAAACAGTGATTTTTCAATTGTGTATTTATATTTGGATAAAAATGCTGATGCTACATATGACCTCAAATACTCTTCAAACCTCATTTTAAATTTTCATTTAAATCCAATTGTTTGTATTTATATTTTTTTTTCTAACCGAGTTTATATTGAACTCGTAAATGTCTATAAGTAAAAACTAAAAAATATAAAATTTATAAAAAATACTTGCAGAGACGAAATTTTTTTTTATTGAGCGACAAAAATCAGCTTGGTAATGGCATTAAGGTGGTGGCAGTTAAATAACATTGAGTTACGATCGCAGACACTTTTACGATTCAGATTTTCATGGTCAGGGCGTTTTGAGTCACCGTTTTCATCTCGTTTTGGCCTTTTTTTTTTGTACTTAAAAAATGTACTCGTCATCTAGTGTTAAAAGTACGGCTAAATTATATTATAGTATGCTGCCCAAAAAAAAAAAAATAAATAAATAAATAAACGAGAGATTTAAAAAGAATTTTTTTCTTTAAAGGCGTTTTACTAACTTTTCCATTGATGTATAAAAAAAAAAAAACTTACTCATATAATATAATATAATAACTACGAAGGGTTAAAGTATCCACAAAATTCTTAAATTTATGATTTTAAATTTTAAAGTTATACGCCCAACGTGTCGTATCACTTTTCTTTTATATATATTTTTCATCGTTATTACATTATAATGAACCCTCAACTGAATCTTTGGAAAATAAAAAAAAAATTCATTTCCTCAAATTTTTTTAGCCAGTATTTAACTTCTTTTTCTTGGAAAAAAAATTAAAATAAATTGAAATAAAAAAATAAAGTTGTGATTATTATAATCCACAGTGTTGAAAAGTGTTTTTGTGCTTTCATGTTTTTGTCGTGATTTGAGCTTTTTACAGAAAGAATAATGGTTTTTAAAGGGCAATTTTCGCAACAATTAGCCTCGCGTTTTTTGGCTTAATGCCAGACAGACATTTAAGTCGCATTAGCTGATGTTGTACCTGATGATATTGTATATAATTTTCGTCTCAATTAAAAAAATATTTTACTCTATTAAAAAATATTATAAATCATTTTATAATACAGTGTTTATCACACCATTGTGTTATGTAAATAAAACCAATATTTCATTTTAAAATAATAATTATATTCACGGAAAAAGAAACTAATGCATATAAAAAACAAATAAAATAAAAAATTTCTCTCATAAAAAGTGTTAATTAAAGAAGGTTTAATTTTCACGAGCGTCAAGTTAAAAATATTTATTAACTTTATTTCACAAGATTTATATATGCATTCTTATGAATTTTTTTTCTACTAAATTCATAGGATTTATTTGAATTTTATTCAAAAATAGAATGTAAATTTTGGAATGTAGAAAAAAAACTTAACATTTCATTTAGCATTGTTCAGTATTATATAATGAAATAATCCGTTGGTGAATAACTGCAGATAGGCAGCACTAGGTGAAGAGAAGAGAAAAGGGTTGGAAATTATATTGTTCTATATATGCAATCAAAATACAACAGTCATGGAAAACGATGTGGTTTTGCGATATATTTTTTTATTTTTTCAATTTTTTTTTTATTGGATTTTCTGGCATGGCTTGTTTCATCCATGACGCAACCAATCGAAATCACGTTTGGGAACACTAACAAACGAAAAAAATATATCTACTACGAACCCTATTAAATTCGTTCACTTTCGAATAAAAACTAACTCTGTAAAATTGCTTTTTATGTGTATATACATTTAATTTTTTTTTGTTAGTTTTTTAATCTATATCTATATATTTTTTGTAAAGGCACAATCATTGGAAAAGCCTACATATTTTCATTCGTATTTAATTTGAAAAATATCAGAGCTTTTTTTGAATGTCCAATTACATAGACAAAATTCAGAGTTGAAGTATAAAAAAGTAGGTCGGTCATATACTAAATTAAAAAGATAGAAAAACAAAAAAAATAAAAATAAAAATAGCGAGGACAGTCCAAGTCTTGTAAGCTACAAATGCGGTCGATTAAAGTCTCGTACATTGCTTTATATTAAATCCCATTTTAATCTGGGAAAATGAAAATGCCGAGTCCACCAACGTAGTTTCTGTACCGTTAATCTAGTCTCAAGAGGGCGTACCATACGATGTTATAATTTTTTATAAAAATATATATAACTATAGAAATTTAGTATACATCAGCATATATTTTATCTTTTTGCATTTTAGGAAAAGACTTAATTTACATTTGTAGAAAACAACAGTATAATAAATTTACGACATACATTCAGTTAGCAAAATACGCTTGTCCCAAAACAAAAATTTTATCATCAGTAAATTTTTTAAACTCTTGTTTAAAAAAAAAGAAATACAGAATTCCAACTCACGATATTTTTTTGCATGTACATGATGATATTTTTCAAACCTATGATGCGTTAACAATTGTGCATTCAACATACCTGCAATCAGAAAAAATACAAAAAATTAGTTGAGTATAAATTTGGTAAAATTAAAATATATATAATATATATTTTACAGAGTTAATAAAATAATAATATTAATAATAATAATAATGTTCTGTATGAAATATAAAATTCTGGATACAATGAAAAAAAAATATTTTATTCAAAACATGAATCTCATAAATAAAAAATATAATCTATGATATTATTTTTATTAAAATTGTCATCAATAATTTTTCCAGTTTATTTCCCGAAGAATTGGATTTACCATGAGTATATGTGTACACATGAATAAAAGGAATTCAAGTCTCGTAGGCAATATAGAAAAGTTTAGGTTATAAAAGAGCTAAAAGACCTAGACACAGAGGATGCTTTGTTTTTTTTTTTTTTTTATCTCGGTCAAGCCCTCCTGAGCATTTTCCTACCCAAGAAACAGTTTCATTACTTTCTAACCCTCGGAAGAAAAGGGCGAATAGCAAATTCCCGAGTTGGGAAAACGTAAGACAAGCCTAGTACCCTCACACAAGTTAGTGAAAAGAGTGCATTCACCCTCCAAGCTTTGCCCAAAGTTCACGGTAGAAGATAGAAGATAAAAAAATATATAAGGGAAAAAAATAAATAAATAAATAAACGTGTGTAAGGGGAGTATACCGCCCTTGCAACTAAGAAATCGTCTTGAAGCTTATATACGTGAACCTTCACAATATCGATCGTTTCGTCGTTTTCTTTACACGATTCCTGAAAGAAAGCTCCCCCATTTTTTTTTTTTATATATTTTTACGCCCTTTCAAAATTGACAAAAATCTACTGGGGATACTGTTCGAAGACATTTCGACAGTGGAATTTTTTTTTATCTATGAAAAACTTGATGTGTTTTCACCATGAAAAAAAATAAATAAATAAAACCCTTGTCCTAGATGTAATATATTAATTCATAGTCACGCCTAGGTCTTAAATTTAGAATATATATTTATATTTATTTTGTTTCAAGTAATAAAAATATTTAAATAAATTTATAAATAGATATTGAGCTTTCAATGGTGGTGTGATTGAAATTAAAAGGAAAATATCGAAATTGAGAAAATAAAAATCTTGATAGGATTGCTGGGTTATTCAGAATTTTCTATATATTTTCTCATTATCTCAGTTTTGACGCCTTCAAATGCTGTGTATTTCAAGTGAGAGCTCTTCAACCAAGCCACTTTAAATCATCTTTTATACTATCTCAGTAAAAACTTAATGAAAATTGTAATAATTAAAGAACTACTATTGAGTTATTCTTTGAGAATATTTTATTTTTTAATTTCTTCTTTATGTAAACTTTTACTTTAACAGTAATCAATTCAAAAATCAAATGTTTCATTAAAAAAAAAGCCTTGAAGTATGCTTTTTTTTTTTTAGTTTATTTATAAATTTTTCAGTGTTGAATTATCTACTCGACTGAACCTCTAATGAAGCAATAACTTTGAAGCTAAAATCTTGAAAATTTTTTAAATACAATTAATTACAAAACTGTCTTAATAAAAAAAAAATAATGCCTATAAAATTTAAACAAAAATTAAACTTAAATTTTTTTGTACAACTGCACACAGATCAGTGAAATAAAATATTTTTTTTCTCTATTATTCTAAAGAATATATTTATTATTTTTTTTGCATTGTTTTCTTGGAGTATACTACAAATGTAGATGAGAGAATCGTGGTCTTAACGACGATTTAAAATGTAAAGCCACCCTCTTAGTAATTACAATGTAAATCAGATGCCACAGTTAATGCAGAGAACTTGAAAATGAGAAAAGATTCGATACCTCTGATTTAAAAATAATATACATTTAAAAAAAACGAATGAACAAAATAAAAAAAAAGACGAGCGTAAAACTAATTTTTCTGAAACGCTTGCCGACATTGATATCCGATCCACGTTTAACCTCTGCACAAGAAGAAGAAAAGAAAATATATAACTGGAGGAAAAAACTGTGTCGGTATCGATTGACCTGGAATACTTGCATCGAATATCGATTTTTTTTTTTTTTTTTTCTGTTCATCGTGTGCGTGCGTATATTTTGAAAAGATAAAAAAATAAAAATAAGAGTAAAGAGGTGTGGTTGTGGGAACATCAGAGAGTGCTTTAAATTTATATTATTGCTTTGAACGTGGCTACGTACTAATAACAGTTTTATGAGTCTGTTTTTACAGATCGTCTCGCCCACATGATTCTAACATCAAGAAACTTGGTAATACGATGAGCCACCATTATCCAAATGTGATTGTTGCAATCGCAAAATCAACTGATATCACTGATAATAATATATAGGTATTTTTTTTTTTTTTCCCGACAATTTTATTTGTTATTTTATGGCTTCAATTTTTCAGGTCATTGAGTCAGAGAAAAAAAAATAAGTAAGACTATATCGTGAGACTTTTCATTTACTCAATAATACTCTAAGAATTTTGTAAATTCCCATTTTTTTATAAAAAAAAAAAAAATTGTGAATTATTAAAAGAAAATAAAGACTTTTTTTTTTTTTATTGAATATATAGAGCTGAGCTTTAAGACATGAATAGAAAATTCATGAATAGGATCAGTACTCTTGTGACCGAGGGTCGTATTGGGTAATATTACCAAAACTTTGTGCATCTATGATGACAATATAATGTATAGGATACGAACGACAAGCTTTAGAAGCGAAAAGTGAATCGAGTTGTGTGTGAAGAAAAAAAATAAAAAATAAATTTTAAAAAATATCTCGCAAAAGTGTGCGAAGTTTTATCGTTCAATAAACGTGTCGTCTACTGGGCGGCGCCATATATCCAACGCCTGACGACGAATTAAAATGCAACGCCTCGTAAATCTATTGTCTATTCTCCGGTTATATTCACATACGAATTTCACTATCCCCTCCTGCTGATAGGCAGACAACAAAAAGAAAGAGAAAAAAAAAAAACACTCAAAAGACTGGAGTGAGTCGCATCAAAACAGCAGCCAAAAATATGAGTATGTTATGCTTTTCCATATCAGTTTTTTTTTTTTGTTTATATCTTTCATTAAAAATATTTTTTAGTGCTAAAATAAAAAGTCCAATAGACCGTTGTGATTAATGAGACTGTGAAATGAATCAAAAACTTGAGAATTATTTATTTTAAATAAATAAATTTAATGATATTGTATATTTATCAGAAAAAAAATTGAATGAGGCGTAGAAATTTCGAGTCAAATTATTTGACAGTGTCTGTGAAGGTATCCATTAAAAATAAGCAATTACAGTCATATATGCAACTCGCCCATTTGGCTCATTTCGAAATTGTTTTTACGATTGCTTACTAGCTACTGTCTACCATACTGTCTGCATGTATTGCCATCAATTTTATGGTCTAAATAAGAGTCACGTCTCACGAACGAATAAACTAGTTGTTTTTTTTCTCTTTTTGTCGATTTAATAACGGATGAAACTCAATTAGATAAAACATTAATGATTTTTAGATGACAAAATAAAAAAAAATATTCAAGTGGAATTTATAAGCTTTCAATATATGGTTCAAAAGGAGTGAAGTGTTCTTGTCGACATTATGGGGTCGTTTTGTGTGACGGTCAATATGTTGTAAACCTTTAAAGGCCAACAAAAATAAAATACACAGTCTGTTGATCTTGGATCGTAAAAAAAAAAAAAAAAGGTAACAAAAGAATCAAAGCTTATGAGTTCTCAAAGGTAGAAGGCAAACAATTTCGACCATCATTTCTTTTTTCATAAATCTAGTTAATATCTTCTTATGTGAAAAATAATAATGAGATAAATATAATTCAACTGTATATATAACTTCAATTATTTTGAAACATTTTTCGTCTATCGATTCGAGCATAAAAAAATTAAGGGTTCAAAATAGATCAACCGAAAAACTTTTGTTGCTTTTGCATTTAATCATTATAAATATTTCTTTTTTTTAATTTTTAAACGAAAAAAAAAAAACGCGACATAGGATGTGGATTACCTTCTACTTGTTGTCAGCAAAGTTGCCTTGTTTAATTTTAGCGAATGTGTATAAATGTGTCGGTTGAGAAATAAAAAAAGAAATGCGAATAGTGAGAAGCCACAAAACGAGAAGAAAACGAATTCAGTACTGTGTAGGTTTTTTAAAATTTTATTTTACCGTAAAAAGCTTCTTTTTCTATGGCGCTGTAATAGAAGGCAACACTCGGGGGAACATGGACAACCAACACATCGTATACACACTGTTGTCGCGTATAAAAACCTCGAGTAGAAATAAGTAAAAAAGAAATGAAAAAAAAAAGGAAATAAAAGAAATTGAAAAAAAAAAAAAAACAAAAACGACATAGCGTTCCAGCAACTATGTCACATTTCATTTCTAGATTAGAGATTTCCAAGTTCAATGAGTTTTTCTCACCTCATGAAAAAAAAACTTTTGCTACTTTTAAATGTAATTTTACGGTTTTGTTTTTTCTTAGAAAATGAACTTTTGTAATATATATAAATATATTTTTTTAGTATTATTATTATATATACTTTTTTCGGTTCTCTTAAAACTTAATATTTATTTATTTTTAGTTTATTTTTGTGGGTTAGCATTTCGTCAAGACTTTTAAATCACACAGTTAATGGTCTAACTGAAGAAAGAATGAAAAAAATGAAAAAAACATTGTTGGAAAATATAATATCCCGAGGGCAGGTGTGAAAATTTACCCTTATCCTCAAAGTGAATCCCTCGAGTCAAGCGTATGGATAACGTCATTGTCTATATTCTGGGCAACAGATCTTACCGTGTTTTACACAAAAAAAAAAAAAAAATAGAAATATATATCCACACATAAAAGCTTGACAGAACTATGTATGGTAGTCATAAACAGAAGTGTCGTAAAAGATCTTGACAAAAGAATAGAACTACATGAAAATTTTCAACGGAATTTTTGAAAAGAATTCAATAAATTTTATCCGGTTGTGGTTTATAAAAAGAAGCATATAAAAAAAAAAAATATAAAAGAATCTGGATTTAAAGAAAAAACATGAGTACATTATTTAAACAAAGGAAATAAAAATTCGACAAGATTACTGACAGCTGAGACATGATGTAGTACGCATGCATTAAAAACGAGTAATTGTAAAAAAAAAAAAAGGCGTGCAATGCTCATTAGGCACCACGTGGCGTGGAAATTATCTATGTAGCTGAATGACACTGAGTTAAAAAAGGACCAACCCGGTCGTTTCTCACCGCCAACTAATTAGGCGTCGAACTCTAGCAACAGGGATCGGATCCCCTTGAGCGTTAATCACAGACCCGTAAACCCTGCAGCATCAAACACAACGCGTGCTATGCTTGATGTATGGTTTGACCCACCCATCTAACATTTCAACTTCCAAAAAAAAAATATATATAAAAATATAAATACAATATAATTAAGAAAACTTTGTGAATATATTTCAACAAATTTTAAAAATAACAAAAATAAATATACACAAATAAACTTTATAATATGAAAACACCAAAAAAAAAAAAAAAAAAATTATAATTTGTGACCTGGAAATTTTTTGTATTTTTTATCTCAATGATTCTCGAGGGTAACTTCTTATACAGTAGATGCTGTAGAGTTAACCCCCAGACGCTCTGAAGTCATGAAATAATTTTTTTTCTTTTTTTTAGACAAATAAAAACAGTATTTTTGGTACTCGAAAAAGTGGCAACGTCTCTTGCACATATAAAAATGTGGTTGCAAGATGAAGAGAAGAAGAGGGTTAAACTCTGAAGAGCCCTTGTCTTGTTGGGAAAAGAAGCTACTCCATCAGCACCATTCGTCCTAATGAAAACTGCGAAGCATCTAAGACCTCAATACCAATAAAGGGGCAAAAAAATAAAAAAAATAAAAAAACACAAAGGGTGGCAAATCAAGGGAAAGATCCTCAAGGAAATTAGATTCTTGAGAATCATTAGGAAAATAAAGAAAAAGTTTATTCTATCAATTTCACAAAACCCACAAATTTGTTATAGAAAACATTTTGAGAAATTCCATGCTGAATTAAAGTTTGAAAATTAATAGCTTATATAATAACAATATAACATGACTAAAATATTTTCAAGTAATAAAGCTGTTGCCTGCAGTTTAATTTTAAACACGGTAATTTTATATTTTTTTCATTAAATGCTTTTACACTGATATAATTAATTTCTAATTGTAAAGTAATTTTCTCGAATAGTATAACAGCTTGCATATCCAGATTTAAATGACAATGAAGAAAAAAAATGTCTTAAAGTATACTTGTACAATGTGCATCTATATATTCTGGTATCTTTATTTTTTTTTAGTTAAGCAAACTTTGCCCTTCTTCAAAATGTTAATAAGAATGGCAAAGACAAAAAGTCACACAAGTGTCTTGAGACCTATTCTAAGAAAATTGGACTGTCTCTTTAGGGTCCTTAAAGAGTTGTCAAAAGTTTTATTTTTTCTCACTGTACTTGAGAAAAAAATTATACACACACGTATGCTTGTTTCATTCAAGTTTTAAAAAAATAAATTTGTTGTTTTAATTTTTTTAATTTGATCATCTAGTAATTATACAAACAAAAAATATTAGATAACTAATGAAAAAGTTAATTTAATTTGTAATTTATTGTAGCATTTACAATGGAATATCTGGACAAGGTGTGATTGGTTTTTGAACCATAAGTTAGAAGGGATAGAATCATTCGATTCAGGATCATATTTACGACACTTTTTATAGCAGCTATTTGCCACGAGAATTTTCTTGCCTTCAGTGATACTTAGTTTTTTATTGGATGGTCGAACATCAGTCGTTCAATACTTCCATGTTAACATTTGAAACAAAAAAAAAGGAAAAACAAACAAAATAATCTCGATAAAAAAAGACACTGCAAAAAAAAATAAAAAATGAGGCTGTATTTAAATTTAATTTTACTTTGAATATATATAACTTGAAAGTAAAGGGAAAAAAAATATTGAGGAAAATGAATAGTGTAAAAATTGACATCCGGTATTGTGTGTGGTGTAACCAGCGTTCAGAGTAGCACTTGATTGTGCATAGCAAATTGTAATGAGCTGTCTTAAAGGCAAAGTATATTGCTTTTTCCCAATGACTTCAATAATTAATAATCCGTAGAAACAGAAAATATAGACTACGTATACAGTTTAAATTTAAATAAGAAAAAAAAAATGCATATATTTATATAAAAATTTTAATAACCAGTAGTAAATAGTTTACTTGAAGTTTGCATTTAATAATAAAGTCAAAGAGTAGTTAAAAAATAATTACATAGACAAATAATGATCTAGTATAAAGATAAAAATTGAAAAGAAAAAATAAATACTTAATTTAAATTTAGATAAAGGCCATGGCAATTATGAATATCAAAAAGTTTTTTCAGAAAAATAGCAACGAGGGTCGACTTCGAAATTGAGAAGAAAATATATAGTCGTCGTTGGAAATAATCCCGCGAGACAGTCAAGCGCGTCGTTCCGTGAAATGGACGTTAAGTTTTTCAGGTGTGAGTGCTTGATATACGAATACAATATCTAGGTCTGCCAAGACCCTGAGGGAAGGCCCCAATGCATTGGAAAAGTTGGCCATTTATGCTAAACTATTTTCTTCTTTCTAACTAGATCTTTTGGCTTCAGGGACAGCTTTAAAAAGATTAAATATGAAGTAAATTTTCCAATAATTTTTAACAGCAAAAAAAAAAAAATAAAACAAAAGAGGAGAAACATTTTAAAACTCAATTTCAACAGGGAAATAAAATCATATTATGAGAATTAATGTAAAATAAATTAATCATAGTATTTAGTAATAATTTAATGGTGGATTTGGTTCTCAAGATCTTTATTATTTCAAGAGATATATACATAGTAAGGGTATAGCCATTTTCAAGTAGATACCTAAAAGACCAGAATAAAACAAAACGACCTCGACCCCAAACGGAAATCGTTGAAACGAAAAAAAAAAAAAGGAAAATTTAATCTCTGCATTGCGGGTAGGGCAAGTAAAAAAGAAAAAATATCCCTTCTTGCCTTATCGAAATAAAGTTTCGATCCACGAGTAGAAAGTATATCTCGACATTATGATTAATCGGTGGTTCCCACTTGATTTTCGTCGTAGCAGTATTCCAAGGAACAGCCAACGTAAATAAAATTTTAAAAAATAAAAAAACTCAATCGTATACACATATATTTTTCAAAGATCAAATAAATCCAATGAGACATAAAGATTTTTATTTATCTCAAAAATTTAATGAATGACATGAAAAAAAAAATTGTTTTTTCTAATCATCGGACTCGGTATCTAGCTTGGTTTTACTTTCAACCCTCCATCACAAAAACTCTCATCACATGTTCATGTCACATAGATCTATATCAGCTATTTTATTTCCTACTCAATTTGTGATGGTCCACCAACGCATTCAAAAGGATCTTGAGTTACTGAAACCGATACTATAGTATACACCAAGAAGTCCATAGAACTTTGTGGAAAAAAAAATACAAGTTGAGACATTGAACAAATTTTTTCTTCCCTTTTTTTTTTAAGAGGGTAAATGGATACCAGGCTAAAGTGCCGCCCTATTTACTTTTTTTTTTTTTTTACTATTTTTACGGCCGTATCATACATCTACAAAAAAAAATGTATCGGTAAAGAATTTTTTCAATACAAAATTTACATCGATAATAAAAAAATAAAAAAAAATCATAACTCAAAAATAAAGTATTTTAATAATGATATACAAAGTTAATTGACATAAAAAAAAAAAAAAAACTAGTGTTTACTGTTAGTTGTGAAATTTTAGTGAGAAGACTTTACTTAGTGCTAACAACGAAACCATACAGATTGCATTTGTAGATGTATATTTAGTCAACTTTGTTACAGTGTTTAGACAATCAACAGAAGTTACACTGGACATGGGGATATACTCGATAGCTGAGTCACTCGGCCAATCAATTGTACTTTGGTTAAAACCAGGCTACAACGATATACAAAGTCAAATACTGCCTGAAATGTGCTCAAATCGCTGATTATCCAATAAACACATGTCATGAATAAATATATATTTATACCTTAGTCCAAAATATATGAAATGTTTTATTATTTTAATTATTTTTCCAATTTAAAAAATGAGAAAAATGAATAAACAAATTATTATTATTCATTTGGATATAGAAAACATACGAACAACTTGCTAACAAAATGCTAGGCTAAGTTTTTCGGCTCGATCATACGTACGATTATCGATTATGCGTAGCGAACGACAGAAAGCCACGCACGTCTCGGCTGTTATCGTGCCTGGCTACGATGAATTCCCTTTACGTATTCTTCGCGTGTCCAACGAGACACGGTGTGTCACCGATTTCTTTAGTCGTGTAAAAATAAAGGAAAAAAAAAATATAGAAAAAAAAAAAAACGGAAACAATGACAAAGAAAATTATTATGCTTGATGAAAAAAAAAATTATAGAAAAAATAGAAAAAAAAACGAGAAATTTTCCCTCAAGTAGTGTTTTTTGTAGTTTTTCAATATAATAATTAAAAATTTATTAAAAAAAAAAATCAATATCAAGTTAACGCATCGGCAATCACAGAACTTTTAACTATCACACTGTGTGTGTAATAGACACGCGTCATTTTCATATATAAATCAGTCACATTCTCATTGCCACGTGTCTTTTTCATTTTTCATTTTATATGAGAACAAAACGATGCATAAGAAAATTTATGTTCAATTGCGTGAACAGCTGTAAGGGTGATATTGTCAATAGAATTCAAAAAATTTTTAAATAATATATACATTGCCTCAGTAGATATGTCATAAGCATACAACGATTGAAATGATAAAGAAAAAAATAGATAGAAAAAAAAAATAAATAAAAAGTCATCTTATTCAATTCATCAGAGATTATTTCATAAGCAATTCGCCTTAGATGTTAAATTGCACACAGTTGAGGTTTGGCATATGCAAGTTGTGACCGAATATAGTTATATGGTAGTGTTGTACAAGGCAACACTACCATTACAAGCAATTATATACCTTGGAAATTGTTTATTTAAAAAAAAATTTATTCTACTTGTGTATGTGTCACATAATACGATAGTGATACGTCATCATCAATTTTATGGACATGCTATTAAATGCATATATGAATAGTGTTGCAGATAAATTACAAAATAGTAAATAAATAATTAAATAGAAATTAAATATGTAATGTAGTTAAATGGTAATATGGCAGACTCATAAAAGAGCTCCTGAAGGTAAAACTGTATGTTTTGCTGATACAGTTGAGCGTAGGTAGAAGATCAAACGGTAATTTTAGTTTTTCCAAATCCTAATTTATGACCATGAATATCATTGAAAATGTCCCAATTACAAAGATATGTAGAATTTACTTGAAAATCCTTTTTTCTTTTTTTTTAATTTTACCTCTTTTTTATATCTTTAAAATGAAATATTGTAAATAAATTCTCAAGCTTATTAAAATTAATTTATGATAATTGTATATTCTTAATTATGTGTTTATAAAAATAATCAAAATTTTTATGTCACATTAAATATATTGGCAAATTGTTATCTCATATGACTGTTGGTGTGTATTTTTTTCAACTTTTTATCAGTCTTTTTAATTTTATTAATTATCTAATTAAAATTTTTCAAGATTATTCCATCGGTTGGCTTGACTAAGCACTATAAAAACATCAAAACTAAACTTATAAAAAAACTATAAAACGAAAAGAAAATAAAAATAACAATAATAATTAATTTTTTATTTTCTTTCTAGGAATTGTAGCAATTAACTTTTTATCATTTTATTTTATCTAAAATTGAATTCAACAGAGTTCAAGTTGGAAAACTATTAACTACCATATAAATAAAATTATTTAATGAATTTATTTAATTTAATAAATATACATTGTTGTATAGAATCGATCGTATATAACGTAAATTTTATTGTAGGCATGTTATATAGGCGCCAGTATATTTTCAATATTCAACATGCACGTATTGTCGTAAATGCGCGTGCGTGTAAATGAAGGGAGAGTCAAACTCACATCAAGATATCCCTCATCGGGGGTCTCTCTCAAAGTCTCTTTTTCAAGTCCACTATCCAGCGATACTATGATATTTTTTTTATTGTTATTATTCTAGAGGGCTTATGTGCTTTGCTTGTCTATATAGCTAGTATATTTTTGAACACCCCATATATGGAACTAGTGAAAAAGAAAAAAAAAAATCAACAAAAAATCCTACCGTCATATATTTTGCATTTTTATTAGCATGATGGCGACCTCTTTATGGCTATTGTCTTAGTACTTTACCCTGACATGTATTTAAAAAAATAAAAAAATAAAACAAAGGTGTGGACGAGTAAAAAAAAAATCCATTGCAACGAGCCTTATACGCTGATTCACGTTGAAGAAAATAAAAAAAAAAAAATTAAGTATTAAACTTTAACAGTGTTGGCTCACTTGAACTAGTGTCACTTTTTTCATTTTTTTTTTAAATGATTTGACTTTTTTATTTTTTACTTAAATCATGAATTGCAGCATTGACAATGAATATAATTAACGAGCTATATGTCAAGATGATAAATTAACAAGATCAGTGAATTGCTAGTAAAAAAAAAAAAATAATGAAAATATTTTAAAATTAAATTTTAAAAATAAAAATAATAAATTTTTTTATATGGCTATTATTAATGGAGTAATGAAAAAATTTATATTCTCATGACGTCATAGAAATACGACATTGTTTATCGTTATAGTGCAAGAACAGCACCTTTCATTATTTCATTCAGGCAGTTCAATAACCCATATGCAAACACAAAATAACCATATGCCTTTACAAACACACCACAAACAAATGTATACAAATATTCAATAGTTTGAAATTTTTCAGGTTTTATAAACACGCACATGAACCGAATTTACGTATAAATATTATGAGACATTCATTCGATGCATACTTTGTTTATTAAATATTTGTAACTGAAAAATGAATTTTTTTTTTTTTTTTGGTGATATTGGTTTTTTAGTTTTTATTAAAATTTTTGTAAATAAAAGATATATCCGAATAGATCATTCAACCAAACAAGTTTCAAAAAAATATGAATTCCGACACTCGTAAATGATATACGTAATAAAAAACACCACAAAATTGGAGGTTGATAGAATTTTAATTAACGTCAATACCATTATGTATATTTATTTGTCATTTTTGTCCATCCAATCAAGCAGATAACAAAATAAAAAAATATTAATATGATTTTAATTTTTTTTACTATTTATTTTTAATTAGATGCTTTTATTATTTTGAAAGGATATAAAAATAAAAAAAAAAATAAATGAAGTTTATCCAATCCAGAAAGAGCAAGTGAAGCAGCTATCAGTTAGAAACTTTAAAAAGAGAATAATAAATTCGTGCCAAAAACAAAAGATGTAGTTTGTACTTTTTCATCATTTGAAATATTTTATCTCAGGGTGATTTTTAATCACGACCTTCAGCAGTCATCATAATTAATGCACATCATAATTATAAACGTCTATTCAAATTTCCATTCACTTCTAATTAAACGACATTCTATCTCAGTCATCTCTATATATATTCCCTTTTTATTTATTTATTTTTCTCAGAAAACATCATTCAGCCTGACTGGGAGGAGAGCACCGTACACTTTTATAACAGTTAAGGGAGTAAAAACGACACCGGGCGTTGTCTGGACAGACAACGATGAATAAAACACGTATTCGAAAATGTAACCGGTCGTATCTTTTGTCATATGAATATACCTTGAGTCACATTGAAAGCCAAGATGTGTTTTTCTCTAGGACAGAATTAAAGAAGAAAAAAAAAAATAAAAAAAAAAAAGAAATACGATGATGCGTCTGCGATGCGGGTCGTATTTCAAGCTTCATTCAAAAACTCGTATAAAAATGGCAAAAGAAAAAACATAAAATTCTAATAATGATAATATTAAATAAAGCTACCATACATATAATACTGAATTTTATTTAAAGTTTAATAATAAATAAAAAGATAAAATAAATTAAAAGTAAATTTACCATCGTAACACAGCAAGTAAATGCGTAGTGAAGGTTGAGAAAGACAAAATAAATGAATCCATCAAACAAAAGGCCCGAAGATATTTGTCCAGCTAACATTTTATTTACTCAAGAACAACGATGACCCAATCACCATGCAAACAAAGCATGGTGCTTTTCGACCCTAAAAGGAAACTTCTCGTCATAATATTTAAAATGATTCACGTATAAACAAGCTTTATATTTATGTGTACGTTCACATGCTATATAGCTGTAACGACAATAAATATATATTTTTATATGTATTGGTGTACCTTTCACTGATCAGAGTACCACCAATTGTCATTGGATCGATGTAAACGACTGTAAACTCACACGATAAGTGAAACCTAAATGTGAATCTCTAATTCAACATTTTTATATTCATTTGGAAATTAATATTCAAAGAGAGTGAATAAACGTTATTTGCATTATCAAAAAGAAATAAATCTTTTTCATACGATTCATGCAAATGCAGCTGAAAAAAAAAAAAAAAAACAAAAAAAAACATTTGGAATCAGCATTATTGACTATTATATGCTGTACTATATAAAATCAATACTCAGCATATATCTTTTCGACATTCACTCCCTACAAGGAGTGAGCCCTACATCTATTTTATTCTTATTATAAATACCAAAGAGCTGCAACAAACGCGGGAATTAATCTTATAGGTAAATTCGCGACGTTCATTGTGTGGTGTGTTTCTCTACGTAGTTGGAGCACGTGCCATGATCAAGCTCAACGATAAACACTGTAAAGGGGAAAGAATATTTCTAAAACCGATTACTTTTCATTGATGTTTTCTATATATGAGATTTTTTTCTATTTATTTTGTTAGATCAATGAATTTTTCACACGCAACAAAAAGAAGCACGTGATATCGATTTTAGGATTGAATCTAATTTATTTATACTATATTAAAATATTTGAAGAAATATATATTTTTGATATCTTTATAGTAAAACGAATTAAATCATGTCAAAATATATGGACGAAAAAAAAAAACAACAATGGTACCAGAAGCAAAAAAAAAAAAAAAAAAACAATTGAAAAACTTTTCAATAAACTCAATTATAAATTTTATTATATATTATTATCATTGAATCGCTTGAGGGTTGAGATATATATTATTTTCTTGCATTCACATTCATCTCGAGTATATTTTTTTTATCGACTCCGACATGAAAAAGTAGAAGAGGTGTGCCTTCAAAACTTTCTGGGAAATAATAATTTATAAATTCAAGGTCATGCTCTTGAAAGACTTGAAAAGAAAAAGACCACAGGAAAAGAAAAAGAGATAAAACGAGAGAAAACCAACCGGCGATGGGGCTGAGGATCATAAGAGGGTAGAAGGCTGTAAGAATGAGGACCAAAAAAGATGGATATAAAAAACGTAGATAAAGGGGGATGAATAATCGCGACTCCCTGAGTTCAGGCATGCAAGAAGAGGTTTCTTCAAAAATTACCCAAAATTTCTGCTGAATTTCTACAAGAGGGTCTGTTTCTTTTTTTTTTTTTCCTTAGCTTATGTTGATACTAACGATCAGCCTTGATCCTCGACAGCAACTTTATGATATAAAGCCCAGTAAAATTATTTCCATCAAAGAAAATCCTCGAGGGATTAATACTTTTTCAAATTTAATATAAATCGACAATATCAAGTTGAAAAATAAAATCAAAATGTAAAATTTAAACTGCAAAATCAAAAACAAATTAAATATGTAACAATTTTTTTTTTTAATATATTAAATTAATTATCAATTCAAGACAACTATATAAACTATATTAATTTCATTAGTAAGCAATTTAATGCCTTTCGTTGATAGTCAAGAGGAATATTATTGATAAATTTACACACGCATGACTCAGAGATTAGACTATAGGCATTCTACGGAAATCAAAAGAGAGAGAAAGAGAGAAGACAAACAAAGACAGACACTGTTGGATCAATCCACGTAGGTCGTGCGCTTGAAGCAAAGCAATCACGATGCATTGATTTTGACGGAAACTAATCGAGCCAGCATTTCATGCAAATGCATGTATTTTAAAAAATCGTAAATCGCAAATTCTCCTATTTAATATGCCAGATTTTTTAATATTACAAATATGTGTAGACATTCTTATACTGATAGAAAAAAAAATTAATACATTTTTGTGTACACATGCTTCTTATGGATATATGAATAAATAACCAAGAGTCTACAGCAGTGCTAAATTATTTTGCCAAGATTAAAAATACAACCTGTATATAAGCAATCATACGGTCATGAATCATTTTCTCATCATAATGATAAATACTTAAACGTCAATGGTGTTCATCAAAATTCAAAAATGAATATATGCAAAATATGCGCGATTGAACATTGATGATTTGCAGACACTTTGAAAGACATGAAAAATATCAGTATCTATGGGTAATCAAGCATTATATATTTTCTATAGAATTTACATTAAAGAAAGAAAAATTATACACTGAAGCCGCATGTATGTATCACATATAAATAGAAATAAATGGGTGTGAAGATTTGTACTTGCCGCTGTATTTTCTAGTCATTTTAAATTAGTAAAAAAAAAAATAAAGATTTGTAAGTAGTTTTGAGCAACACGCGAATATCACAAAAATACATATAGTTATATTACGCCAACGTTAACGTAATTTTACTCATTGTATCCTCAAACGTTTTTCCGGATCTTTGAACCGTGACCGAACCGTTCGTCGTAATCTTCTTGCGTGCGGGCTTGGATGAAAAACGTTTTGCTAAATCTTCCTTACGAAATCTTGAGCATGCATATTAGATTGCATATTTTATGTTGTCGCCAAAGGGCAAAAATATTAATAACAGACGAGAATCTACAGGGATTTTGATGAGAAGCATTGAGAAATTTTATTTCTTTGTATATTTACATAAAATAAAAAGGTGTTATTTAAAAAATAGTTTGTATTGCGACAAGATTAATAGTTTATAGCAACATTGAAGTTCGTCCAGCCGGAAAAATATTTTTAAATGCAACAGAAATGTTGGGTAGGCTAGCTAGTTATCAATGTTATTCATATTTTCTATTTGTGGGCCAATGTCCCCATAGGAGTTGACAATGTATAAGTGTCAGATAAATAGAATGAATCGCAGTCCCTTTTTTTTAACCTAGGGGCATCCGAATGAAATAAAAAGACCAGCTGGCTCGATCAGTTCCAGCCATTCTAAAAAGGTGGCACCTGGAAAATACGTATTTTCACGCCGTGCAAGGTTCTGTATGCAGTACTAACAAACCCTCCTGTGCAACAAGATATTAAAAATTTCACTATAAACTACATCTGCGTTAATATCTGTACATGTTTTAAACACACTGAATGGCTCTTCATACGCCCGTAAAAAAAAAGGAAAAAAAAACACCTGCATTTTTGCGCTTCATTGAATGATAATTTTGAACCCAACTCAAATGTTGCAAAATTACAAAATAAATACATTGACTATGATTTTAAAAGAATAATTTAATATTATTTCAGTTGAATTAAAAAATGTATGGTTTTTTTTTTTTTAATGGGAAAAAAGAGGTACGATAGTTTTGGCTTGTCATCTTCAAGCTACCACGAGGTTACCGCACGTAATCGATAAAATAACAAACAAACAATCTTCAAAGTTGGTTGGATAGAGTTCATAATAGTAAAGTGCAGTAATAAGATCGCTTCTCAACACAAGATTAATAGTTTCCTTAATGCCGAGAGCACCCAAAAGACGTGTCTCGCTTCATGATGTCTGATTTCCTGGCATTTACTATGAAAGGCTTCCGAGCGCTACATGAAAAATACGCAAGAATGCCCTATAAAGTAAGCCAAAAAATTATTTGTTGAAAAGAACAGAAAGTATATATAAATGAGAAGGTGCGAGAATAATATCCCGTTTGAATTCAGATGGTGGCTTTCAGCTCTGTTAGGGGTGAGAAAGTTGTATAAATATGTTCATCTACAGAAGTAAGACGAAAAATATAACGAAAGGGACGAATTTATGTGGAGGGAAAGACCCTCGTGTATCTAGATTCTGAGACGTTTGCTTTTTTTTTTTTTGTATTGCTAGGAAGATGACAAAACAGTGATTCTCAACTCTAAACATCAACTTTAAAAATATATCATGCTATACCGAAAAAAAAAAACAATCTTTTTATTAAAATAAATATTTTTTTACAGATGATTAGATTTTAAAATTAGCTCTGAATATAAAAACAAAATAATTAAAATAATAAAATAATATTTTAAAAGTATGCACACGACAATTATTTAAACGAAATTAACTAAAGTAATTTTTTTCTATGAAATCTTCTCAGAGTTAAATTCACGATTCTTTTAAGCAAAGAAGCGGCATCTTGATTTTGCTATGTATACTGTTGATTTAGATTCGCGAATGAAACGAGTCCGTGCGGTCTTTATCGATAATCTTTCATCTCATTTCAGGTCAAAGGACATCTGTTTTGCTGGCGCCATGGATGAAGGAAGTTGGTTGTTTCCTAATGCAGAGCAAATACAACTAAAATCGAATCGTACGATCCGATCTTTGGAGTATATGCCTGCAGGACAATGGCTGTGCAAAACGGTAGTAAAGGTAGTGAGACTGATCTGTATATAGTATAAAAGTAAAAAAAGAAGAACTACGGTATTCTTTGGTTCCTGGGAACAAATCAATCTGGTGATCCGTCCAATCTGGAAAATGTCCCCGCGGGGATAAAAAAGTCGCGCCAATCTTACAATCCCATCTTATTTTATTTTTCAAGTAAAAGATTGTACATAGATTCTCGCATCATCCCTGCAACTCACCCTACACATTCATCTTGTCCATTGGAAGTTTTTCAAAGATATACTACCTTTTTTTAGATCAAAAGAAGACTAAAATGCCAATGCTTCGAAGCCAATGGCTTTGACTATATCTTGCGTGACTG